>NC_072408.2:20533750-20854375 GCF_028858775.2 Pan troglodytes | reverse complement strand
AGAATGCTTGTGATTTTTGCACATTGATTTTGTATCCTGAGACTTTGCTGAAGTTGCTTATCAGCTTAAGGAGATTTTGGGCTGAGAATATGGGGTTTTCTAGACATACAATCGTGTCATCTGCAAACAGGGAGAATTTGACTTCCTCTTTTCCTAATTGAATACCCTTTATTTCCTTCTCCTGCCTAATTGCCCTGGCCAGAACTTCCAACACTATGTTGAATAGGAGCGGTGAGAGAGGGTATCCCTGTCTTGTACCAGTTTAAGGGAATGCTTCCAGTTTTTGCCCATTCAGTAAGATATTGGCTGTGGGTTTGTCATAGATAGCTCTTATTATTTTGAGATACATCCCATCAATACCTAGAACTTCATATAAATTCAGTCATAAAATATATCTTACTGTATGTCTGGCTTCCTTTGCTCAATATAATGTTTTGAGATTCACTCATGTTGTTGCATTTATCAACAGTATGCTCCTTTTTAAAGCTGAGTAATATACCACTTTATGAATATAACAGAATTTATTGTTTTCTGTTGATGAACATTTGGGCTGTTTCTAGTTTTTGCTGTTGTGAATAAAAATGCTCTGAACATTTTTGTTTATATGCTTTTGTGGACATATGTTTTTATTTCTCTTGGGTATATACCCAGGAGCTGAATAACTGGTTATAGGATAGGTACATGTTTAACCTTATCAGATATGGACAACCATTTTTCAAAGCGGTAGTATCATTTTACATTCTCACCAGAAATATGTGAATGTTTGTCAACAGTGGGAATGTAATATAGGAAATCAGACAGCTGGAAGAATGAAAAGGGAATACTGAGAAATAATACCTGCCGGGACTTCGTTTTAGAGCTGGGGTTGTGGTTATCAGAATTTAGAAGCTCAGAGGTAGTGACCTGTGGATCTGGTGCAGTACTTAGAGCCTCAAGGAGAAGGTACTGCTCAGCTATACTTGTTACCTTTAAGTTCACTGACTCTTTCCTCTATTACTAACATTTTGGTCACTGAGTTCCATCCAGCAGGTATTTTTTATATTAACCATTATATTGTTTCATTTCTAAAATTTCTGTTTGGTTCTTCTTTCTATCTTCTGTGTCTTTGCTGACGCTTTCGATTTTAACTTGTTGAAAGCATGTTCATGATTGCTTGTTTGAGTATTTTTATAATAGCTGCTTTAAAATCTTGGTCAGATAATTTGAACATTTGTGTCATCACAATGTTGGGGGCCTGTCAATTGTTTTTTTCTTGTACAAGCCGACATGTTATGGTTCTTTGTATGCTGAGTAATTTTGGATTGTATTTTGGATATTTTAAATATTATGTTATGAGTTTCTGAGCCTTATTTAAAGCCACTCAGTTTGGTGACACTTTGAATTCTGGTGTTCTTCTCAATCTGCCTGTTGATATTTTATTCTCAGAGACCTCAGATAGGTGTGCCATGAATTTTATCAAGGTTTTATAGTTGTGTTAAGTAGGAGAAAAAAATTGGCATGTGTTCATTCCATCTTATCTGGAAACAGAACCAGTAAGTTTGGATTTTGAAGGCATACTTCACCAGATGAAAGAAAAACCACTTCTTTATTTATGTAAACCTGGGTTTCTCATTTATTATCTATTACCACCATTAGAATTTAAGCTTTACAAGGGCAAGGATCTTTGTTCTATGTATCCCAGGTACTGGGAACAGAGTCTGGAACTAAATAAATATTGGAAGCACTCAATAAATATTTTCAAATGAATGAAAAAGCTAATAAACAAAGAAAACACTAGTGTACACTGAACAGTACTGCAAGAAGATAGTTAGAATTACCAATACCTGTCACCTTGGATAAGCTGATTAACCTCTCTGTGTATGTACCAGTTTTTTTCTTGTATGTAATAGGAAAATGATATTTTATAGGGAGAAATGATATATGTAAAGTATTTAGCATAAATAAGTGCTCAAAAAACCCCACAAATTCAATGTCTCCTCTCCTCTTCAAATGCCAAAATAATAAAGATAACTTTTTAAATGTGGAGCAAGAATAACCAAAGGATAGACTTATTTCATGGGGCAGTTGGTCTTATGTAAACGGATGATAAATGAAATCAGAAATAGTCCACCTCTATTTTAATTACATCTTCTCTATTAAGAAAAATGATCTTCATATGGAAAAAGGGAGTTCATACATAGGCTTTGACGTTAGAGTGGCCTCACTGGTGACTTTTCTTAATCTCTCAGGTTGAACTCAATTCTCTCTGTAAAATGGAAATAACAATGCCTACTCCCACAAAGTTGTTTTAAGTGTGACAGAATAAAACTTACGGGAAGCATGGGGGAAGGAGAGGACATGGCCTCTCCTCATTACCCAGCCTCAAAGAGAATCTTATAATTGCCAGCTCATTTCCAAAACCAATTCTATTGGGAAGTGGTAAATTGACAACCTTTATTAGTTTTGCTGCTGTTCACCTTTTGGTCTGGGATAGCTGGACTAAGTTCAACACAAGTCTGTACCTGCTGAGTCACAGCCCACTCTGCCTTATTGCCTGTAACTCCCCTGTTCCTTAAAGAACAAACTCTACATGTATCAGGCTTCTAGCCTTGCTTAGACCTTCAGCTTGGGTCCAGCAGATCAGCTCTCTACAAGAGCTCTGTGGGAGACCTAGGAGCCTGTGCCTGTCTCTCTCACCATGATTGCCCAGTAAACTTGCTGTATATTTTACGTGTTACAAATTATCAAAGAGATTTGTTGCTTTCATTCCTTCTTTTCAGGCATTGAATAGAAATATTCCAATAGGATTTACAAAAATTTAAATTAATTTTTTTTTCAATTTTACTGTCCACAAAGCAGCCATGTTTTGTATATCTGCACATTCTCCACCTATCTCAAGCCCTGCACCGAATAGGTGCTAAGTGAAAATTTCAGACTTTATAACTGCTGTTCACTGGTGCAAGAGATCTGATAAGTGTTCAAAAAAATGCATTGATTCCCCTGATTTAATTGTTTATGGATATAACACTGTTTAACTTTTCTTTAGATAACCACAACATTCCAAAGACCCCAAGAAAATAATGTTAATGTTTTGGAAACTACATAAACGTATAGCAAATGGGCATCTCTATGAGTATCTAGCTCTGTTTATAATTCTTTGGAATTTAGCTATTGAATTCAGGAAGAAGATATAGTGATTAATATCACTGAAAGGGGATCAGAAGCTTCTTCTCCTGAGTCACAGGCCATCTTTCATAAAATATCCGTTAAAGAGTTGCAGGAGACCTACTTGTTTGGGTGTTGTCCCCTGTGAGATCTTCTGAGATGCCACCTGATGCTGGTGTAGATCTATTGTTCTCCCTTGAATGAATTGCTGGAGTGAAAGAGAGACTACAAGGCCTTCATTAATAGAGTAAGAACTGGCAGAATTGACATTTGGTAGGCTCTTGATTCAGGAATAAAAGCAAAGTGAGATTTTCACTTTAATTGTGATCTTGTGTTTTTTAACAATCATGCTCATAGATTAAGAATAAGACCTTTAAACAGAAAGGAGTTTACATGCTGACCCTAATGAGCAGTGAGAAGTGAACGGTTGGAAAACCTCATTGCCTCTCTATAGCCAGGCTTGGGCAAAGAGATTTTTACAAGGGATAATAGATGGGGTGGCTGTTCCTGAGAAGAGGAGGAAGGAGGCTGTGTCTGAAAGCCTGCATCAAAGGGAAAGAAGAGAACCATGGGAGCTCTCTGGGCCTGGGAAGATGCCTTGGGACAAGGCAGGCCAAAATGTCTCCTACTCTGATTAACTTTGTGAGTGTTTTGTCCCTGTAGCTGTGTGGAGCTGAGGCAAACAGGACTCACACAGTTCTGACCTTTCAGTTTAGGAGATTCGATAAATCTTCCTAGGGCAGGTGGCATCTGAGCTTGGGCTTTCAAGGTGGTTAGGGCTTTGATGGTCAGACATGGGGAGGTTGGGAATTCCATGTTCAGGCTAGTGGAGGAAACATGTGAGATTAATTTGGGGACTACTGCTATCCATACAGCAACATGGCATAAAGGTGGGGCTTTAGATCTGTGGGAGGCACATCGGTGTCCTGGAAAATATGATTAAATAGTGAGTCTGCTTTGACCTTTTTATTTTCTCTGCTGATTGAGTTCTCCTTAGGTTGCTGGAAGATACTTTATTTTATTTCTAACCATTTAGTCTCCCACTGGGAAAGTATGAGTTTATGCATTTTTCTTTTGATCTTAACAGAGTTAGAATATGATCATATTGAAGAATGGCATTTCTTATGTCTATTCAGTGCTTAATTCTTCCACTAATCCCTGCTGTTTTCCAGGCTAATTGAGCCTCAGTGTTTTGCCAGTTCCAGTGTATTTCTGTGACCCATGAGATACTAATAAGCACTGTAAGAGACTCATCAAATCAAATAGGTGGAGGGGACCTCTAGAGGTCTTGGTGGCATAGCTAGATGATTACCAAAGCCTGCCAAGGTAGAGAATTGTTTACTGCCTCCTTGAAGCACTCCAGAGATGAGGATGACAGTCTCTCTCAAGGACTTTATTCTACTAATTAATCAGCCGGGAGGTTCTTCCTTATGTCTAATTGAAATCTTTCCTGATGTAATTTAATTTGTTTGCTCCTGTGTTGTCTACTGTGGGCATGGATAGCAAATGATTACTACCTCAGTAATAACAACCCTTCATGAATGTGAAGACAAACTCTCATCACCTTTCTGCCCCTGCTGTCTAGACTAAACAACTGCAGTTTCTTGCACTGTTCATCAAAGGGTTTATTTCAGTGTCTTTAGCCATTTCGATTAAAGTTCTCTGAACTCTTGAGTATCTCCACATTATTTAAAAATAATTATTATAGTAAAGAGAAATCTAGACTAAATTCAAAATAACTGTTTTGGAGATCTCATCAATGACTTTCAATGTGGGGAAGCTTGTGGACTATTTTTGGTGAAAATAAAAATGACTGGTGTTACAGCCAGGTCGTTAGACAGGGCCATTGGTGATACAGTGCTTTTTTTGTTGTTCATTAATGTGTTAACAGACATAATCCCTTTGTGGTATACAAATACATTTTGGGAATCCTTATGAACATATATTTGTGTGCCTCCTGCCATGAAAGTTCAAAATATAGTATACTTTTAATTATAAATCTAGATAATACAAGACACTATGCCTTATATCATCCATGCCTTTCTAATCTGATCATCTGGGATTATTTCCTCTAGTGTCTCTTAGAGTGCCTTGTCCAAAGAATTTGAAATAATAGACATGATGATTACTGCAAGTAACTGTGAGATTATATGGCATTTATTTCCTCATAAAATGGCTTTGTGGTTTATGGAGAAGTTAGGGAGATAATGGGTAATAGGGATAAGCTAAGGCAAGAGAGCAGGGGAATCAAATTCAACATTCGTTAAATACCTCCTATGTGTAAAGCACCTGCTAGGGAAGGTGGATATATGAAAATGAGTATGCACAGCAAATCACTATCGGGGGAAGGAAAAAAGAATGGATAGGATTGTTAAATGCTTATGTGATGACACAAAGGTACCTGGGAATTGGAGAAGGGGCTACCTAAGGATGTATCAGTTGTGAAGATATTCCACTGAAATCAGTCATGTGGCATTAATATTTTAGGCAGAAGGAAACCAATTCCTCCAAATTAGGGCTCAGTAAAAAATGAGGAATAAAAGTATCAGTGACATGTGTTTTATTTACAAATGAGAAATCATTGTAATAATCGTTAACATTTTTGAGCTTTGACAATGCCTCAGGCAAAGGACTTAGAAGTCCTTTTACCTGTATTAATTCGTTTAGCTCTCACAACAATGCTGTGAGGCAGACGCTGTTTTATCTCATTTAACATAGATGCAGCCATAGGGAGAAGAAATCTCATGGAATTACATGGAGTGCTGGGTCTAACTGGTAAGGAAGGAGTTCACTTGGAGATGGTGCCAATAGGATTTGGGGGGCACTAGATTAGGTGGTTATGTGGGTGTCTCCTAGAGATTGGGATGGCACTGGGGGATAGTGTGATGACCAAGAAGAACTGTAATGCTGTGGGTGTTATTTCAGCATATTCTGAAAATAGATGAATGCAGAGTTAGAGAAATCTGTTGGTGTGTCAGGATTTGGTTTGAGTCATTAAAAGATGCTGGGTAAAATGCATGTTCAAGGATTGGCCATTCAAGCAGTGTGTTTCACAGGGATCAAATCCTTCTTCCTTTCATCAGCCCATGCCCTTCTCGTCCATCCTTTCCCTTTCTCATTGAGAGTTTTCCCGCAAGCCCTGGCATTGGCTCTGCATGGTGGTGGTGTAGCCCTCATCTGGCTAAGTCCTCCTCATGCATCCTACCCTTGAGCATCCATGTCACTGTCAGCCTCCCGGTCTCAGCATCAGACTTTTTCTAATTGATGACTTTGATACCTTCTTTTCATAACTGGAGATGCCAGCCTCATGACCACATTACTATTTTCTTATCTCTCTGACAAATCTCTGACTAATTTTCATTTCTCCCCAATCTTCGGAACTCCTCTGCTATCCTGTCCCTATCTTCATGCAGCCATAGCCTTATCCTAGCCTCTTCCTCTCTTTTGATGACAGAGACAAGTGAATGTTTGAGGAATCTGTATACTGGGTGTATTTCTGTATGAGTTGAGTTTGAATCTGCATGTCATTGTGAGTGAAAGTGACTATGTGAGATTACATTTGCTGTATGTATTTTTATGTTTCCCAAGTGGGAAGAGGCAGTTGGGAATAAATGGATTGAAGTTAAAAGGATCCCATGGTGGTCAACCTTACTTAAAATAAGGAAAAGGTTTATTGCACAAAGATATGCCTATGAGGGTGGTTATCCAGTTTTTGTGAATTGAAAACATCCTAAATTTTCACGAAGAGGGGGTTGATTAAATTTTGGTTAATAATTCAATGAAAGATTATGAATTTTTAAAAATATATTGCATATTTGTGTGTGTATGTGTAGAGAGAGAGATTAAAGTATTGAATGAAAATAAAACATTACAGCAGTTATGTATAATTGATATATATTTCTGTTGTATTTGCATATTGATGCCTAGATGTTTTCATCTGGGAAAGTTGCTAAAATAATAATGTGGGTTGTCTCTACAAAGTGAAATTATTATTATTTTTCTTAACTGCATTTTTTCATTTGCTCTAATGAACATATAACATGTGAGTGATAAAAAATATAAAGTTGTGAGCTGACAATAGTATTTCAGGAATAACACAAATATGAAGAGTGGGCATCAGCAAGAGGTCTCTCATTATGCCCAAATAAGGGAGGGGTTTAAAGGCCTGTTATCTTTTCTTTCCCTCCTTCTCTAGCTGGCCATATGGGAGTGAAATCACTTAAAGAAAAGCCCAACCATTGCATACAATCTTTTTCTAAAAACCCTCCCCAATTAGAAATTTATTTGAAGTAATAAACAAGTATCCCTGGGAGCATAAAAATGTAGTGGTGATTCACAAAACAGTTTAACCCACATGGCACCTTTGCACAAATTTTTTAACGTGTCCATTCCTCCAAACACTTTCCTGCCATGTGCTGGGAAAATGACATCATAAAAACGCTATGACCGATGTTCATGTTATGATGACCCTCTTCTAAGTTTGTGCAGTGCCCTTTCTATACAAACTTGTAAGCAATGAGTTAATTTGGAATGCATGGATTTATTTCTTCCTAGTCTGACTGAGACTTTAGCTCTAAGGAATGGGAGTTTGACAAACACATAAACACGTGGTATGACAGGAAGGGAGAGCAAATGATAACTTAAAATTTTTAATGCTGGCCTGGGGTCTCCTGTTTGCATGAGAGCCCTGGAAAGCCACTCTTTAACTCTTGTGGGGTCTGTCTTTATGGGGTATTTGGAAGTGAGTTGAATCCCTGGTTATAATGGAGCTGGCTCTCAGGGATGGATAGACTTTCACTAATCGTGTATGGACCCCCCGGAGGGCGGATTAATGGAATCTATTCTTGTGTTCAAATCATAATGCTTATTTAACAGCTGTGCTTCCTGGTTTAGTTTATAGCCATTATCACAGTTTCAATCCTAGATCTTTTCATTTATCACTGATACAGAGACATTCCCTAGTCTACTGAAGTCAAGAGCATAAGGCCAGACCAGAAAACCAATCAATCTCTGAGCAAACAGATGCCATGTGCATGCTCTGACTGCTATGTTCTGTTATGAAGTCCTCCTTGGATCTAGGTAGCACATAAAGTTATCAAATAAAAATTAAATACCTTGAGATTCCCTCTTTAAGGGAAAGATCCTGGTGAACATATTTTTAATCAGTAAACTTATAAATATTTTAACAATTATAATTCTGTTACTCTGGATGTGATGGTAGTAGCTTGGAAGGAATCAAGCTAAGGTCCTATGGGAAATACTTTCTGAGAATGATAATGGAAGAACAATTACGTACATGAAAGAGATCCATAAATTATAAAACACTTATACAAGTCTTAATTAATGTGATTATTTGTCGGCAAATTGCTGAAGTTCTGTTATTGCCGAGATTATTCAAATGTAGAAAGAAAAGACTTCTTGGAGTTTGAATTGACAAATACTGATTTGTGTAGCAAAGACTCAACTTACTTGGTAGAGGAGTTGCATATGAATTTTTCAACAGGCCTTCAAGGATTCTTCTCACAGCTCTTCTGAACCTCTGCTTTGCTTTGTGTTTGTCTTTTATCCAAAGAACACTGAAGTAAGGCTGTGTTCAGGAGGATTGGTGGAGTTCTTGTCTGGATCTTTGAGTGCTATGCTTGAAGCAAGCCAAACTGAACTGACAGCAGTTTAACACACATTGTAATGCATAGTCCTGGGCTTCTTGTGCTAGTCATCCAGTCTTCATCATCAAAACAAAACCTTCCATTGTGATCTTGCCTGGATGGTGCAGTTGTAGTTAATTCAGTTAGAGCAGGCACTGCTTGTTGTAGTTGGAGGGATGAAATTAGACATCTACTAGATCAAGAACACTGTGGTGGCAGGAACTGTCTGTTTTTTTTTTTTTTTTTTTTTTTTTTTTTTTTTTTTTTTTTTTTGTGCCACTGAATCCCTAGTGCTTCACACATAATAGTTGCTTGGTAAGTATTAGTTAAATGAATTTTTTGAATATGTCACAGAGGGAGACCAATGTGGTACTTTAGGCAGAAGTCAAACAAAAAGTATTGCTTTGACAGGATTATGATACCCCATGAATTTTTAGCCTTTCAATCTCAATTTCATAAGTTTCCTAGAGTTGGTCAGAATCAAGGCAATAACCTACCTGATATGGTTAGGCTTTGTGTCCCCACCCAGATCTCACCTTGAGTTGTAATCCCCATAATCCTCATAATCCTCATGTGTCAAGGGAGAGGCCAGGTGGAGGTAACTGAATCATTGGTGTGGTTGCCTCGATGCTGTTCTTGTGATAGTGAGTGAGTTCTCTTGAGATCCGATGTTTTATAAGCGTGTGTTAGTTCTTCCTGTGTGCACTTCTTCTTCCTGCTGCCTTGTGAAGTAGGTGCCTCGTTTCCCTTTCACCTTCTGCCATGGTTGTAAGTTTCCTGAGGCCTCCCCAGCCTTGCTGAATTGTGAGTCAATTAAACCTTTTTCTTTAAAAATTACCCAGTCACGGGAAGTTCTTTATAGCAGTATGAAAACAGATTAATACACCCCACCAAACTCATCAAAGACTGAAATGTAAACCAGTTGTCAGTTAGTTACAGTTTCCATTGTGGATTGTTCCATAGCAAATCACCTCCAAACTTATTGTGTTAAGTTAACAACACTTATTTATCTGCTAACAATGTCACAGTTTAGGAAGGACCCAACAGGGACAGCTTATTTCAGCTCCAAGTGGCATTAGTTAGAGTGTTTGACGAGGGCTGGAGGATCCACTCCCAAGGTGGGGTACTCATATGCCTGGCAAACTGGTACTAGCTGTCACCTGGGAGTCACCAGGACTCAATTCTCTTCCATGTGGGCCTTTCCACTTGGCCACTCGGGGTTCCTCAAACATTGTGGCTAGTGCTGCCTGGCAAGTATCACTTCTGCTGTATTCTCTTGGTCAAAGCAGTTACAGCCCAATCCAGAGTTAAGGGTAGTGGGGGTATGGGGGAAGATAGAAGTAGACTACCTCTTGATGGAGAAAGTGATAGAGAAATTGCAGTCATTTTTAATGAACTCCAAACATTCACTGAAAAATATCTATTAAAAAGATTTGTCAATCACCTCAAGTTGGTTTTTCGTTATGTTCTCATTGTAGTAGAAAAATTCCACAGTTAGCGAAATTACATAGGCCAAGAGGAGGGGGATGGTATTTGACCTCCTTAAAATTGCCATCAGTTTCTCTTTCAAATCCTGGAAAATAGGAATACAATGAGAATAAAACCAGTGTACTTACTGTGCAGATGATGTCTCAAGAAAAGTCCCAGGGCCATCCCACCTCCCCACAGACAGACAGCGTATTACTGCCCTTCAGTCCTCTTTTGTTGAAATTCTGGAGCTGCCTCTGCCCAGTTACAATAAAAAGATTCCCTGGTAAGTTTAGAAAGAGAAAAAGGAGTGAATTACGTAGTCTGAGGGTCTGGTGTCACTGAAGTTATAATCTTTCCATCTCAACTAGATTGTTATCTGCCAAAGGTATTTATTTAGACAAAAAAAAAAAAAAAAAAAAAAAAAAAAAAAAAAAGGCTGGGCGCGGTGGCTCATGCCTGTAATCCCAGCACTTCGGGAGGCTGAGGTGGGTGGATCACAAGGTTAGGAGTTCAAGACCAGCCTGGCCAATATGGTGAAACCCCGTCTCTACTAAAAATACAAAAATTAGCTGGGTGTGGTGGCAGACACCTGTAGTCCCAGCTACTTGGGAGGCTGAGGCAGGAGAAATCACTTGAACCCAGGAGGCGGAGGTTGCAGTGAGCTGAGATAATGCTACTTCACTTCGGCCTGGCAACAGAGCAAGACTCCATCTAAAAAAAAAAAAAATTATTTTTTTTCCTTTCAGGTAGGTTTCTCCTCTCCAAGGTGCTAGAAAAGTCACTTTTCTATACATTAATTCTTCTTTTGTAGGTTTTCAACAGACAAGTTTCCTTTGCCAACCCTATCTTTTTTCAGAGATCCCTGTTAAACAAGTGATACATGTTAATTCTTGTGATTCTTTTGCAGATTTCTTATACTATTTGTAATACCTTGATAAAAGTTCCAAGCTTGCTTACTGTACTTCCACTTAGGAGACCCTAGTGGCCACCATTTATTAGTTATCTATTAGTTCCAGAAAGTGTATGTGTCCTACTTTGTAGCACAACAATGCACTGCAGGTATTGGGGAGATGGGACCTCAGAGAAGCCAACTTTCCCAAGGCATATAATACGTAGACAGCAGCAATACGAAAATCAGAACAGAAGAAAGTTCACTGATATTCCCACCATCCTAACATAAGTATTTTAATTTACTGTAGCCTTTGACCTTATGCATGCTTACTTTTATATAGTTGTCATCATAGCATGTGCCTAATTTTTATTCTGCTTTTTAAGACAATGTTTCAATGGATGGTCACCTTCCCAGGTTTCTGCATATTATAATAATAATTTTGATTTGGCCGGGTGCGGTGGCTCACGCCTGTAATGCCAGCACTTTGGGAGGCTGAGGCAGGTGGATCACCTGAGGTCAGGAGTTCGAGACCAGCCTGAGCAACATGGTGAAACCCCATCTCTACTAAAAATAGAAAAGTTAGCCTGGCATGGTGGTGTGCGCCTGTAGTCCCATCTGCTCGGGAGCCTGAGGCAGGATAGTTACTTGAACCCAGGAGGCAGAGGTTGCAGTGAGCCAGGATCGTGCCACTGCACTGCAGCATGGGTGACAGAGAGAAACTCTGTCTCAAAAAAATAAAAATAATTTTGATTTGTTATGTAGTACTGTATGCGGATGATCAAAGTAGATCTTCTTTGGTTTTTAAAATATATTTTTTCTGTATATAAAAGTAATATATGTATACACATTGTGGAAATATTTGAAACAATTATATAATACACTGATTTTTATCACACACAAAGATGTAATACTGTTATATTTTTTGAATATTTTCTGCCAGGCTTTTCAAAATCTGTTATAAATATATTTTGTTTATTCAGACACAAGTCATTTTATCGTATACAAAATTGAAATTATACTATCAAAGCAACTTCAACTAATATTTACTTGTCTCCACAAAAGGAACATTTCGAGAAATTCCCTACTGTCTTGCTTTTCTATAGGGGCTCTCCTTGTGGAGGATTTCATTGTTTCAACAAGGGATTTGCTGGGATTTGGAGACGTTCCTAAATGTAAAATCATTCCGCTCCCCGCGCCCCCCGCCCCAACTCCACCGCATGGTATTGCATCAGTATAGAACAGCATGCACGCGCATCCCTCAGCAGTGTGTGTTATCCGCTCATTGCCTCATCAACCATGGAGCACGGCCTGATAATGATGTGGGGAGGTGACCTCCAGCTGAATGCCGAAGCTGGAAGAAATAGTGCTGTTCTATGCAATGGTAGTTACATCTGAATAATGTCCCAGCTTCTCATTTAAGAAATGCTACCCAATGGAGAAGAGCAGGTGGGGTCTATTTATCATTCTACATGTCAGATGCAAAAGTGATCTTATCTGTGACTTTGGTGCAAGTTGCAGTGTCACATGTTGGATTGAGCAAAATGCACTCTCAGGATCAACATTCTCTGCTTAAGTAGTGAAACAGTAGTGTTGGTGCAGGTTAACTGTGTTTGTGTGTGTGTCTTTTATACAGTGAAACATTTTTAATGTGAAATTCTTGAAATGCACACAAAAGTACAGAAAATACTAACTTGGATACCATGTTTTCACTGCACACATTTAATGGGTGAGGTTATATTGCTTCCGATCTCTTTAAAAGGCTCTATTTCATTGGTAGGGATATTGTCCCTAAGTGCAACCTTGGACAAAATGTTTGGGATGAGGAACATGGAGTAGAGCCTCTTTGCTGAGGCTCCTTCCAGCCCCCCCACTCTAGTTCCTGCTTTTGGAATGTCACTGTCAAATAAGAAGTCTCCTTCTAGTGACTGTAGCACCTACATAAGAGAGAACAGGGGATAAGAATACAAGGGGAGATAAAATCAGGTGTTCCCAAAAGCTAGTAGGGTGACAAGGGAGAAATGGGGTAGGGATACGGACTCAGCTAGATGTTAATTGCACCATCTGTGAGTGTGTCAGAAGCCCTGATAGACTCAATAGACTGTTCTGTTTTTTTTTTTTTAATCACATTTAGAGACAAGCTGCTTCCTGAATTGGATGAATTTTAAGGTTATGGTTGCACATTTAAAAAGTGAAAATTGAGGCTTTTCCCATTCTTTGCCTCTCTCCTGAGTTGTGGGAGTAATTCATGGCAACTCAGAATTTACATCTTAGAGCAAACTTGCTGGGTGATTTGTCTTCATTGCATTTGGGGGGTGGGGGAATAAACCTCATCAAGCAGGGCCTGATTTTCCAAGAGCTCATCATTCAGGCACTTATTACCCACTTTGTGCAGTTTCTAGGTCTTTTGCTTTTCACCCTTTCCCCTCCTGCTGGGTTTTGGTCATTTTGCTGCTTGTTAGGACTTCCACCAGCTGATACGGAGAAGCATAAAGAATGGCTAAAGCATTGTTAAGTTCTGCTTCATGATAGGAGCTCTGCAAAGGGCTTGGTGGGGGAGAATTTTGAACCCTTTGCCTACAATAAGTTTTGGAGTTATCTGTTGATTTTGGTTAGGTATGCCCTCCCTGTCCTCCATTAGTACTGATAATGAAGAGCTCACTTACAGGAAAACAGGATGAAAGAGGATGGCAACATACAGCTGAGAATCACAGTGAGCCATGACTTAAACATGTTCCTGTAATATGATGCCATAATGAGAGGGAGCCCAAGTCCATATGAGTTCATTGAAGTATCAAATTGGTGTGCAATCTTTCTTCTCATTCAGCATAGGTCTGGCACATATTGGAGTAGAAGTTTTTAGTGGCGGTGAGACTGCATGGTGCAGGTAGATTCTAGCAACTTTTTTATTCCTGGGGCAACTTTTTCAAATGATATGCACCGACATCTCTGAGATTTGAGAGGACATCAGGGTGTGGACTTTGGAATAATTACGGAAGCAATCATCTTATATCCCACCATGTAAAAGAGATGTTGGTGATTTTGAGAAGGCTGAACAAGAACAATGAAGATAGTTAAAGAACTCCAAGCTAGTATTCTCATGTCTGAAGATAGGAGGGCTCCCAAGGTAGTTACACACCTTTTGTTACATATATAAAAGTTTACTTGTGGGATGCTGTTTCCCTCACATCATTCTGTGTACTCATACTAGCTCAGTCTTCCAATGTGCAACATGATTATGCTGCACCCCTTCTTGGTCTTCATTAATGCTCCAGGCTTCCTTTCCTTCTTGACTCCCAAGCATTTCTTCTTCCTTTGCCAATTTTAATAAGAACCAGTCAGCTCACCTTTGACCTTGAAGTCCTAAGGAGGTTGTAGTTACAGTAAGAAAGATCATAAATACAAGGTGTCATACCTTGATAGTGTCCTGCAGAGGTCAGAGCTATACTTATTCTCCCTGAAGTCACAGGGAGCAATTGATGCATTTAAATCCACTACATTTCACATGTCACATCCATCCACTCTTCACAATAGTCTCAGATTATTCTCCAGCATGCAATCATCATTTCCACTACTGGGGTTCAGATTTGCATTGTTTCTCTTATCTATACTATGAGCCCCTTAACTTGTCTTTATGCCAACCACTATTTTTCTTAACAACAATGAAAAAAATTAATTAGAAAAATTAATTGGATCACTTATCTGCCCTGTTTGAAAACTGTTCTTGGGTACTTATTTGTAGGAATACAGCATCCTGTTCAAAAGCTTCACAATTGGCCCTGTTTTCAGCCTTATTTCTTCCATTGCTTCTGCCCACCCTGACTCCGTTATTCTCTTTCCTCCCTCCTGTCCCGCAGCTATACCTTCATCATTCCCATACTCTTCTTTGTACCTGACACACTCTCTGGACTCTCCATTCTTCTCTTCTTTGCCAAGTAGACTACTCGCTCTTTCAGACCCAGCTAAAATAACTCCCCTGGTGAAGCCTGAAGCTTGCTCCCCACCAGCTTCTTATGTTCTTACTTCTCTATAAAACCAGCATAGTCTTTAAACCATTGTTTTCATGGGGTTTTCCTCTCCTCAGCTTTGCTGCCTTGACTCAGTTGTTGCTAGGTCATACACCTGAGAGATATGACAGTGGCAGGCCAGTGTTTGGCAAGGTAGAAGGGAAGGAAGGGGATAGGTGAGCGAAAGATGTAGGCTTTATGCACTGGTTTCCTATCCTGTCTGCTTTCTATATGATGGTTAGGATACACCCCAAAATACAAATTCCTTTATTTTCTTGACAAAGACTTCTTTTACATCAGTTTTCTCTCTTTGGTGAATTGAGTGGGACAATGTAGAAAGCTTAGAGATCCCTTTGCAGCTTTCCATAGAACAGCAAACTCCTTGTTCCTTGTCATTGACACCACTTTAAATCCTCTTAATTCTTCAGAGCCTGTCACTTTTAAAGTAGGAGCACACATAGCCTCAAGTCTTATGAAGAGGGAAGAATGAAAGAAAAGGCAAATGAAGGCCATAAAAAACTTTGTAATCCTTTACTTCATTCACAGAGACTTTTCTTCACTTTCCCCAGTCCTGGAAAAAGTAATATGAGTAGTGTCTCATCTCTTCTCAGAAGACACATTCTTTTTTTGTCTCATCATATTTCCATGTATCCTTGGTGCCTGTTTGAGGATTAAAATAGAGGAGAAGAGTGGATATGTGGTGACCAATATTAATTTATATATATATATATATATATATATATATATATATATATATATATATGACATTTTCTTGCACAATAGACTGGGAAGGAGCTACTGTAGTGGACTTAATGAAGTATAATTTGGGGGTAAACCTCAATTTTAATTCCAGTCTGTCACTTACTAGCTGTCTGACTTCAACAAAATGAGTCACCTTCTGATCCTTAGTTTCCTCATCTGTAACATGGGATTATATTAGGTAACATACATAAGACACCTGTAACACAATCAGTGCTTGAGAAGAATGATGACTTTTCTTACTTATCCCCATGTTCACAGTGCCTGACACATCATAGGGTACAATGAGCATTTGCTGCATAAACTTGACACTGCCTTTGTCAGATGCCTCACCTGGTTAATTTCATTTTTTATACAATTATTTGGTTTTGGAAGTGCTTCTCCAAATGTACAGTTGTATAAATCTAAACCAGAAAATGATGGTGTTCTCAAACAGTATGAGAGCTGAGTGTTGAGCTATGTGATGTTCAAGGGCTCTTTTGACTTATCTTTAATTTTTCTGGCAAGGCTATGATGTAGGGAAGTACTTCTGTGCATGGACAGGAGAAAAAACAGTGTGCTTATTTCTCATTCAAAATTTGGCTGTTTATTGCACCTTAAGACCTGACTACTCTCCCTTGCTGACTCGGTCCTCTGGTGGAACCTAGGTTCTCTTTCTTCCTAGTTCCCCTCTATCCCTTCCACCCAGAATTTATAGGAGAGTGCATCTGAGAGCAGACTCCTCTAGATGGTAGTAGTTGGTGATCAGAACTGGTCTAACTCATTTTTCAGTGCAGAAGGACACTTTTCTGGCCTCATAAGTGCCCTGGGAACAGCTCTCTAACAGGTGTGATGCTGCTGTTCCAGAGGCAAGGAAAAGGTTCCTCACCACTGCTTGGCAAGGCAGAGAGTAGGGGAGTCACCGGAGAAGGGGAAGGAGGGATGTATGCTTCCTCTGATGGTTTCCATGCCTGTCTACACAAGACAACCACCCAGGGAGATTTAAAATGCATACTATGAAGCAGGGATATTGAATCCCTGTCTTTCAAGTGTGGCCCAGGAATCCATATTTTTAACAGGCTCTCCAGGCCAATGTCAGGGACCCAGCTCAGCCTCTGGATGTAAACCTGTGAGAAGCAGCCCTGGGTTGCATGTTATCATGGGCTCTCCACGAGTGCTGCTGGAAGGCATAAAAATACTGGAGAGCTTGCAGTTCTTATATGTGATGACCTAAAGGTGTAGAGGAAGGGCTATAAGGTATATGCCATGCTTTATAGTTTTTCCTTCACATATATACATATTTTGATATTTAAATATAAAATATATAAATGTGTATTTACTTTATATTTGCTGGGTAATTTTAAATGTCCCAAGAAACATGCAATAAGTCTTCACTTAACTTCATCAATAGGGTCTTGGAAACTGCAACCTTAAGTGAAATGATGTAGAATGAAACCAATTTGACCATCAGCTAATTGGTATAAAGACTTAAGTTCCTATAGTATCTCTCTGGTCACAAAAACATCATCAAACTTCTAAATAAAGACCTAACACACTTCTAATATTAAACATTAAGATAAATGTGAGCTATATGTATATTTAAGAAAGATTAGAGGCTGGGTGCAGTGGCTCACGCCTGTAATCCTAGCACTCTGGGAGGCCTAGGCAGGCAGATCACCTGAGGTTGGGAGTTTGGGACCAGCCTGACCAACATGGAGCAACCCCATCTCTACTAAAAATACAAAATTAGCCGGGTGTGGTGGCAGGCGCCTGTAATCCCAGCTACTCGGGAGGCTAAGGCAGGAGAATCACTTGAACCCAGGAGGTGGACGTTGCAGTGAGCTGAGATGGCACCATTGCACTCCAGCCTGGGCAACAAGAACAAAACTCTGCCTCAAAAAAAAAAAAAAAAAAAAAAGAAAAGAAAGATTAATGAAAATAAGTACTGATTACTACCCAACTGTTCGAGTTCAGGGTCTCGGGTAACCAGAGACTACCCTAACAGCTGAGGGTCAAGGTGAACACTGACCTAGGACAGGATGGCATCCCATCACAGGGCACATTCACACACACCCATACTTGCTCATGCTGGCACCATGTAGACACGGCAGTTCACCTAACGTGCACAGCTTTGAGATGTGGGAGGAAACCAGAGTAACTGGAGAAAACCCACACAGATGTGGGGAAAATGTGCAAACTCCACACAGACAGGGGCCCCACCCAGCCAGAAATGCATTTTTTTCTCATCAATGTAAGGAAACAAGTTGAATAAAAATATGTCATTTGAGGACCTGCTGTATGTATTCTGAGCACCTATATTCTCTAGGGACATCTTGACTGTACTTTTAATAGGATTCTCCCTGTGTTACAGGGATAGATTTCACCAATGGACAGCCTGGCTCCCTAATGTATGAACTTGGTACCTATCTTCATAGTTTCCATTTTACCTGCCCAGTAATGTTTTCATCAACTTTGTTACCCCTCCTGAAGCCACCTGGAAAATAAAAAAGTATATTCCTTCTGTGCAAATTGCTGAAAAAACTTGGGAAAGTGAGTTAATTGCTACAGGGAAATTATTTACCTCACTTAATGATTTTTCTCTTGGCTTCAATCGGGGGCTTTTTAAGCCTCATTCATGTCATCCTGAGACCTTCCTGAATGATCTGGATTTGGCAGCCTCGACACTTTAGACACATTCTCACTCAAACTAGAGCTTTGGGTGTGGTTAGAAAAACAAATGGGAAGAAGAGTTAAATTCACAAAGATAATTCATCTCCTCTAGGTGGTTTTTGCCCATTGCTGAGTGCTTGTCTTCTCTTTCCACCAACACCTACTTGCTTGGATCTTGACTTATTTTGGCAGTTCTCTGTACATGTAATGTGGTTGCCATGGAGATGTTATCCAGCATGCTGTTTCATCTCCTCTCCATCTCTTCATTTCTCTCTAGTGTGTGCTTGTTCTCTCCCATTTCTATCTCTTCTACACTCACCCCAACCCCCTTTGTAATTGAAGACATCAAACACTGTATTTCTTCAAGCTATTTTGCTTCCTTTCCCCAATCATATCGAATGTGTTTTTAACTTAATATAATCAAAGCAACCTGGTAGTGACTGGAAAAGGGGGTAAAGAAATTGACTGAGATGCTAAATTCCTGTAGGTTATGCTAGGATGCCCAAGAATTTGAGGGAATTCAAGCAAGTGGTAATCAAATTAACTTCCTTTGCTTTCACAGGGATTAAGTCTTTACTGTGGTTCAGAGAGACTTATTCATAATACCTTTCTGATTTCCACCTGAACTACTTCATCATGTCCTGGTGTTATCTACAAACAAGAAATTTCTGAACTATCCTCAACTCTTAATTTCCCAGCCATGGAATATTCACTTCAGGCATTATTTGCATGGACCCACAGGGACTCTCTGAAGATACTGACATCCTGGGTTATTAAGAGTTGGGCCAAATGTAGAGAAGATCTTAGTGTGAATATCAACTATTCACCCTCACCTTGCTGTGATATGTGTAGGGAGTGAGGAGTGGGAAGGAGTGAGAATGGGATTTTGTAGTTATGTGCACCTAACCATGTGAAGATTAAGAAAAAGATTATTCCTCTTCTCCACTGAGGATATTTTAATTTTCCTCAAAAATTGAAAAGTACTAGAAAAAAATAATGAATAAATGTCCCTTTTGTTTTTCTAGTTTCTCTTAAAAGACTTCCTCATCTCAATGTTATAAGTAAGATGAATTTGATTTCATTTCTTTCCAAACTGACAAAATGATTTACGTTAGTAAAGAATATTCACATATTAATTTTAACATATATTTCAGATTCCCCCAATGCTTTGAGTTTCTAAACTAAAAAAATCATAGCCAGCAACTGCAATATCAAGAAATTTTATTTATTTTTCTTTCTTACGGAATAAAATATTTCAGAAACAAAGAGAAATCGCTTTTGATTTCTCTACCGATCATTAATTATGTTCACTCCTGTGTCAGCTCTCTCCAAGGGCACAATACCATGGAGAGAATAAGGATTTGGGTAGATTACATGATCCTCACAGGCAGATCTATGTTTTTATGGCAGTGTAATGAGAAAAACATCAAAAGGGAGAAGTTTAAAAAGAGTCTGGGCAAGAATGAAGTCAATCCAAACTTTCATCTCATTCTTTAGAAAAGAAAGATTATAGATATATATATTCTTTATAATTTATTCTTTTTTTAAATTAATAATTGGAGGAATTACTTTCTTCCACAGGGAACCAGTACTCAATGCCAGTTGCATATGTGTGTGTGTGTGTGTGTGTGTGTGTGTGAGAGAGAGAGAGAGAGGCAAAAAAAAGTATTTGTAAATAGATTGTGCATGTGCATGTGTGTGTGTGTGTGTGTGGTGTGACATAGAAGGGGTGTGGGTGGGAGTGAGAAGTGAGGAAGTAGCATGGGAGGATTTCAACACTAGTCTTCTGCAAGTGAAAAACAAATCAATAAGTATTATTGAATACTTACCACAAGCAAGACACTAGTTTGGGTTCTGCAAAGGATAACAGAAGGACGAGATTTGATTTTTACCTTTAAATAGTATGTTGTCTATCATGGAAGACAAGATACAGACAAGTAAAAAATTAAGTAATAAAAGGGAACAGAACAAGTCAGGTGAACAATAAATGAAATGTTGAAATGTGGACTGGAGGCAAGATAAGAGGAGAGAAGAGGGGAGAAGGCCTCAGATTGATAGGAAAGTGTAGAGAGAGGATAAGATTTGATCTGAGTCCATAAGCATGAGCAAGAGTTGGATTATGCTCAATTGAGAGAAAATGGAAGAGGCAGAAAGTGTAAATAATGTTTGTCAGGGGACAGCAAAGATGGTTCTTGGCTTCAGCAAGAGTTCATGTAAAGAAGATGAGAGAATTCCAAACAGGTAGAAGGGACCAGGGTGTAGAGAACCTTGGCCGAGAGCAGACTTTGGCTCTAGGCAGTGCGGAGCCATTGGAGATGTTTGAGCAAGTAGTGATGTGGCACTAAGAAATCTCACGGTAAGATTAAATGGGGATAGTATTGGGGAGGGTGGCAATGATATAAGGCAAAGGGCCCAGGAGGAGGCTGTTGCAAGTATCTGGGTATGAGTGGATATATGCCTGGTCTAGGGTAAACATTTAGGGAGTAGAAAAGAAGGGACAAATGTAAGAATCATTTTGTAAAGAAAGGGAAGTTTTGGAGGATGGATTGGGCATGGGAAATTAAAAGAAAAATGTTAGAGACAGCTGGAAGATTTCAAGACTAAAGGAATAAGGCTAGTTAATATTTACTGAGTGCCTACTATGTGCCAGGCACCTTTCCAAGTGCTTCATAAGTTTTAACTCATTGAGAGAGAGGAAGAATTGAAAGTCAGCTATTTTGAGAGCAAAGATAAAGCCAATCAATTTCAGGCACTAAGAGTTTGTAATAGGGATGAATGCAAGTGGAGATGACTGGCAAAGGATGGAAATGGGGAATAAGAGGTCAGACCTGGAGGAGAAGAATTGGACTAATCCACTTAGAAGAAGAGTTTGTGCCATGGGAATGGCTGATATCTGCATAAAATGAGAAATAAACAGCCTGTTTTGAATTTCCTTTAAAAAGTAAAATAAGAGAAAACATAAAGGCATCCAGTAAAGAAGGAGAAATCACAGATGAAGGAGGAGAACTAAGATAACATAGCATGGTAGTATCTAGACAGAAAGCAATTTCAAAGGAAGGAGCTATTCTACGGTGTGAATCTGTGGAGAGATCAAACAGGGTAAGTACTGAGACTAATTTATGTATTTGATTGTCCAGATCATAAGTGAAGATCAGCCTGTCCTATTGAGGGCAATTGAGAGTTGACTATAGCTCCAAAGAAATACTTTAATATTGTATTTTTAAGTCCAGAGAGAATTTGGATATTCTGTGCCAAACCAGGATAAGTTTTTGTCACTCTTAACCAAACCAAATAAATATTCTAGCTCTTATTGTCTGCCTTTAACAAGAACTCCAAGAATTCAGTCTTAGACTTTCATAACTGACTTCCTTCCAGAGCACGATCTAAGAATTAATTCCTCTATAAGTCCAGTCAAGCTTACTGCTGTGTGGTTTTTCTCCCGTTTTTTTTTATAAGGCAAATTCATTCAATTTCTTCACTTTTTTGGGTTAGTGCTTGTGAAATATGACAGATTGACAGCTCTTAGAGACTGGGGTTCTCTAATTATCCTATGAACATAGCTCCTTACCAGTAATGTGCCTCTGGTCTGTCTTAGGGCTGTAAAAAGCCTGTGTGTTTAGTTGACTTTCCTGTAGGCCTCTTTATGGTGATGGCATCAGGGACAATTTAAAACAACTGATGGACCACTGGTTGGTGTATAAATCATAATCAAGAGCCTAGGGCTTGGAGCCATTCAGATCTGGATTTGAATTTTAGTTCTACCATCTTAGAAGTGTGTGGCTTCTTTCTTTTCTTCTCTACTGACCATTGCTTCTCTTGACAACATTGTTCTTAGCGTGGGGCATTGGAAGGAAAATGGGCTTTAGAATCATTCAGAAGTGGATGGATTCAACTCCCAGTGCTCCCAACCTTGGGCCTTCATTATAGTATTTACCTATTATTTTATATCATTGATGTGAGAATGTAAAATAATGTAAAGCACCCAAAACAAGGCTAGGCATGTGCTCAATAAATGGTAACATTGTTGGGTTTTTTAAAAAATTGAGCAGCCAGAGCAGAAATAAGACTTCCAAGCAACTTCACTTATAGATCAGAAAGCTATGAGATTCATTTACCTTGTGGAGACAAAGTTCTGAAACTATGTGCTGAAGAGGGGAAAAATGTCAGTCAGCATATTTTGTACATGAAGCTAAACTACAGTTGACTTTTAATTGATTTGATTCATCCTGGGAATCCAGTGCCTAAGAGCAGCCAGCTAATTCTTCTTTTCATTCATGTGTTAAAGATGAAATTATAACAGAAAGAGAGAAGACAAAGCTGTAACAGTTTTAAAGCTGTAAGTGTGGTGGTCTCATTGTCTAAAGACACAGGGGAACCTGGCTTGGACTTGGTCATGTTAAGTTTGATCTGAGCATTCAAGTAGAACATTCCAATCAGAAATATTGAGCTGAAGGTCAGGGAACTGGTGGAACCTATGATAGGGATTTTGGAGACCTTGGCATGATTGTTGATGTTATGGCTGTGAATGCATCTCAGAGGGAGACAATATGGGCTCAAAATTGAACCTTGGCATACCCCCAAATTGGGGAGTTTCAAGTCAAAGTGGAGAAAAAATGGAGAGATGACTAGCCTGAGATGTATAAGGAGAACCAAGATATTATCCTACTTTAAATAATAAAGTACAAAAAAGGGACTTGCTAAAAAAAACTGGGAGTATCAACTGTTAGAGACTATAGAACACTTAGGAGAATGATGATACAGCAAAGGCTACTGATTTTATTTTTGTTGATCTTTGTCTTAGTTTATTTTGTGTTGCTATAAAGAAAACTCAAGGCTGGTAATTTGTAAAGGAAAAAGGTTTACTTTTTGATGATGCTGATGGCTGGAAAGTTCAATATTGGGCATCTGCCTCTGATGGGGGCCTCAGTCTGCTTCTACTCATGGGGGAAGGTGAAAGAGACACTGCATGTTGAGAGATCACATGGCGAGAGAAGAAGCAAGGTCGGGGAGGGGGGTGCACCCAGACTCTTTTTAACAACTGGTTCTCATGGGACCTGATAAAAAAGGAACTTATCCCCAAGGGAGGGCATTAATCTTTTCATGACCCAAACAGCTTCCATTAGGCTCCACCTCCAATATTGGGGTTCAAATTTCAACATGAGGTTTGGAGGGGACACACATCCTTGCTTGGATGGACAGACAGCCAAATCATATCAACCTTGTTTGATTATTGATGATTTTGCAGCTATAATAGTTTCAGTAGAAAAGAGAGGCAAAAGCAAAGATTACAAGGGTTAAGGAGTGAAGTCTGGGGAGGAAATAGGGTCATCAGGCGCCAATTACTTTTTTTAAAAGTTCCCAGTAAGAAGAGATAGAAAATAAAATTACTTTTTCATAGGGGTTGAAAAATCTCTTTGTGATTTGCCCTGGTCAAAAAAGAGTTAATGGTATAAATGCACCGTAATTTCAGAAGCATTAAAGAGCATGTTTCCATGGAAACATCAACCTACAGAGGGAGAGAAAGAGCTAGGATCCCCTGACAAAGAAGGAACAGCAGAGTTCTAGCCCCCACACAGTACAGCAGGGAGAGATGATTACACGTTTCTTTCAGCTTCCCAGTGAAGATGCAATTGGGGTTCATGGTGCTGTCCTCTTGAGGATGAGAAAAGAAGGAAATGGGGTTTGGTTTGAAGAAACTCTTGGCCTCATCTTGCTTGAAATTCTGACTCAAGGGTCAATCTCATTTTAGAATATTGGAAAAGATCAATGGATATCTTTAACTAAATACATAAATAAATTTGATCTTCCCCAACCTCTTTATTCTAACCTGGTCTAGAAACAGTGCCATAATGTACTGCGTTAGAGTGAAACTTAAAGAAATTCTAGAAATATAAGATGTGGGTTTGACTGATAACTTTTGACCAGCACTTTTGCATTGTGGTTTTTCTCATCTAGATGTATTTTCTTTGATTATGTACACATTTGGCTTCACAGTTTTCAGATCCATAATATCCCTTTCACTGCCATCTAGTACAAATTTCCTGTACCCTTAAAACCAACCCTACTGTTAGAGACTGTTCATCTCACTGAACTGTAGCCCAGAAAGCTGTTCTCCAGAATGTGCTACAGGAACCACATTAACAAACTCCTTATTGCAAACAAATCTTCCTGTCAGTTCACTTTCTCCATTCCCAGATTATATTCCACTTTGCATCTCTCTCATTACTCTGGTCTTTCCTTGGGAGAAATGATTTCGTTCCCTATGTGAAAGGATTTTATCTGTATGGTAGGTGTGGTTTATGACTGGGTTTTCTGAAGTCAGAGATATGTTTTTGAATGAGTCAACAGCTTCCACCACTCTCTCTGTCTCACATACATAGCATGACATGCCTGTCTCCCCTAAAGACATAATCTTCACCCAGGCATCTTGAGTCTTCTCTCTGTTGGAAATGTCCCCCTGACCCTGGAAGATCCTCCCTCCTTTGACCCTCTCCTCCTCCCAATACAACATAATCACTTCTATAAATCTTCACTTGAAGAACTCTGCCAACCATTACTGGAAAACTAAATTATAACCTTCTTTTTCCATGAGTGACAATTCCTCATAACTTCCACTCTCCAGCCCTGTAAGTGAAGCCATCACCAACTCATCATATATTCATCTACCATTTTGCCCCCTTTGGTAGAGCTGTTAGAGGGAATTGTGAAGTCAAAAATATGGTAGCTACAGAGGGGGCAGGAACTGTGTGTATGGAGATATTTCCTGTGTGTTGATTTTGTTGACCACCCAATGTGTAAGAGGAAGTAGAGAGAGGCTACAGAAAGGACAAATTGAGGAAATGGAGAAAGATCAAAAGGGAGAGAAAAGCCTTCTTATTCTTTTCCGTTGATATCATACCTAGGTCACTTTAGGTTCTTACCCAAGGGCTTCTTGAGTACATACGGTCAGTAGGCCTTGAGTACATTCTTTCAGTAGGCCTGAAAGTTCACAGGAAGGAAAGTCTTCCTGCCATAGTTGAATGTCCTAGAGAAATCTTTGCCAGTCATTGTTTACATAGCCCCTGAATAGTTTTGCCAGCCTGTGAGCTAAAATGGATGTCAGAAAGACAAGCCTTCACCTTAAAATTATTAATAGTCACAAAAAAGAGTTAACGTAGTCAGTGATCAGCTAGCCTTTGATCTGCCTTGGTATTTTCTCTGGGAAGGTCTCACCACTTAGT
Source organism: Pan troglodytes (assembly GCF_028858775.2). NCBI lineage: Eukaryota > Metazoa > Chordata > Mammalia > Primates > Hominidae > Pan > Pan troglodytes. Next base: position 20,828,592 of record NC_072408.2, on the reverse strand, counting down.
TTTGATAGCCTACCTACTCTGGGCTGCATTCCAACATACTGAACACCTAATCTCTGGAAGAAGAAAGGAATTTTATTCAGTGTTTTAAGAAAGTGATTTTAACTTATATACAGCATGGAAATATGAACTAAAAGGAAAAATAATCCAGTGACAGTAACATTATGCAGAAAAGCTACTTGGTTTCTTCTCTCTGGGGATTTCTACCTTTCTAACATTGTCTAATAAGTCTGGCTTTCCTGTAGCACCTTACCAGGTCTCACCTATAGTAGAGGTGACTAAGAGTCGTGAGCATGAGCCCAAAGAGGAATTTCATTTTTCATCACTGAGTTCTGTGCATAGAGCTAAATGAGAAGCAACTTTGGTATTCTGCACATTTGATTAATTGGCATCAAAAGGCAGCCTCACTAGTTCCCTAAGGAAGTGTGGTACCTTCACACATAATCAAGAATGTGTTCTCTCCAAAGGGATTTTAAAGAGAATTACATAGTGTTCAAAGCAGGGATCTGGGAGGTCAGAAGGGGGATCATTTTGAGGAATCATTTATTCTAGACTAAAATTATGGAGGTATGAGCACATCTTTTGCCTTCCTTGGAAAGTGAACTTTATATTGAAGTGGTATGATTTAGTGACTGCCCACTGCAAAAAAACCTCACAGGGGTAACTAATCATAGTAAGAACAAAACAAATATTCCCAAGCCTTAATAGTTTTGGATGTTATAGGAATGAGAGAGAATATACTGAACTGGTAGTATTATGGAAAAACAGAGATCCAGGAATTAGGAGACCCAGACTCAACTAAATGGGCCAAAGCATGACATCATTGTCCCCAGCTTCAGAGTGTTCAGCTCTAAATATGAACAGTTAGACTGTGATCCAAAAGTCCCTTCAAATGCTAACTCCTCTGACACCCAGGCAATGTAAAAAAATAGGTAATAATAATAACAACTAATACATAATGCTTACTCTGTGATAGGGAGAATTCTAAGTCCTTTATATATGTTGAGAGCTTGTTTGGAGGTTCTAGAATGGAAGCCCAGCTACTCACATACCCTTGACCGAAGACCGGTCCTCCTTTATCGGGGATGGTCATCCTCTTCCACTGAGCCTGCAGCTTAGGGACGGATGCACATGGAGTAGTGAGGGAGGAAGGGGACACCCGCCTAGCCAGCCAGATCAGCTGAATCAACCCTGGCAATCGATGGAGTGACAGATGCCGCAGCCAGATCACCCTCACTTCCCCTTTATATATATCGAAACACAACAATCCTATGAGATAGGTAATATTATTATTTATATTTTTTATGGTGAAGAAAATAAGGAAAGAGAGGTTAAATAACTTGCAAGACCACACAGCTTCAGAACTGGTGGGTGCAGGATTTGAATGGAGACTGTGACTATTACACTGTTTAAGAACTGTGCCCTTGTTCTTAAACACCTCGCTACACTGCCTGTTGCAGTATGAGTGTGTACGTGTGTTATATACACTGTATTCTTTCCCTCTTTAGTTACTGTTTCTCCCCTTTATTTTCTTTCTATTCACCTCTCACCACTAAGCATTTTGGGGCATTGTCCAGATTTTTTTCATTCATTTGAATGAGAATATCTTACTAATGAGAATGAGTTCCTCCATTTCATCCCAGATGGACCCGTAGGTAAGTCTAGAGAGCATTGTTCCCTAGCCATGGCCTGCCACATTGACCCTGCTTGGTGAAAGGTGGCATAGATAGGAGGATATCACAGCTGGTGACAGAACTCCTTGAAATTCTTATTGCTTTGATAATTGGCCAAAGATAGCATCTTTCTGGAGGGAGGTTAATGTTCTCTACCTTCTTATATCAGTCCTCCTCTGTTTTCTTTCATTGCAGATTAAACTAATTCATGGTATTTAGTTGTCAAACAGAATCCAGGTAATAGCTCTCTGAAATTTTTTATTGTCAGGCCAAGGGGGCTGAAAGCACTTTTTCTTCATAATAGATGGTGAATTTACACATTGCCACTTACACCTCTAATGAATTCAGTTCAGCCCAAACTACTAAGAGGCTAAAGCACATTTCTCACCACCAGTAGGAGATAAGAGGTATATTAAATTTGTATCAATCACTGTTCAAGATACTTTAATATCTCATTAACTTAACACCACTAATTTAGAATTTAAGACACTTTAATATCTCATTAACTTAACACCACTAATTTAGAATTTAAATAAATGTGATATGAACTAGCCCAAACCTGAACATTTTATGATTTGTGAAGAATGGTTTGCAAAATAAATTAATGGTATAAACACCATTTCAGAGAAAATGTGTAATCCACTGGAAGACAAACTATTTTTAACCCATCTCAAGTAATCATAAACTAATATTACAGTCTGCTCTTTAAATTAGTTATTCCTGAGCTTCTCTACAAGGTATCATTTTGCCTAAAAGAAAAGAACAGCTTAGGAAACTGACATTTCTAATTATATTGTCCAACCACAGAGTTTAATATTTTTATATATGACATATCTCAAAGGAATCATTTAAAACTTCTTCAAATCCTTCTTCCTTAAAAAGAGGACATTGTTGACCGGATTGTAATAATCTTGCCTGCCACGTTGACCACGCTAAACTGGATTAATCATTTTGGATTTATTTTGATAATTATAAATTTCTTAGCTGGGAAAAATTCAGAAATTTCTATTTAGTCTACCTAAACTAGAACACTGAAAATCTAATTTTTAAATATCTTTGCCTCTTTTCTCCAATACCAGTCTGTAATTAGGTAGCTTTTAAAAGTTTTTAAGTCCACTATTTCTAATCCTTTGGGAAATTGTTTCTACTATTTCTAGAGGTACTGTGTATAAATAATCATAATTTCTAAAAAGAAACTCTAGTCTTTCAAAAGAATTGTGTTTTTTCCATTCACATGGTAGAGAGTAATAACAGCAGCTAATAATAACAGAATTATAGCAGTATTAATAAGAACAGTATTAATCAGATGAAATGTGAGGTGATAAGTTAATTTGCTTCACTAATCTTTTCTACTGTCTATATGTATCCCATAAAATCATGTTGGATACCTTACATATACACACTAAAAACTATTTTTAAAAAAGAAGAAAAGAAATGTAGAGATAAACAACAGGTCAAAGGATCCTCCCTGTAGCTTCTCACATCAGACAAGTAAGATGGTATGAACCACCTGTTTTATAGATGAGGAAGCTGAAGGCTTTAGAAGGTGACACATGCATGATACAAAGTTACAGAGTTACAGCTTTTCAGAGCCAGAAAATTGCAAAAAAAGAGGGGGTCAAAAATTTGTCTCTTGCCTGGAACTGTGTTCTTTTATCACTTTACTTTTAATAGCTAGAGAACGAAAATGAGAGATATGAAAAACCGCCACTTTTTGAAAGCATGGTGGCACATGGAAAGAACACCGGACTGGGGTTTAGGACACCTGAGTCCTATTCTCAGCCTTGTCATCTAATCACAAAAGCCCTGCTGGGCTTTGTCTGTTTCATCTGAAGGTGAAGAGATTGGATGAAATGAGATGCTATCTCTTCTCTTATTGACACATTAGCAGATATTAATTTTTAAAAGTCTAGTGCTTGTAAAGACATACAGGGTAAAGTAAGTATTGTAGTTCTAGAGCTGTTGGTTGGCTGGGAAAATTCTGGTAGAGCTCCTTTGAGTGCCTCCCACTCAGGGTATGCTGCTAAATCATTGCTGTGGGTATCAACGTGGTGCAGTAGATGAGCTTGGAGTGGCATGGCCAAAGTCAGAGAGGCAGAAGGGCTCTTTAACCTTAGCCTGATCCCATTAAGCTCACTGTGGTGTGACTTTGGCCATATAAAGCAAATGTATTGGCTCTGAGCCCATCAGGATTCTGAGGCTCTTTCTCAACAAGCAGGCAAGCAGGTAGATTAATCATCTAAGATAGATTTTGTTTTATGCAGTCTGTATTAGGGATCTATATAGTCCAGGATGTGCCATGTGATTCAAGAACGCTAAAATGCACATCTGGAGCTCTGTGGAACGGATTTTACTTCACTTGGTGATCATGGAAGGACCCTGAGCTGAGAGTCAGAAGACTTAAGCTCCAGTCCTGAACAGGCAGGTCACCTTGGCAAAGTTGTTTTGCATCTTGGGACCTATTTTCTCCTCTCTAAAATGAAGGTTCTCCATGGATAATTTCTAAGTTCTCTCCTAGTTTTAGCAATGTGAGATTCTGTGTAATATTAGAACTATATGAGGCAGACCATCTGGTTTCTTAAGGTTCAAACTACATTCTAGAGACAAATCAAGCAATTTAAAATACACACACACACACACACACACACACACACACACAACCTTGATGGGACTTCCAGGGGATTTGAGTCTCATGGGCAGAACTTCTGCATTTGGCTGCCACTTGAAGCAAAGCTTTTTGACTGTGTACTTGAGGATGACATGTTTGGAGAGAAATAGAATAGCTATGGCATCTCTTAATTATAATTTAATCCTTTACCCAGGATTCACACATGAACGTTTCGAGGTTCTAATTAATATTAAAAATCGACAAAGTACAGCCAGATCCAAGGGTAGTTGGATATTTTCAGGTCTTATGGAAAGTTAAATTGATTAATATAGCCATTTGATCTAGTTTAGCCTCCATATGTAGAAGCCAATCTCCATTTTTCAGATGTATTCCATTGATAATTGAGTCTTGTTAAAATGTGGTTATCACACTTATTCGCTGAGGTTTAAAATCAAGCAACTTTCTTGCCTTTAGACACTCAAATTATGCTAATATATTCTTTTTCTGAATTTTTCCTATTAAATAACCTTATATTTGTATCATATTTTATATAGTTTTCCTATCCACTCTTTCATTTGATCATCACAACAGACTTCTCTGATAAGCTGGAAGTAAAAGGATGTCTCCATTTTAGAGAAGAATAACTGAGATTCAGGTGCCAAGATCACATGTCTAGAAGTGACCACACCCCCAATTATTTTTTCACACTTTTCATTACCAGTGAATGGATGGGTTTGTTCTGCTATTCAAAGGGCATCTTGCTCAAGGCTGATGTATATTTGCAAGCTCCTCACTAATGGCTAAATGTTCTCACACCACAAGAAATTACTCATGAAAACACAGTGTGAATGATTAATCTATATGCTGCTGACAGATATGAATGATGAAAGGATACTTTGGAGAAGGATATTTTGTATATTGTCATAAAATTTTACTAATGTTTTTGATAAGTGTAAAATATGTGAGGAGTGCTTAGGTAGATAAAATGAACTTAGAGCTGGAAGAGGAGGAGCACCCCAGAAAGAGAACAATTTCTAAGGAAAATCAGAAGGCGCTGGAACTGGAATAGCCAGAAAAATTTACAGACCAATTACATTGCTCATGATTGTGATTTATTTTCTGCAAGTTCAAATTTCTCAACTTGTACACCTAATTCAATGCTGTCCCCTTCAAAGAAGTCATCTTGAGAGGCTATATAGTTATTCCATTGATGTTGCTTATTAATTGAATTATTTTTGGAACTTCTCTTTTGTAATTGCCTTCTGAAATAGATACTTTCCTTTAAATATTCTTAATGGTGTTTTAGCTAAAGGCAGAATTATTCAGCACAGTGTCTGATGACAAGGTGGATGCTTAAACCGGATAATTTATTTCCCTCCTATCCTTCTTCTTCCTTACCCCTCTCTCCTCCATCTCTCTCTTCCTTCCTCCCACTTTTCCTTTCTTTCTTTCCTTCCTCTTTCCTTCTTTCCTTCCTCTTTCCTTTTCTTCCTTTTTCCTTCTTTCCTTCCTCCTTTCAAAATAGATGAGACCAAATTGTTTTACATGTCTCATAAACTTTATTTGAAGACTCCAGAAATTATTCAGGGTCTTTGTAGTAAGAATACATTTTCAAGTATATTATATTAGTGCTTATATTCTAGTTTGTTGGTTTAAAATATCCTGTCTCATGGTTTTGTAATTATATTCTATGCAATGAATTCTTCAGGGCCTTTGGTTGGAGTGTTAGAGTCATTGCAAACTATAAGAGACCTGAATATTACCTTCACACTAATGATGAGCTTGGGTGAGCCGCTCTGGGCTGAGAGCTGAGGAACAGGGCAAGAAGTGGAGCAGATTGAGCATTGAGTTGTGTTGGGGATGCTACATGTCACTGAGTGGAGGTGTCTGGAGAGAGCAGCCAAGGTGGGATGGTAGAAAACACGAAGCCATGGCATATGAGGAATATGTAAAGGCCTTGGGATGCTAAGTCTGATGTTGTATATGAGAATCAGGCTGGTGTCAGGAAAGGACATGAAACTGGAGATATTGCTTAAAATGTTACTTCTGCTCCCAATTAGCTGTGTAACTGTCATACTGGACCCTTGCTGACTCCAATAGCGATGGCACCATATCTGAAAGGCCTAAGAAGAGACCCAGAGATAATGAATGAGACATAGGATTTACTGGGGAAACTTACATACAAGGACAATCCAGTGGTGGCGGGCTGGACAGGAGAACTGCTACCATTTGTAAAATGCATGCAGTTTATATAGCATTTTCACTTAGCAATGTTCACCTAAACGTTCATTTAACCCAAAACAAAGGGCTCTGATTCCCTGTATGGCCTGCATTCCAGCAGATGAACTGGGGGTTTAGATGTCCTTCATAGATAAAAAGTGAATCTCTGGGTTGGCTATTCCAAGATTTCTTAGCTTAGGACTCCGAACATTTTTCTTAGACAGTAGGGTCATTCTCAGGGTATGCATAAGTTATTGCTGTCAGGTGCGTCTGCCATACAATAACATTGGAAAATAATTTAACCTCCTTGTGCTTGTTTTTTAATCCATCAAGTTAAAATTATGGAACTAAAAGAGTTTAACAGGTCTTTAAAGAGTAAAATTGATTTCATAAGGGATGTATGATAAATGTCTTCAAATACTTGAGAAACTCTCATGTAGAAGAAGGATTAGACTAAGACTGTAGAATCTCTAAAGAGGAAACAGGTATCAAAGGGTTGCAGGGGAGGAGGTTTCAGCTTTAAGTAAGAAAGAACTAAGTAGCCAACACCGAGATGCCTACCTTGAGCCCAGAAGGTGCCATTAAAAGTTCCCCATCAGTGAAAGAATTCAAGAAGAGCTGAGAAGACCAATATTATGATATAGAAGAGAAGCATAAACTGTAAGAAGTGGTAGGCTAGTTGATTGTGAAAATCTCTTTCAATTCTAAGATTCTAGGAATCGCTACTCCTTTGGGATCTTCTGTGTTCTTGATTGCATTTGTGAAGCTACACAGGACCAGGGAATGACAGGCTTAAACATCCCAGGTAGTTCTGGAAATGAGAAGTGATCCATGAGGGTTTGATTAATGCTGCATAAGCATCATTAGAATCACCAGAAGAATATGCATCCTAGCAACCTGGTTGTTTAACCTAATGTTACCTGGAAGAATCAAAGAAGACCTCCCAGTTTCATTGAATGAGAGGAGTTAAAAAAAGAATCTTCAAGCTGCCTCCTTTAGCATCCTCACTGCAGTTACAAGATACCCCTTTTGCTTCTTAGCAGGGACATGGTCTCACAAGAAACATTAAGCCCAAGGCTCCAGAGTAACATGTCATATGAACACAGAGCTAATCATTATTGATTCCTTGGGCCATTATGGTAAAAGGACATTAATTACCATCAGTGCAGTTGCACTAATGCAGTTGTAATGAGCATGCCTTTGGGAATTCCCAGTGAAGGGACTGCTCATCAGATGACAGCAGCCAGAGGGGAAAAGGGTGGGCTGAGGTGAAGGTGTCCAGGAGGAAGACAGTTTCATTGGTCTGACTCTAGTTACCTCCAGAGTTTCTGCTAATCTATGCACAAGCAACCAGAGCACTCTGTGAAATCCCTTTCCCACCTTTTCCCATTCCTTAGTATTTTCTGTTCCCTATACATAGTGTAATAGCCCTGATTTCCAGATGCATCCTGTCATATCAGATCCCTGCTTACTCTACTCATCTCACAACTCTTAGAAGTATGGGCTTGGCAAGACCTTAGCAAGAGTTAAAGAGTATGTGCATATCTCTGGGATAGAGGGAGACTCTAGGCTCCTACATGACACCTCTGTTAGCAGAAAGTTGTCTTGGTACACTCCTACTTTCATTTCTTATCTCTACCACTTCCAACCTTTAATCCACCTTTGTTTTTCGATAGCAATTGTTAGCACTTAATGAGACTCTACTATGCACCAGGCCGCACGGTAAATGGTTAACCTAAGTTATCCCCTTTAAGCCTTACAAACCTAATGAAGTAGGTCCCTTTATTAACCTAGTTTTCACTGATAGGGAAAAACACAGAGGCTCAAAAAGGCTGAGTAATTTGCTCAAAGTCATACCTCTAGGCTGAACTTAAACCAAACACCTTTTTAAAATTTTTTATTTCTAATTTTAAGTTCTGGGGTACATGTGCAGGATGTGCAGGTTCATTTTATAGGTAAACTTGTGACATGGTGATTTGCTGCACCTATCAACCCATCACCTAAATATTAAGCCCAGCATGCATTTGCTGTTTTTCCTGATGCTCTCCCTCTCCCCACTTCCCTGCCTACAGGCCCCAGTGTGTCTTGTTCCCCTCCCTGTGTCTATGTGTTCACATTGTTCAGCTCCCACTTGTAAGTGAGAACATGCGGTGACCAAACATCTTTTATTTAAAATTTTTATATTACTTTTTCATGTGATTCCTACTATGTGAAAACTTGGATGACTCTATTGCATAATCAAATGCGAGTTCAAGAAGTACCAAATTTGATAATGGTATCTGTATTTCTATTTACTTGTCTGTCTCCAGCCAGCTTTCTCTCTATATACCTGACTGCCTTGTTCGTGATATACCCTCTTCATACTTTTAATCTTCCTTTTATTTTATCTTTACAGGTATCTGATAAACGTCACTTTTGAGGGGAGGAATTTGTCCTTCAGTGAAGATGGTTACCAGATGCACCCGAAACTGGTGATAATTCTTCTGAACAAGGAGAGGAAGTGGGAAAGGGTAAGACATGTCTTTGACAATTCTTGAGCAAAGTAGAGTAGAAATGTGAAATTTTGCAACACAATGAAGGAAAGTAGTCCTTTGGCTTTTGTCCCTAGACCTGTGGAGCAAGGGATCAATACCTTGATACACAGGAGAAGCCATTTCTCAAACTTGCATGTTCATTTACTTGCTATTTTGGTTAATCAAGAGATTGTTTTCTTTGTGTATTACCATTTATTGTTGATAATTGCATTGCTGTCTGAATCTTGACTTTGTTTTTGTGGGAGAGTATGTGTGTACAATATAACATAATTTGGTGAAGAAACTGAATTAGTGGTATAGTTCAGGAGTTGTGTCCTAGAGAGCATCTGGGAAGCTTATAAAGATGAATTTATGAGAAGAAAGGTTTAGACTTATTGTGATTGAAGGATTCCCATGCAAGGCTCTGCTCAATCTCTCCCACTGCCAGTTGATCACAGTGTTTGAAATTCTACCATCAGAAATTAATTTCTGTGGGCACCAGACTGTCTAGGTCCAATTCCCAGCTCTATGTAGGATCTTAGACAAATCTCTTCACTACTTGATGCCTCAGTTTTCTCATCCATAGAAGGAAAATAATAATAATAGTACCAACAGGTATAAGGATTAAGTATACGTAAAGTATTTAGAAAGGTGCCTGGTTCATAGTAAGCACTCAATTAGTATCACAATTTTTTATTATTCCAGATTCCCAGTTGAATACAAGTATTCCTGAGAGTAATGTCATCACTGATTTTTCTCCAAATATGTTCTGCAGTGCTCTTGTCTCTCAAGACATTTTGCTGAAAAATAGCTTTACAGATACATAAGGTTGGGAGATGCTACCTACTGTTTCTCACTCTAGGAGAGTCTTGGAACATACTAACCCTTGGAAGTTCAGAGGTGTCTTATAGCAAAGAAACATCTTTACTTTTATTTAGAATGGAATTTCCTAAAATTATTCTACCTCGAGACCCCTTTGTTCATGATATTCATATTCTGTGAAAACATGTTGGGAAACTGATTTAAGACAACTTCCACAGATTCCATGGACCAATTGGCTGAGAATGGGCTTCAAAATGTTAGCATAGTTCTGCCTAGAATGGAAATCCAGCTATATATTTCTAGAGAGAGTTACCAGAAAATGAGGCCAGAGATAAACGTCTTGAAATTCACAACCTCATCACAGAGAGCCCTGGACAGCTAGTTATGTGAATGTGTGAATGCTCACCCGAGAAACTAGGCATGTGTGGCTCAGGCAGTAGAATCTAGGATCTAATTCTTCAAGTTGAAAGACCTCAATCTATCATGCATTTTCTCTTATCAGATAGGGCACAATTATAAGGCTTAAATTATGCCAGCTTTTTATTTAATCTTATTCTTTTGAGACAGGGTCTCATTCTGTCACTCAGACTAGAGTGCAGTGGTGCTGTCATAGCTCACTGCAACCTCAAAATCCTGGGCTCAACCTGTCCTTCCAGCTCAGCCTCCCAAGTAGCTGGGACTATAGGTGTGTATCACCATGCCTGGCCAACTTTCAAATTTTTGGTAGAAATGAAGTCTCACTATGTTGCCCAGGCTGGTCTTGAACTCCTGGCCTCAAGTGATCCTTCTGCCTCAGCCTCCCAAAGCACTGGAATTAGAGGTGTGTGCCACTGCGCTTGGCCTGCCTGATGTTCTTGATTAAAGTTGCCCTCCCTCCACTGAGTTATCATTTGTTCAGAAATGGTTGTTCCCTGGGCTTCTGCTTTTCACTACAATCAAGCTGCTTTCACTGCTGCTGTAGAGACGTCATAATTTAAGAAATGTTCTGGGCTCTTCATGTATAACAGGCACTTCTGTCTGTCTCTAGAAGAGGAGCTATTAATAACTGAGGCTTCATAGGTAGCTCATAAGATGTACAGAGGGGGCAGCTTTCTTTGCAGTAGGCTCACAATTACTGTCTCAAGCAGGAGGAGGCATCTCACAACAGCCTTTTCTTAAAGAGACACCACTCACCATCAGGTCATATTGACTCCTCTTCTTGAGTCCAGAATCTGAGGCCTGCGTCCTCTACCCCTTTCTAGAACTAGACCCTACTTCCTAGGGTTTGGATCCCTTCCCTCACCAATTCTACTTTTATTCTAGCTCTTGAATTTATTCTTTACTTTATGTATGATCCAGGGACTATGTGATAATTTTTTAAATGGGCCTCCTTGTCCCTGGTACCTGCCTTTACTCCTTCAGATTAGTCCAAAATATGGCTGCCAGAATGAGCTTCCTGAAGCACAACTCTGACTGTGATATTCCTTCTCTGCCCAAAGCCAACTTGAGCCTTCTATGGTTTATGGACTGGGGCTAGACTTGATCTGTTCTTGCATTCAAGGCTCTGGTCTGCCTTCCAAGCCTTTATTCTCCTCCTCATGATTTCCTGTCTCACAATTAAGCTACCCTGGGCTTCTTCTTGTTCTGAGAATGTGCCTTTGTAAGTCCCGTCCCCTGTACATGTCATGATGTTTCTTCCTAGAATGAATTATCCAATTATATAATCATAACTATCCTTTGAAACCCAATTAAAATGTTGCAGCTTCCTCCCCTCATCTTTGACTGAGATAAAATCTCACACTCCCTTGTCCCCTATAGATTTTGTCCATATGTCTGAGGTAGCACCCATCACATCTGCCTCTTGTTAGAGTTGTCCATATGCAAGCTTCCAAAGGGCAGAGGCTGTGTCTTTAGCTCAACTGTGTCCTCACAGCAACCTGTAAGGGCGTATTTCATAGAGCAGTTCAATAAATATTTGTAGCATGTATGAGAATCATTACATAATAAAAGAATCCCAAAGTCTACCATTAAGAATCCAAGTTTATGTTGTTGCCCTTGATACGGTAGCTGTTGTTTCATGGGGAGGGGCAGGAGAAAATCTTTGTGTAGATTGAATTTTTGTAGATCATACTTTACATGTACTAAAGGAAGTTGCTGTTTAAAGGAATTCTGTGGTTAATCTTTTTGTAGGGCATTTGGGAGGGGTTGAGATAATAGAATAGAACATTTTCATATCGACTCAATTAACCCAGGGAACACTTTGGAAGATAGATGTCTAGTGTTCATTGAGGTCATAGAGCCATGTAGCTCCCCAACTTGAAGGCTCCTATTAGGGCTCACCTGTGGGCAGGGAGGATGGCAGGAGCCAGGTGTGGCTCCAGGGAATGGCTGGGTTGTGGTGAGATTGAATCATGGAAAGTTGTATTGGTCCTTCCACTGTTATCCTCGTCCCCAGGACATCATCCTCAAGACGCCTAATGCTGCTTCAGAAAGTCCCCTTGGTCCAGGGAGGATTTAGTGTCAGTGGACTCCAGGGAGGCAGGCACCAGGGTGAAGATTCTACAGGGAGGAGTTGAACACTGGACAGATAAGCAGGGGAGGAATGTGGGTTTGTGGAAGAAATATGGGCTACAGATAGGACTGTCAGCCACTGGTCAGGCCACTAACTAGCCATGGGACCTGCTTTTTTCACTTTTCTACATTTTTCTTTTCTCATCTCTAAAATGATGGCATGGGACTAAGAAGACTTCTTGGGTCCTTTCTAGTGCTAACTTCTGGGACTGCAAAATCTCCTTGCAAATAAATAGCAGATTGGAAAAGAAATTGGGTGAGGGATGGAACACACAGGAACCTGAGCTTGTTTTGAAGGGCATAGCTCCTAGGACATATTTGTCATTCCTGTCATTTAAGTAAATATTTCTCCAGAAAGGCCCTCCTAATGACCCATGATGAGGTAGTCACCCCGTCACACTGTCTAACAGTAGATTTTAATTTTCCTGAATACACTCATTATCTGGCGTTTTGCTTACTTGCTTGCTTGTTTGTTTATTATATTGCCTGCCTCTTCACACCAGGATGGATGCTTCCTGGGGGCAAGGACCTTGCTCACCTCTGTAATTCTGACCCTTCAGAAGAGTGCTTGCCTTCAGTGTCTGGACCACTCAAAAGATAATTGCTAAATAAATGAAGAATCTGTATGCTTAGGAGAACTAGAATATTGACAAGCTATTTCACTTCTACCCTGAAAATCTCCCATTTAGACATAGAAGTTTACTGGAGACAGCATGGGAACAGGTAACTTCCCCTCCTCTGGAGTGAGCACCCCAGTGCCAGGGAAGGACTTGGGGGGAATTGTCAGGGAGGCCCAACTCCCAGTGGAGTCATACATGTGTGACCAGCTTTTAACAAGGCATCTCGGGTCAAGGAAGATTAAGTTGTTGGTGTGAACCATGTGATACGACTTCCCAATGTTCCTTTAGGTTCCTAAAAGTAGTCCCAATGCTACAGTATTACACATTTTGTTCCCTTGGGAAGACTTGAAGTCAACACAACATAGTCTATGGTTTTGGAAATCAGAACTGAGTTCAGTTCTCCATGTTGCCATTTATCAGCTAGTGATGGATACTACCTGAGTTTGTAACATAGGGTTTTACATAAGGCTGTTGTAAAGATTCAAAGAGGTTTTACAGTCAAACATCAGTGAATAGTCACTGAAACAGTCAGTCTCCAACAAATGTCAATTGGTAGTCAATACCCTTCTTGTGTAATTTTTAAGGTAATATTTGCACATGGTAAAAAATCAAATGGCACAAAAGAGTACCCAGTAAAAAGAAAGTCCTCTTCTCATCTATGACCCTTTGCTTCCCTCTCCAGAGCAATGCTGTTCCCAGTCTCTGGAATCCTCCCCAGAGCAATTGTTATCGCCAATTTCTTATGTACTCCTCTGAAAATACTCCAAATATTTACAGATTTGATACATTTACCCAACTACTTTAATAAAAAAATGAACAGTATCTGCTCTTGTGAACCTTTAATGGGATCCTATGTAAGGAACCTCTTGGAGGCTTAGGGGGCTAGAATAGCAAAGAGATCTCTGGATCAGAATTTGATTCACAGAAAGCCAAGAACATCTCCCTGGTATGTGGGAATGTGGAGAAGGACATTTAAAAAGAAATATTTTACACACACCTATGCATGCAGACATAGCATGGTGAGTTGGAAAGGGTAGAAATGGTGAAAAAAAAATCATTGTGTGCAGACTGGGCTCATTTGTAAGGCTCCTAAGTGGGGGACAGCTGCATAAACTTGCTTTAAAAATAGTCTGGCACAGAGATGCAGTTCCAACAAGCTTTAAGGCTTCTGTCTCTATCACAGCCTCTCATGATTTGCTTCATTGCTGCTGCTCTCTGCTTCCATTTAATCGTTCCTAAAATGGTGATAATAAAAATGAAATGCAGTGGGGGTGTGCTCTGAGTAATGACTTCAAGAAATGATGATGGTGCATTTTTGGGCTCTGAGATGTAAACAGACCTTAAAGGGACTGTCTGGGTCAGAATTAAAGGAGAATATGTAAGATTTGCATCTCTGCTTATCTTTTTCAGAAAGAGACAAGAGGGTGTTTTATAAGCCCACTCCCTCTTCCCTGCCTCCACCTACCAGAAAACTCCCTGCCTTATGTAGATTAAAAACATTTTCAGTTTGTGTAGATCGTTCTCTGGACTCCCCAAACCTGTTTCCATCTATGGCTTTCAACTCTGAAATGTCACAGCCACATCCACCAGTAAAGGAGAGACTAGAAATGAAAGTGCGTGGCACACAGTTTTGAACCCATGATAGTACTCAGGAATTAATGGATGGATCAACTGGAGGGAAGGAGTGCAACCAAACTGAGAAAAGGGAGACCCCCACAAGAGCTGAAGCAATGAAAATATGGTAAAACAGAATGCTCTGCCAGTATCTGCAGCCTGGAATAAATAAGACAGTCTAAGGGATGCTGTGTCTCTGGTGACCTCATGTCCAGGAGGTAGCACCAACTCCAGGGTGTGGGGGCTCTGTGATCCTAGCCCCTAAGGCCTATGGTGATCATAGTCCACAATGATCAAATCAGTGTTTATACAATAGAGGTCAATCACTACCTCTATTTATATTACTTGAAAGCTTTTGACTGGCAAAATAAAACAGCTCCTCCATCCCCGCTCATGCACATTCACTCACTCAGAAGAAACTGGCACATCTGTGTGCCTCTCCACTATACCTCTGTGCCTAGCATGGTGTGAGACATCACTGAGCAGGCCAGTAAATGCAGTGTTGGTGACTGCTTGGGCACAGCTGGACAGACTTTGTTCCATCTCCCAGCCTCAGAGGAGAGGCCAGGGGATATTCATGCTCTCTCCAGTCTCTACAGAGGGCATCTAAGGGGGTGAAACAGAAGCTCCTCATGGCAAGCGTGTTTATTCAGGATCTCCTGATACCACCATTTGACAACATGCTATTTTTACTGACTTTGAACTGAGTACTAATACGCATCATTGGATTAAGGGATTAGAAGACAGGATCCATGGAGAAAGGCTATGGGAATTGGGGTTGTTAAGGGAAAGAAAAAAAAGGCAATGAGGTGATGACTTATTCTCTTTAAATGTATGAAGAATAATTGTACCAAGTGTGGAGATCAGCTGTTCACTTTCTCCTCTGAGACACAACCAGAGTGAGTGGGCTTAAGATCAAGCAGAGAGGGTTTATATTAGCTAAAGGGAGAATTTCTTAATAGAGAGAAGTGTTGAGTACTGGAACTGTTAACAACACCAGGGGATGACTTTGAAAGTCCTCAAAATTGTATATGTCCTTGTCTCTCTGTAATGTACAGTCCTGTGCAAGCAACAATGCGTGAACTAAATGGCTTATCCTCCCTATCTCCCCACCTCCCCTCCCTCCCCTCCCCTCCCCACCTCCCCTCCCTTCCCTCTCCACCTCCTCTCCCTCCCCTTCCAACCTCCCCCTCTTCCTTTTTACTTCCCCTTCTTTCTCTTTCCTTTTCCTTCTTCATTCTTCTTTCCTTCTCACACATAATTATTAAGCACCTACCATGAGCCAAGGACTGCCCCCACAAATTTGTATCGTAGCTTTCCTGGTGGCTGGGAAAAACAAAACAAGTACATTGCAATAAAAAAAGTGTTTGTTGTGATGTTTAACATTTCTATAAACTAAGGTGATTTTTAAATCTTACTATTTGATACCATCTAACATTGGGTTGATGTTCATTAGTAAAGACTCCATTAATGTGTATTTTACTTACGACAATGACACGGGGCCACTGGATTACATATTTTGTTGTGTTTTTCTGAGTTGTGATTAGTGCAGACCCTCACATTCAGATGTTTCCTTGTTCACTGAGCTCCAAGAGCCCTGGCCCATCCTGTTTGACTGACTACACCATTCTCCAGGGTTCCAGAAAGAGATTACAGGAAGCAGCCATGGAGAGGAGGAGGTAGAGGTGTGCTGTTAATCCCTAAAGTCTCAACACTGCTGTAGGCTCAGTCCAAAATGTCAAGCTGCTACTCCCATGCACATTTATGAAATAATTCAAAGAGAAGAGCAGGATGTGTTGGGGGAATAGACTTTGGAATATCATTTCAGAAAGGCTGGTTGTCTTCCAGTGCTTGTCAACAGCCACTGAATGAAAAGGATAAAAGAACAAGATAACCTTGGTTGACTTTACTTTTGAAACCTGTACATGCTGATGGACAGAGAAAGCAGAACTGAATTCAGAGACTGAAGAAGTGCTGGCCTAACCTTGGCTTCAGGAAAAACAGTGAAAAGGAAAGTGTCCCCAAAGCCAAAAGATGGCTTTCATCCATCTCATTTAAATGTTATTGAGATTTTTGTTTCATGACAGTTATCTGTGGTTTGTCCCTGAGTCCTCTAAACAATTTTTTCTAATTTTTATGTTATAATGCTTTTCCAGTACTGGTGTTGAAGAAGAAAGAGTGGTAGAGAGATGAGAAAATTCTATGTTTATATCTAGGTTAAAAACAACATTTATGATTTTCTTATTATGTAGGTAATTAATGTTTATTAAAGACATTTGAGGGGATAAAATAAAATTTACCCATATCTGCACCTACAAAGAATTAGCAGTTATATTTTAAAATTTCTTTCCAGTGTTTTTTTTCTGTGCATTCTGTGTGTACACTGTAATACAATACAGAATAATACAACAGAATTGGGATCTTAATGTATGGATAATTTGCAATCTACTTTTTTCTCTTCCTAGGATATTGAGGACATGTTCCCTTTTTATTAAATGTTTTTCAAAAGCATGAAACTTAATGCCGAATATTACACTGTGAGAATATAACATGCTTCTTCAAACTGGTTCCCTATGATTAGACATTCATATGCATGTTAAATAGAAACTCTGGTTCTCATACGAAAATAATTTCAGAGTTGGTGGTCTAACTGTGATGCCATAAGATTGCTTTTTAAAGTGAGAAGATTTGTCCCCTTTTTTTCGTATCCAATGTCCCTAAATGTTAAAAATGAAAACCCTTAATTTGGGAATTCGTTTGTTTATATCGATTCTGCAACAATCAGGGGACACATATGCAGTCTGGTGGAAGGCTGTCCTTTGTTATTTCGGGTCTGCTAGGAGTCCCAGAGGGTTTTCTCTTTTTGATCTTCTCATACAGTGCGCTGCCTTCTAACTTTGTTGAGATATGTATTTCTTATCTTTGGTAGTTACATCACAGAGAATGGGGTTGTCCATGTGTTCCATGTCTGTCTGCATTTTTCATCATGTTGGTTTCATTTTCTTGAAAGTTGAGGGCTTGTAAAATTCAGACTCACGTTCCCAAGGAGTCATATGACTACTGCTCAGTATGAGACCCTTTCCAGCACTGTTTCTATTCTGTGGTTCATACATGACCCAGAAGGGAGAGAGCAATGCCCTTCTTTCACCAGTAGGGATAGAACATACCTGACTTGCTGCTATAGCAGTATATTATAAAAATACCTTTACATATTTTTCACCAAACAAGCTACTTTGTGCCTACATTAATAGCATATTGACTTTAGCTAAGACCTGAAGTTTGGCATTAAAGCTAAAATACCTGATTGTCTTTCATATGCAAACATGCCTTTATTGATCTAGCACCCGAAGATCTTATGCGTTGAGTTTTTCCTGCAGTGGTGATGGATTTGTACCAGCCATGCACAGGCTGTATCTCCACAATACCTATTTATGAGAGCTGGCCAGAAACAGGGTAGAAATAATTCATGTATACAGGAAGAGAAGCTCTGACCTTGGCATGTTAACTCTGCCAAGCAGCCTGTGGTACAAACATTTTAAAGGAAGTAATAGCCAACAACAACAAAAAAATGAAATTTAAAAATAATAAAAGCTATTAATAAAAACCATGAACATAAATTTCCCACAGCAGCCATAGCATTCAGATTATTCAGGGTGATTTTATAATTTTCTCTATTAGGGTTATTTCTGCTCATAATTTGGTGAACCTTTTAGTTTATTCTGACAGAGATGTCTTAATGTGGCTTGCTTAGGAGCTTTTCTACTTTCCTTCCACCCTCCCTCTCTGTTCTGTGGCCAGGTGTCCTTCACTGTCATATAGGTGGCCCATTGCTGGTTTTACAGGCGTTCCAGGTCTTAGTTCTGTCAGCTAGCTGTTCTGAAGGTTTAAACTTAAAGCAAATCTGTGCCAGGGGAATGGTGAGAAAGAAAGTATGACCCTGGAAGGAGAAGAGTGCACATAGAAGGCAGTCACTGGGGAGGGAGTGATGGACCTCAAGGGGAAAGAAGCCCGTGCTCCACTGCCCTATTCTCCAGGTGCACACCACATTCCTGCTCACACCAAACTTCTGGTGGATGCCTTTCCATGTTTTTCTAGCTCAAGCGTTTGCTGTCAGATGTCTTCTGAGGTCATCATCTTTGACTCTTCCTGAAATAATATGTACTCGTTTTTCTTCATCCATCCCATAGGAAAGGAAGTTTACTGGCAAAGGAACAGAATATTCCCTTTGAGGTAAAATTCATAGTGAATATTTAAGGCACCTCAGCATTCTCTTTATAGAAAAGTGAACACAAAATTCCGTTTTCCCTATAGGATCTGGGAAAGACATATAAATGATCAGACAGTCTAGCCTGGAATTAAGGGACATTAGGAAGATTTGGCCATGACTACATCTGACTTTTATGTAACATGTTATTAGCAATGTTGTTAATGGACAAATGTAGCATATATGATCCCATTTTGATTCCTATTAAAATGTTGAGAAATACTTGTACATGTAAGTAAATTGAGGATCAGAGAGGTCACATGATTTTCCCAAAGTCACATAGCTAAGGAGTGGCAGAGCTGGGTGTAGACGTTTACATCCAGCTCCATTTGTGTCCAGTGTGCTTTTTGCCTCAATACATGGAGTATAAGAGTACAACTAGAGTAATGGGATCCAAATGTAGCAATGTCAATGGAGATAAATTCATAGACGAGAGGACAAGTCACACTATAGAAATATGCAGACCCTGCTACTTGAGTTTTAAAACTACGTGTTAAGAAATGGTCCAGCATCTGGGGTGGAGCTGGAGGTGTGGAGGCTGGTTAGCCCAGACTGTGACTGGCTATTTCAGTGTAACATTTTTCTGTGATTAGCAAAAATAGAAGGAAGAAAGGAAGGAAAGGAGAGAGGGAAAGAAAGATAAAGGGGGGAGAAAGCTTTCTTGTATCTTTCTATACTTATAATTCCTGTTATCACACACACACACACACACACACACAAACACACACACACCCTCTCTTTTCAGTTAGGAACTCAGAACCTATCTCCTCAAACTGTGAGGAAAGAACATGTTTCTTTGAATTACAAAGGCCATAACTACCTACAGAAACAGCTGTCTAGGTCCTCATTGCATGGAAGGGATTTTCGAGGAAATAGTCATCTTCTGAATTAAAAGCTTTTCTAAAATCAACCATCATGGCAGTGGCACCGTATCCCTGCAGCCCCATTGATCAGACATCTGTTGGAGGTGCAGAGAAATGTCAAAACACTGAGGGGAATTTAAAATAGCTGACCTACAAAAACAGCTCTTAAACCTTAGTGGGACAGTAACATGAAAATTTAACTGCTTTATTTGAAACACAAGCAACCAAATATTTTATGAACTCAACTAGCTAAGGGAGAGGAGTTTTGAGATCTTACATAAAATGAGATAAATTAAACTCAATTAAGTTAAAAAAATGTATAAGAAAGAAAAAGTAGGAATAAAATTCAACAATAAGAACACTGATCTTCAAATTCATCATTGCTGCATCAGTGTTTCCTCACATGTGGCTGTGAATTTCAACTGTAGTATTTGAGTTAATTCAGGAGGGATGAGTATTTTTTTGTTTAAATAATCATCTATTTTTATAGTTATCTGCTACTTTTGGGAAATGGCACAACTTACATTTATAGTAATGATACGAATTTTTTGATACATATATTCTTAAAGATTATTTCAAAAATTAGTATAGGTGGTATACAGATGTGGCAAAATTGTTACAGTACTACTTGAATGAATGAAATTTGGGAAACATTTCCACAGGATAAAGTGTTCTTCTCCCCCACCCCAGCCCCAAAATCATGGTGTTTGAGGTTGACCCACCTTCCCTTCCTTTTCCCTCCTCACCTCTCTGCATTCAGCCTCCATGCCCAATAATTGCAACTAACTATTCTCCAGCACCTCTTGTGCTTTTATGCCTTAAGCCCTGTCTTATGCTTTTCTCTTGACCTTGGATTCTTGAACTTGTCTTTTGACACACAGTTCAAAAACCAAGAGAAACCATATTTTGGTCACCTCTGCCCAGTGCAGTGATTTATCTAAATAAATTTAAATAAATATTATTCCCCCTTTCTGTGCCTTTGTTTCTTCATCTGTAAAATGGGGATTATAATAGCACCTACCTCAAACTGTAAAGTTTTAATTTTATTAAAACTAAAATTATAATTCATGTAAAATTCTTAGCACAATATCTGACATGTAGCAAGTGCTACTCTCGTGTTCACTATCATTTTACTTGAACACACTTTAAACCAATGATAATACAAATGAAATTAGATTCTAGAAAACAGGAAAATGGAAAAAATGACCATACTTAACTACACAAAGACACACACAAACTAGTTGGGTTTTGGCCTTAGTCACTAACAGGAAGAAACTAGAAAACAGTATATAGATTTTTGATGTGCCTAGTTATAAATTTGAAATGAGCAAGCTCTTTTCCTTCATTCTAAAATGACTTTTTGCACAGGGATTTTTAAAAGGTGAGTCTTAATTAATCATAAAATACTGACAAAGTCTACAGCATAGCACAGCAGCCCATGCTGGGCCTATCACTCAGAAATCAGGCCATTAGAAACCCCTCAGTTTTGACTTAGCACATTGTGGGTTCTCAGTAACCATTAAATTACAACCAAAACACATTAAGCAATAATCACAGTTTATGAAACCTTATAGTGTGTCCTTGTGCTATTTGATCTACTTGGGTGTTGTTTCACTGTAATAAACCACCATGTTGTGGTTGATCTTAAAGAATTGCCAATTTTCCCTTTATGTCTTCCTTATTCTGCAGCAGATAGATTAGCTCATAACCATTAAAAAAATTCCTTCTGCAAGGGAAAGTGGTTTAATGTCAAAAGACATGCCCATAGTCATGGTTAGTCATAGTTGAACATAAAGGGGATGGCGGTGAAATGGTAGGTGAGGGGAGTGGTGAATGGTCTTAACAACAGACAACTGAATAGCGTTTCACAGTTTACATCAGAGGTTCTCAAAGTGTGGCCCCTGGACCAACAGCATTAGCATCACCGGGGAACTTACTAGAAGTACAGATTCTCAGCTTCTACACCAGAAGCTCTAGGGATGAGGCCCAGTAATCTGAGTTTTGACCTATAAAACATAAGGGCCGCTGATCACAGACATTTCCTTTTCACAAGGAGAAGTATCTGCTTAATAGATATTTAAGGCTGCCACTCTGTCATTGTTCTCTGTTCTCATTTTATTTTCCAGCCATTAATTTTATAATAAAACTGAATCTTTATCCTTTCATAAAGTGGAGGACAGAGCCAGTAGCCCAGTAAGAAAAAGTTAAAGCCTGTCCTACTCACTCCAGAAGATTCTTAATTACCTGATATCTTCATGTAGTTGCTCAAGACATTCCCTGACACGAGGCCGATTGGGTTTATGCATTTGGCGAATATTTTCCCGAGCCCTTACTAAGGGCTGGGCACTATTCTAGGTGCTGGGGAAACAGTATTGAACAAGACCAACAAGTTCCCTTCCTCAAGGAGCCTGTGTCTTGGTGAGTGGGGCCAGACAACAAACATATAAACAAATCAATACATATGATCATTTCAGATAGTGCCATATACCCTTAAGGTGGTAAGACAGGGTACAGTGGCTGTCAGACTCTTAAGGCCAGTCTCAAAGGGGCTTTTGATAGATTTATCATTTTAAATAAGTTGCTAGTTAAATTTCTTCAGAGTATGTTCAGCAGCTGTCATAAGAAATTTCACTAGCAACTTATGTAAGAACTTTCTAAATTATGTCCACAAGTCCTCTGCCTAAATTGTATACAGATTCTGTGTTGAGGCTACAGGCCCACTTTGAGGCCACAGGAGAAATGTGAGTAGTATTTTATCTCCCATTTTTTTCTCGCTGCTAGATTTTAGAGAATGGGTATGGATTTATATAATCTGTCACATCAGGCTATGAACATTACAATATTTATGCTTGATTTTTCCAAAAAATCAAGAAGCATTACCTTCATTGTTTAATAAGAACTGCGTTTAGTGAGTTACCTACTCTAGCCTACTGTTCTAAGTGAGCATGGCATCTTTTGGCTTTCTTTCACAGCTGTTACGGAAATTATTTCACTTCCTTGTCTCCAGTTGACCCTGTACCATCGAATGTGACACAACATGGGACCTGGTGAGGGTGTATAGGAAAGGTCATAAACTGGCAGTCAACAGACTACTTTTGGGCCATCGACATGTTCTATACGGCCTAAAAGGTATATTTAAAGATTAAATTGGTTTCCAAAATTTAAAAATTCAGATTCCCATAGAACTCCAGATTCTGGATTTCCTGAAAAATCAGAAGATGGGCAACACTGCGTTCACATTCTGCTGGGCCGCCTTTGGATGGAATACAGGCTGTCCAGTTCATCTCAGCCCCCTGCAAGTGTCCCACCTCTTTCATTAATTATCTACCTAGCCCCTGCAGACACTGGAGTTTGCAACTCCCAGAACACGGATGAGTTCGAAAAAGAGTCATTCCCTGCTTAAAATCTAAAATGGATACCTTAGAAATGGGTAGATTTAGGATTAAGGGATTGGGCATTTATGGAGCTGACACAGCCTTTTGATTGCTCCTGCAGTTTACCTTGGAGTCTCTAGGGGGCAGCTGCGAATTCTGAGCCCTGCCTTGGAAATGCAAGCACACGGAGCAATTACAGTTCTGTGTTGCACGGAATCTCCAGATGTACCCTGGAAGTGTAGAAGGCAAAAGGCACTACTTGTCTGAAGGGGGTTTTCTGTTTGTCAGACAATGAAATACAGAAATATCGACTTTTAATACATTTAAAGGTTTTAGGCACATGAGGAGTGTGCATTTGTCTTTTTTCTTGGCAGAGTAACAAATAATCCTAACTGAAGGAACACCCGGAATGGCTTCACAGGCATGAGCTTTACAGAGAATTGGAGTGATCCAAGGGCATTTACCTAGCAAAGAAAGGAAGGCTTCAACAGAGGAAAAGCTCAGCTAGAGGACTAGGAGAATGAAGGAAAGGGGCTGGGTAAATGAAACATGTGAATATAGGAAAAACCGAAATTAGAAATGAAGGCAGGGCCAGAATGTTGCATCTTAAAGGTAAGAATGGAAAACTGACAGCAATTAAAAACAGAGTGATATAGTCTAAAAGTGTAGAGAGAAAGCATGATGATTTTAAGTCATGTTATACTGATTAAACTATGGAGAGAGAGGAGGAAAAGCAGAGTCAAGAAAAGATGAGGTTGAAGTTGTCAAAGCAGAAGAGCCGTACTCATGAGGCTTTGAACAGTCTGGCTAGAAGTGAAGGGAAGTTAATAATGACAATAATTACACATGTATCTTTATATTGTGCAAGTGCTAAATAAGGATGCAAAGGGAGTGCTTAGTCTCTTTTTGGCGATTTTAGATCCCTTCATCCCACCCCAGAAGTTAGAAACACTTCGTCTCAGAATGGAATTTCCTAATATTCATAGAACAACATTGACCATATAGCATTTTTCTACTCCACAAAGCTCTAGTGAACCTCTTCTTCTCTGATCCCCAGTGGTGTTTCTGCTTTTCACGTGAAAGCAGATTCTCAAAGTCCACGAGAAGGAGGCATTGCTTTTGCTGCCTGTATCCAGAGTTAGCACTTTTATCAATCAGTTAGCTTCAGTTCAATTCAACAAACCTAAACTGAAGGGCTCTTCTATGAAGGACTCTGTGCTGGGTGCTAAGAGGAAAATATAAAGGTAAATAGATACCCTGTTCTCAAGAAATGTACCCTTTTAACAGAGGGGTTAAGAAAATTACACAGGTATGATGCAGGGAAGAATATGATGTGGTAGGCAGCCGCTAAGATGACCCCCAAAGATTGTACTTCATGTTATTCATGCCTGTGTGTGGTCCTCTCCCCCAGTTATGGGCTAAATTTAGCAACTTGGTTATTAGGAATAGAATAGTGAAGTGATGAGATGTCAGTTTTGAGATGTGCACATGAAAGGACTAGCTTCTGTATTGGGGCCCTCTCTCTTGCATCCCTTGCTCTAAGGGAAGCCAGCCACCTCGCTGTGAGCAACCCTGCCCAAGTGGCAAGGAACTGATGTCCCTGAGTAGCAACAGATGAGGACTGGGGCCTGCCCACTGCCATACAGCCCTGTATACAGCCCTGAGCCACAGGACCCAGCTAAAGCATGTCTGGATTCCTGACCGACAGAAACTGTGGGATAATCAATATTTGTGCTTTATACCACTAAGTTTTATAACTTTTTACACAGCAATAGGTAACTAATAAATGATAAGACAAAGGGGCTTATAAAAAGAAATTACATATCTGGTTAAGGGAATCAGGAAGGGTTTTGAGAAGAACATGATTGTATTGATAGGCTTTAAATGATAGGGAAGGTTTTAGAGGTGAGTAATATTGGAACTGAGGATGATATTTCAGGCAGAGGGAGTAATAGGTGAAGTATAATATTTGTTTATTGAATAAGAGTTTTTTAAAAAAATTGTCTAGGTGATAGGTACAAATAAGGGGGTAGAGAGACATCTTTGAGTAAAGATTGAGCTTAAAGAGCATTAGAAGCAAAGATAGTTTGAATTAACTCAAGAAGCAATCGGAAGCCATGAAATGTTTGTGAGTGGGAGAGTGATGTGATTATGACTTCTCTTCAAAAAATTCATCCAGCAGCTGTGATGGGGTGAAGGAACTTAGGTGCCTGCAGCAATGCCGCAGTCATCTTGGGCCTGAATGAATGTGGACAATCATGGAGCAGAGGTGGCTGCGAGAGTGATGGCAGAAGTGGAATAAATCTGTAACCTACTGGGAAAGATAAGACAATGACCACTGAAGAATTGAACTTCAGGAAATGGGACATTTATGGGACACTGGGACATCAAAACAAGGAACAAAATTAGTGACGGGGAAGCAGTTTCATGGGTTCAATTTTAGGATTTCTAATTCTGAGTTACTGTTGAGTCAGGAGGGAAGTAGAAATGTCAATTTGTGGTTCTGGTGTGAAGATACCACTAAGAATGCAGACTGAGGGATGTTCTCCACTGAGGGGATAATTGAAGGCTAGTGAGAAGATGAGTTTCTAACGAGAACAGAAGGAGAGGGAAGAGGACCAAGGACATGGGCTACAGGACATGCCTCTGGGTGGGTGCAGGGTAAGAGGAGAGAGTGGAATCAGCAAAGGAAAGGGAGAAGTAGTCATCACCCAAGAGGTTGGTAGAGCCAGGACAGCATGACAGCAAGGTGAAGGCAGGGGACTTTAAGGAGGAGAGGAGGGGATGAAGCCTGACTTCTCAGTGGTTCTCATTCATGCATCATTGGGAAGAAATGCTTCACAAGACCCCACCCCATCAAAAACAGACCATGCCAGGCAATCACAGAACAATGTAGCTCTGTTCTTTTACTCATTGTTTAAAACTCAGGCATTAGGGTTTTTCTTGACAATTTAAGGAATAGATGGACACAAATATTTTTACCCAAATATAAATTCTTATTGTTCTTCAGTGGTGGATCTCTGCTCTTCAAAATCTATGTTTTTATTCTCCAGCTGAATTATTGGCCGCTTAAAAGACTCTTCTTAAGTGTAAGATCCTAAAGAAGGAAAATACCTTAAACCATGGTCTTAAATGTATTCCATCTAATTATGAGGATCTCTTTTTCAGAATCTGAGGAATCCTGTTTCGTTTTCATTTCTCTTTTATGTAACGATATTTTGTTATTTGTGTCTGATGTCAAAAGTATAGCAGTCGTTCATTAAGAAGAAGTTAATTAGAGACGAGCATGAAGAAAATAAAATCCACCCCAAATTCAACCACCCAGAGATAATTTGTTTATATTTTGATTTATATCATTTTAGTCCTTTTACCTTTATATTATAAATGTGTGGGTTGACTTTTTGGTTTTTTTTTTTTTTTTTTTTTTTTTTTTAGATGGAGTTTTGCTCTTGTTGCCCAGGCTGGAGTGCAATGGCACAATCTCGGCTCACCGCAACCTCAGCCTCCCGGGTTCAAGTGATTCTCCTGCCTCAGCCTCCCGAGTAGCTGGGGGAGTACAGGCATGTACCACCACGCCCAGCTAATTGTGTATTTTTAGTAGAGACAGGGTGTCTCCATGTTGGTCAGGCTGGTCTCAAACTCCCGACCTCAGGTGATCCGACTGCCTTGGCCTCCCAAAGGGCTAGGATTACAGGCGTAAGCCACTGTGCCTAGCCTATAAATGTGTTTTATAAAAACATGTGGGAATATTTTTATAAAATTGAGATAGTATTATACATCTTGTTTTATAATCTATAATCACAATATGCTGTGAATGATGTCATAAATATATTAAATCGTATAAACTAACCATTTATCTACTATTAAAATATATGAAATATCTAATCTCTGTCCATTATCTATTTAGATTTGTGTATTTATCCCATGATTTTTATATTTCTGCCCCTCTGTACTCCCCTCTTCCCTGCCCCCCAACACAAGGGGCAAATCTTGGTCATGGCTTATTGGTCTGAACGTGTTGTGTTGATTGTAGGAAGATCTGGCATTTGTTGGCTTTGCCTTCTGCATCACTCACTTTTTAGTGAACTGCTGAAGAGCACACCAACAGGTGTCAGGGAACACCAAACACCTGCCTGTGTTGGCTCTTCCCATATCGCTAACATGAACTCTGCTCCTTCTCTAAGCAAGCACTGCCCTCCTGGGACTGCCATTGCAGCTACAAATCTGTCTCCTGGTGCTTTCTCTTAAATGCCTTTTTAAACATGCTTAATAATAGATGAGCACCTGGGCCCTTCTTCATGAAGGGGAGCTCTAGCAGCTTTTAGAACATGGAAAAGCTATTTGGCCCTTAAAAGCTGATTCTTGGAACACCCCCAATTCCCCAGGACACCATTCAGTAACCACGTGCTCCAAGACAGGAAGTGGTTTTCCTAGTGGGTTTTATTGCTCCACTTCCCCTTCACCTTACTTTTTCAATCCTGAAGATAACTTTTATTGACTCTTTGCAGTCAGTCAGCTGACTGGCAGCAAAGCAACTCCCAGGCCCCTCTCCTGCTCTCCTTCCCTACTCTGGCAATCCCATGCTGTGTGACTCAAGCAGGACATCTGTACTTGACTTGGTGTGATTGATCTGTTTTCTGAGTCCTAGTATCCCAGAAAGAAATGAGTCCCTTCCCCTTGGATTATCATGTCTTGGCTTTGCCATCCATCTAGTGGGTGACCTTGGACAAGTCACAAAATGTCCCTGGGCTTCGGTTTCCATCCATATCTATAAAACAAGAGGGTTGGATTAAATTCTTATGGTCCATCTAGTTCAAACAATCTGTAGTTTTAAGTACAGTTTTAGATTTTCCAGTGTTCTGACTATGGCGTATTTTTAGTGACATCTATTTATTCATTAGTTATAAGAATAGCTTATTTTTAGAACTTCATTTCTTAGATGGGGCAGCTCAGTCACTTGGTTCCATGGTCTTTGTTAACATCTACCTTCCTGGGAAGGATGCTTGGAAGGGAGGTTGAATTTTTCCACTGTCCTCTTTCTTCTGCCTTTTTAGTAAAATTTAGTAAAATTCTCAGTAATAACAACCTAGAGCAGATTTCTTCAGAACCTTGCGACCAGCGATCAGAGAAAGACCTTTGACTCTCTTTGCTTTGTGCAGTTGACTTATTTGTGTCTCCTTCCTGGAAGAAACGTTGGTGATTCGAGTCAGGCTGAACTGCCTGCACATTGGTGTGTCATGGTTACGTGCACACAGAACACCACCAGTGTTCCCTACCCCACTGCAAAACAGTCTCTTTTTGTTTGTTCGTTTTATTCTGTGATCCTAGATACTGTTTTACGTGTGACCATTTGTCTCTTTCTCTGTAATCTTTTCCTTCAAAATTAGAAACAATTTATAGGGCACAGTGATGCTTTTTTTCCTTTTTATATTTTGAAATTATTATTGTATTCAGGAACTGAATCATATGTTCATGCTTTGGTTGACCATTCATTCAACAAATCTTTAATACATTCCTACAGTGTGCTAGATTCTGTTCTCCAAGGAAGGAGATTGAGGAAGATGAGTGGAGAGAACTGACAGGTAGAGAAGCAAGAGAACGGAGAGGGAAAGGTAAAGAAAAACACTACAGGAAAAGCTACAAGGGAGTGGAGGTGGAGTTTTCTCAAAAGAGGTAAGGAACAGCACAGACTCCATCTAAGGCAGAAGGCAGAGGAAATGAAAGTAAGGAATCAGAAAATTTAGGGAGTGTCAGCCAATCCTTCTTGTAAGACGATTCTCTCAAGCAACTGGAGCCCTGATTGACAGATAACAAAGTGTTAGTAATAGCTAACACTATAATATGTCTACAGTATGTCAGTATTTATAGGTCAGGCACTGTTCTAAGCAGATCACTTACATTAACTCATACAAATCCTCACAACATTGCTATGGAGTCAATATTTAATATGACAAAAACAAATATAGGCCAACAACATGAGGCCCAGAGAGGTTTAGTGACTTTCTGAAGGACACAGCTAGTCAATGGAAGAGCCAGGCGTTGGACCATGCAGTCGAATTCCAGAGACTATGCTGACCTCCCATGCACCACTGAATGTAACACAGAGAAAGGTCTGGTCCCATTCTCATTCTATTGAGGATGCAGTGGGGATTAATCTGCAGTAGCTTCCAAGTGTCCTAATGCCCATTTTCCTTCTCAGTCAGTTCTTACCGCTGTAAAATTCAAGCCTCATACTTGATGTTTGCTGACAGCAAGAATCTGGCCAGCATTTTTGCTTTAGCCTCAGGCATGGCTTGAGTATCATCATGACTGGTTGGGCTGGGTGGTTCTATTCTGGGATGAGGTAGGTTAGGAGAACAAGCTTGAAAAGATGTGGCTTTTGACTCACTGGTTTTCTTGTACATGGAAAGAAGTATAAGAATTTTACGGCTTTTGAATGCCTTTGGGTAATCTTGTGCTCGGTGGGTTTTTTGGTTGAATGTTGATTCTCTCCAAATGATATGCAACTACCACCCTACTAAGTCTTAACTTCTCTGGGTTTCTCAAAAGTGTTACACTGGCCCAACTCAGGGAATTACTAATTCACTTCTTTTACTCATAGGGAGAAGGCTGTGGAAGACTGACATTTTTCAATTCCATTTCTTCCGTTGAAATATTGTTTTTTGTTTTCCTGGGTTCCTGTCCTTTCTAACAGGTGTAAGCCTGTTTCTCCTGCTTGTAAAACCTTCAGTGAAGTAGCCAGAACCTGAGACAGAATATTATCCTCACCCTGAGAGCTGTTCTGAAACCTTAGAATGGGCTTTGCAGAACTGGAGGCAAATCTAGCTTTTCCTCATTGTAATTGCCATTGTAACAGGTGAACAGAGATGCCAGGACCTGAGTTATCTGGACAATACCACCTGAGAAGAGCAAAACACACCAGCAGGATGGCCAGAACTGGACTTTGGGGCTTTTAGCAGTTTCATCTATGAAAGAAAAACAGAGTCAGCACTTTTTGTATACAGGAACTCAGTGAAAGTAAACTGTTGGAAACAGAACCATTTGACGCATTGGCAGCTAGCAGTTTGGGGGAGCCAGTCCTAAGACTGTTCTGTATATCATTGCATTGGCATTAACCTGTAAGGCTATTATCTGAAGGTTTAAGCAGAGACCATCAGAGTCAGCAATGGGTTTCTTAAAAGATGTGCTTCCTGTCAAGATTTTCACTTTGGTTTTTCATATACAAACAAGCAAACAGAATTAGTTAACCATTGTTGGGGTCTTTCATTCTTCTGTTTCCTGCCACTCCTCAACATGCACACATTTTCAAATATTTTCCTAGAGCTTCTTTGCAAAGAGCCCAGGGAAGCTTTTCTTTCCCTTGCCACCTCCTCCCTTTTCTTCCTATCTGGCCCTGCAGTGAGCTTCTCATTACACCTCTTATCGTAATAATTCCAGAAATAACATCTACCTTTTCTGTCATGCCTTTCATCGGAGGATTCCCATTGAGCCACTCTAGCAGTGAGGGCTATTCAGCAGCCCACCCCTGGCACAGCATTCCTCTGCTTTTGGGTCACAGACAGAAAATACTGGAAGCATAGGTACAGCCTTTTTGGATTTTGAGAGTCAGAAGGGAGTGCAGAAAGGAGGTAGCAGAGTTGCATAACATTTTTTTGTGATTTTTGACAAAAATCAGATACTTAGTCCTAAGACTGGCTCAACAAATAGAAATTTTAGTGTGAACCATAGGCCTGTACTGCAGAAAAGAGGAAAGATGGACAATTAATGTTACCAATTAGTGGTTATAGATGAAACATGCCTACTGAAAATGGGTAGAGATATACTTATGTGAAATAGTGGATGTAAAGCTGTGGTGTTAGGTGAGCTCCCACCATATACACTTGAAGAGAATGAAAGTCGCCTACTGACTTAATATTGTACTGTGTGCTTCCATTATAATTGCCCTTCCTAATGCCATTTGTGATTTCTTATGTGTAAATTTGTTAACTTACTGACATCTCTCTGACATTTGATACTGGGGACCCCTATCTCCTTGCAACTCCTTCTTTTTTCTGTTTAAGTCTCTCCTTTCTCTGCGGGCTTTTTTTCTCACTCCCCCTCCCCTTACCTTCCATCTTTACTCCCACTCTGCCTTCCCTTATTTATTGATGTACTCCAGGGTACCGTTTTTGATCTTCTCATCTTCTCAGAGACCCATCTACACAGACTTTATGAACAATGCTTGTCTAAAAGTAATGCCTTTCAAATCTGCATAGCCTGATATTTCTCCTGAACCCAACTTAGATGCCCAACCCCCTTCTTTTAAGCCTTAACTTTTATGTCTCACAGAGACCCCAAGCCCACCAAACTCAAAAGTTAATGCCCCATTTTCTCCCCTCTCTTTCCAACATGCTTCTCCCCTTGTATCGATGTTGGCATCACAATCTACCTAACTGTCCAAGGTAGAAAGCTGGGACTTGCTAAGTGATTCCTCTTCCTCATCTATCCATCTCTTTGATCTACCATCTCTTCTTTATTTTCTCTTTTATTGCCTTTGTCATTGATTGCATGAATTACTGCAATTTCCTTCTTTCCTTGACTCTAATCTAGCCCTTTTCTAATCTATCCTTCATACAGTGTCAGATGGATCTTCCTAAAACATGAAATTATTCATGTCAGTTCCCTGACTAAAACTCTGCAATAGTGCTCCACTGACATCAAGATGAAAACTCAAAGCCCCGCTAAGGAGCTTCCATTTCTATTTTCTTTGTTAACAGCTACCTTGCTGGGAAGGATGCTTGGAAAGGAAGTTGAATTTTTCCACCGTCTTCTTTCTTCAGCCTTTTTAGTAATTCTCAGTAATAACAATCTGGAGCAGCTTTCTTCAGAATCTTGCTACTGAGTGATCAGAGAAGGACCTTTGACTCTCTTTGCCTTATGCAGTTGAACCATTTGTGTCTCCTCTCTGAAAGAGACATTGGTGATTGGAGTTAGGCCGCCTGCCCATTGGTGTGTCTTGCTTGCCTCTTCCTTCTCTTTTTCCATAATTTCTTAACTTATACCCATGCATAAGAAATTGATTATGGTTCTTTGAATCTACCATACCTTCCTCACCTCCTTGCACTGCACATGGTTTCCGCTTTGTCTAGAAGGGCCAATATTCCTCCTCCTACATCAGACTGTTAGCACTTGGCTAACTCTTCACAATTCTTGAAGGCTCAGTTCAAATGTTGCCTTCTCTGGCAAGCTTTTCCTGACCTCTCTGCGGCCTCTATTAGAAACAGATTAGGTGTTTCCAAACTAATCAACACACTTCATCCATACATTTATTGCACCATATTGCACTTGCTCATGTTTACTTGTACCTCTTCTCCAGAGGATACAGAGAGCCTCTCCACAGAGGCTGCAGAGAGGTCAGGAAAAGCTTGCCAGAGAAGGAAACATTTGAAGCGAACCTTCAAGAGTAATGAAGAGTTAGCCAAGTGCTAAAGTCTGAGGTAGGAGGAGGAAAAGTGGCCCCTCTAGACAAAGCAGAAACCATGTGTAGTGCAAGGAGGTGAAAAGGGTATGGTAGATTCAGAGAACCATAATACATTTCTTATGGATGGGTATAAGTTCCCTAGAGTGGGAACTGACTCTTTAGTCTCTAGATTCCTAGTACATGATGCAGCCTAGAACACAGTAAATGCTCATTAAATGTTAAATGGATGAACAGATCAAATCCTGTTCTCATTTAATTCTCATAATGCATCTTACTGGATAAATATTATCCCAGTTTTATAGATGAGGAAACCAAGATCTGGAGAGGTTAGATAACTTTTTCAGGATTACGCAAATATCAAGTCAGAGAAACGTGGATCTGTTCAAACCTCATGGACATTTTGCATAGACCACTGGACTAATTTCTGTTTACTGGCACTAGAAAACAACTTCTGATATAGGCTGTTTTCTAGCTTAGTTATGAGACAGGTAGAGAAGGGTTCATATTAAGGAGTTAGGGTTAGAGTTACACTGAGTGGGAAATATCAGCAATGGATTCTAAGCCCAGTAAAATGGATGGACATTATACTTGCCACTATTTCACTTCCAGAATTTCTACAAACGCCTATAAAATCAACACCAGCCAATCAATCAGCTAACATTCATTGAGCCACCATTTTATGCTGAATATAAAGGTAGTGGTGCTATTTTTTGACAAAGTTTACACTGAGATATTTTTCTTTCCCGTCTCATCTCTGTTTCTTTTCCCAAAATAATTAAACTTCTTTCTAGATTCTTGTCCCCACTGGGTTGGGGACAGATGTTGGAGGCCCCGCTGTCCACACATGGCTGCTGACTAATTTTATTGACCACATGCCTGGTTTTAATGCAGGACAGACTCCACTATCAAAGACCATTCCTGGGCCCACATTGCCCTTGTCATTTCTTCTCTTTTCTACCATAGGCCATCCCTGCCTAAGGTACTAGAACTTGGGAAGATATAAGCCATCTTAGGCCTTGGCTTTTGAGACAATCAGATGTATTCTTGCTATCTCTCTTGCCCCTTTTCTTCTAGCACTGGCAGGTATGCTTCAAATTGGACTTCCCTCTCATTTAGTGGAAAGATCCCAGCACAGATTTGCAAGGTAGAAGAGCAGAGAGTAAGAGGCCATATGAAGTCCTTTAGGTTAAATGGTATTCTCTAACTCAGCTTTGACGAGAGAGTTCTGCATTCATTTATTTACTTAAAAAAGTTTATTCAGCACCTACTATGCACCAGGAACTAATCTACTACTCGAGCACCGGGGTTCAGTAACAAAAAAGACAAAAATGTATGCCTTCATGGAGTATTCATTCTAGCAGGAAAGATAGAAAATGTTGGGAATAAGTAAATTATACAATATAATTATACATCATACAATTTGTTAGACAGAGATAAGTGTTGAAGAGATAAAGCAAGGGAGGAGGTCTGAAATGTTACGGGGAGTGTGTTGACATTTTAAGTAAGGCAGACCTCATTGAGAAGATGGATTAGGAGTTACTGAACTGAATGAGGTGGGACTTTTTGCCCCCATTTGCCAATTGATGTTCATGGGATATAATTTCTTGTTCAGAAATCCAGCAGAAAGAAAGGGTGGCTGGTGGTCCTGAATCTCTACCTTTTAAGATTTCATGGGAAAGATAAATCAACACACATGTAAAGGGGATTTTCTATCATCTTAGTGAGAAGGCACACACTATGGTCTGCTGAATTGTAAGTGAGTGAGAGAAGGTCCCTACTATGGGGACAGGGCAGACTTCCTGTGATCTGATTGGTGTCCTGAAAGAAGAAGAGAATTTACATTGACAGAGGGGAGGAAGGGGACAGGTTGCAGGCAAGATAATGCTGCGAAGGAAGGAGGGAAGCACATGACTGGGCATGTGGAGAAGGCGTGTGGAATACTTTCATATGAAGGGAGTGTCCACATGGAGGAGAGGAAGGAGTGAAAGACCAAGGTTGGCATAATTATTGGGAGATGAAGAATATCAAATGCCTAGACTCTGGAGGGCCTTGACTGCCAAGCCAAAGAGATTTCTTCCTCTTTCTGCTTTGTTCATAAGGCAAACTCTTCCAGGAACCATCAATCGAAGGAGCCTGGGCAGTGCAGGGCATCTACCACACAGCATGGTGTATAGTGGCTGCTCAGTGAACACCTCCGAAGCTTCTGTTGAAGTGAATTGCTGGTTCTCTAGAAGGAACATAGTAATGTGTATAGTTTTCGAATTCTTAATCATGTAGTTTATGCTCACATAGAAATGTTAAACTGTTAGCGCTAGAAGGGTACTTAGAATATGTATCTTCATCCTTCTATTTTGCACATGAGAAAACCAGGGGGCCAGAGGTTTGAATGATTTAGTGCAAGGTCATACCACTTAGTTATGCAGAAGATGGGGCTCATCTTCCAGATTATTTTCCAAGCAGCTTCTTCTGGGGACATTTTCCCCAACAGTCTGGTGTCCACTGGTATGATATCTTGATATAAATATCAACTTGTATTCAATGGACCCTAACCCCATGTGATCTACAATGAAAAACTGGTTTCTATCAAGTTAACTTGGGAAATGCTGTCTATTATATTATCATCTTGAAGAGTTAAAGTGCACATTAAAAAATGTAGGCTCTAAGATTCCTATAGTAAAAAAAGTTGCTTAATTTCACTGTAGCATTTATCCAACATATTTTACTATGATTTAATTTTTTCCCTGAATACCTGTAATCTTGTGGAAGTGCTCATAGGAACCAATTGTAAGCTGTTCTCAGCACCAGTTGACCTCTTGCTAAAAGGAAAAAAGAAGGTATATAACAGAGAAGCTTCAGCCGAAAACCTAAAACACTCAAGGAAAATAAGGCAGTAGAGGAGAGCGAGTCCCTCCCACTTCTATCTTCTGTCTTCTCTCCCTGCCTGCCTTTGTTCCTTCCTTTGATAAATTACTTTTGAGCATCTGCTAGATGCAAATCCTCATGCTACCGGCTTCACATACATTATCTTGCTTATTCCTAACAACCCCTGGCAAGGTCAGTAATATCCCCTCCAAATGAGGAAGCTGAGCTCAGAGGTAGCAGGGAATTGCTCAAGGTTGCACAATTACACTAGTGGCAGGGCCCAGATTCAAACCAGTGTGTGATTAAAGCCAGTATTTTTGTCTATTGTGCTATTTTTTCCCAGGCTATTTCTTCTTATCCCTCTTTCTTCTCCTTCTCTCCCTTGTGATGTCAACCACACATAGCACATATGTTAAAACCAATATCCTAATAAGTTAAAGAAGATACTGGACCCTCAAGGAGATGTAACAATAAGGCTCCTACAGCTCCTATGCCTCTTAGGTATTTAATTTAGCATGTAATTTAGTATTCTTTAACTAGATCACAAGATCCTCCAGGGCAGAGATTTGTTATACTTATTCTAAAGTCCTCACTCCACACTTCCTGTGAATGCCTTCTGCTTGGAAGGTGGAGATGATAAAATCCAGAAATGTTCATTCAACTCATGGTCCTTTCAACTGGACCCTGCCTATTGTCAAAGGCGCTAACTGCAATAAGGTCTTTCATCAAAGGAGAAACTGCTTTATCTGCGGCAGTGGGAGGAAATTTTAAACCCTAGGACTTCTTATAGCAAGTGACACCTTGCCCCTTAAGCTTTTCACACCTGCTGCCTGGTCTTCCAAGTGACTTAGTGTCACCTACTTGGCTGCGTTAAAGCCAGTGCCAGCTGTGCCCTTCATCATTGCTTGCTCCAAAGAGGCTAATTCCAAATGTCTGTAAGGTTGTTTAGTTATTAATGTTTATACTTCTCTATGCTACTGGATTAGATACTGTAGGAGGGTGACAGCTA
The DNA here is from genome assembly GCF_028858775.2 of Pan troglodytes. NCBI lineage: Eukaryota > Metazoa > Chordata > Mammalia > Primates > Hominidae > Pan > Pan troglodytes. The sequence goes on along the minus strand of NC_072408.2, from coordinate 20,792,143 downwards.
TGTAAAACTCACCCTGTGTTTCCCTCACAGCACTCAGCCCTGGGCCTGGCATGGAATAAGTTCTCAACTGTCCGTTGAGCTTTTTCTGAAACTGTGCTTTAGAAATTCAGCAATATGATAGACTAGATAGAGCTAGGGTTTATACTACTCCGTATGTGCTCTCATGTAATTTGGCATGTCAATATTTTGATACACCTAGTTTATTACTGTTCTAGTGATTTAACTGTGGCCCATATAAAATACAGTCCAATTTGGTCCAACAGCAGACAGGCCCAGCCAAGCCTCACCAATGAATTTTCAGCCTTTATAATCCACATCAAACAGACAGCCCCTAAGATATCTGAACCAATGCTCTCTGACTCGTCAAGCTCAAAGTCATCCCACTGCCAGCGTCCTTTCATCCAACTGAAACCAATAGTATTGAAGAGAAGCTGCGGGATTCATTAACCCAGAGCATGGAACCTTATTCATAGGCCCTAGGCTTCTGCCTCTGGGGTATTCCTGGTGAGAGGCTCATTATTTGTGATCCTCAGAGCTTTTTCCTAGGTGGAGCAGTTCTCTTTTGGAAGACATTCACTGAATTCCCCTTTTGGGTGGGTGTGGACCTCTCTTTAATGCTAGTCAGGCTACCCCTCTATTCTATTCAGCCCCTTTCCTCTCCTCCTCTCCGCTCTTTCAGGGGTAAGAGGTGGGCAGCATTCCTTAACACGATGGCCAGGGAGGAGGGCATGGGGAGAGGAACAGACTACTTCAGTTATTTTTAACTTCAAGACCATATACATTATGGGTTCAAAATCACCAGAAGTCATATTGTAATCCATACATAGTTATATTCAGTCAACAATGAAAGTTAATGAGAAGAGAATTGTGGAAAAGCAACATGGTGGATTGGACAGCATTTAACCTTTGGGCTTCAGGAGGACTCAAGTTTAAGTATGAGTCCTGTTGCTTTATGGGTTGTGTGACCTTGAACAAACTTACTCAAATTATCAAAAGCTCACATACTTAAGTTCTCCAAAGCTTAATTTCCTCCTCTATTAAAAAGAGATAACAATTGTATTAATTTTCTATTGCTGCATAATAAATTTCCATCAACCCAGTGGCTTAAACAGCACATACTTCTTATATCACAGTTTCTGGGGGTCAAGACTCCAGGCATGTCTTTAACTGGATCTTCTACTCAGGGTCTCAAAAGATGCAACCAAAGTGTCAGCCCTGCTATGTTTTCATCTGGAGGCTTGAGTGAGGAAGATGCTACTTCTAAGTGTCTGCTGCTCATTGGCAGAATTCATTTGCTTGTGGCTGTTTGGCTGAGGTTCTTACTGGGTATTGACTGGAGACAACCCTCAGCTTTTAGAAACCACTCACAGCTCACAGCTCCTGGCCATGCGACCTTCTTCATAGGTAGTTGACAAATGGCTGTTTACTTCCTCAAGGCCAAGAGGAGAATCTCTTTCTCAAGTGTGTTAAGAAGAAGTTTTGTGGCTGGGTGCAGTGGCTCACACCTGTAATCCCAGCACTTTGGGAGCTGAGGCAGGAGGATAGTCTGAGCCCAGGAGTTTGAGACCAGCCTGGATGACATAGTGAAACCCTGTCCTAAAAAATGAAAATAAATACGGAAATAAGAAGGAGAAGGAGAAGAGGAGGAGGAGGAGGAGGAAGAAGAGGAAGAAGAGGAAGAGGAAGAAAGCAAAAGCTTATATAACATGACATAATCATGGGAGTGACATTATATCACCTTTGCGATTAAAACATAACCTAATTAAGGGAGTGACATTGTATCACTTTTCCATATTCTATTGTTTAAAAGAAAGTCACAGGGAGGGGATTACACAGGGCAGTAACCCAGTGTGGTCTCCTTTGGGTGTATCCACAATAATATCTACCAGTTTTTATTACAGTGAGGATTTAAACAGCTGATGTATGTAAAACATAAAAGGAATGTCAGTGCCTTTATTCCTGTATATGGGAGACACACTAAGGCAGGTATTCTTAAAGAAGAGGAGTCAAAGACAGTAGATAGAGTTGGAGGAAGAGAAATGGGTAATAAAAGAAAAGCTTAGCAAGGAGAGTGCAGATGCTTCTATTCCAAAGCTTGTCATTAGAAATGTTGCATATATGTCTTTGAATTACTTTTTGTAAATCAGGGAGAGAAGCTTCCTATCACTACCTCTCATATCTGCCGCTGTATCCAGCTCTTCGTTTTTGTTCCAGGTAGCAGCTGTTGTAGACTACTTACCAGTGAACACTGTCTGGGGAGTTAAGAAAGAAAAACTTTCAGTGTCCAAGGTGACTGACTAGAAGAATATAAATTTATGTGATGAAATGATGCCTTTGAGTTTCTTCTAATCATTCCTCTCAAATTTACCTCTTTCTCTTTACTCTTCCCCAGATTCCACAACTAAGTCTTTAGAGTCACCCCCTTCTCTTTCTGTTACTTAAACATTTATTTATGTAGAACTTGCCTTGAGGGAAAATGCAAGTGAATCAGAGAAATCAGTGAATTGGACAGGAGAAATGCTGAAGGAGGTCAGGGAAAGGAGTTGTTGACATCATTCCCTCTACCTAGAGGCCTAATCCCATATCAAGTGGGAAAGAAAATGAAAAACTAGGGTTTGGAGAGAAAAAAAAAAAGGAAGAAGAGGAGGAGAAAGAAATTGTTTATTTCTCTGAAGAAATTAGCACAGGCATACCTGGTTTTATTGTGCTTCACTTTATTGCACCTCACAGACACTGTGTTTTTTACAAATTGAGCATTTGTGGCAGTCCTGGGTAGGGCAAGTCTACAGCTGCCATTTTCCCAACAGCACGTGCTCACTTCATGTCTCTGTGTCACATCTTGGTAATTCTCACAATATTTCAAACTTTTTCATTATTATTATATCTGTTATGGTGATCAGTGATCTTTGATGTTACTACTGTAATTGTTTTGGGATGCCACCAACCACACCCAGATAAGACAGCAAACTTAATTGATAAACATCTTATGTGCTCTGACTGCTCCAGCAACTGGCCTTTCTCCCATCCCTCTTCCTCTCCTTGGATCTCCTTATTCCCTAAGACACAACATTGAAATTAGTCCAGTTAATAACCCTTCAATGGCCTCTAAGTGTTCAAGTGAAAAGAAGATTTGCACATCTATCATTTAAAATCAGAAGCTAGAAATGATTAAGCTTAGTGAGGAAGCCTCATGGAAAACCTAGAAAGGCTGAAAGCTAGGTCTCTTGTACAAAACAATTAGCCAAGTTGTGAATGAAAAGGAAAGCTTATTGAAGGAAGCCAAAAGTGCTACTCCAGTGAACACACATATGATAAGAAAGCAAAGCAGCCTGATTGCTGACATGAAGAAAGTTTTCGTGGTCTAGATAGAAGATCAAATCAGCCACAGCATTCCTTTAAGCCAAAGCCTAATTCAGAAGAAGGCCCTAATTGTCTTCAACTCTTTGAAAGCTGAGAGAGGTGAGGAAGCTGTAGAAGAAAAGTTAGAAGTTAGCAGAGGTTACTTCATGAGGTTTAAGGAAAGAAGCCATGTTCATAACATAAAAGTACAAGGTGAAGCAGCAAGTGCTGATGGAGAAGCTGCAGCAAGTTATCCATAAGATCTAGCTAAGATCATTGATGAAGTGGCTACACTAAACAACAGATTTTCAATATAGATAAAACAGCCTTCTATTGGAAAAAGATGCCATCTAGGGCCTTCATAGCTAGAGAAGAGAAGTCAATGCCTGGCTTTAAAGCTTTAAAGACAGGCTGACTCTCCTGTTAGGGACTAATGCAGCTGATGATTTTAAGTTGAAGCCAGTGCTCACTGACCTATTCCAAAAATCCTAGGGCCTTTCAGAATTTGGCTTAATTTACTCTATCCATGCTCTATCAATGGAAAAACAGGGCCTGGATGAGAGCACATCTGTTCACAACATGATTTACCGAATATTTTAAGCCCACTATTGAGACCTACTGTTCAAAAAAGGAGATTCCTTTCAAAATATCACTGCTCATTGACAATAAATACATCTAGTCATTCAAGACCTCTCATGTGGATGTACAAGGACATTAATGTTTTTTCATGCCAGTCAACACAATATTCATTCAACAGCCTATGGATCAAGGAAAAATTGTAACTTTCAAGTCTTATTATTTAAGAAATACATTTCATAAGGCTATAGCTGCCATATGTAATGATTCCTCTGATGGATGTAGGCAAAGTAAATTGAAACCTTCTGGAAAGAATTTGCCCTTTTAGATGTCATTAAGAACATTCGTGATTCATGGGAGGAGGTCAAAATATTAACATTAACAAAAGTTTAGAAAAAGTTTATTCCGACCCTCATGGATGACTTTAAGGAATTCAAGACTTCAGTGGAGGAGTTAACTACAGATATGGTGGAAATAGTATGAGATCTGGAATTAGAAATAAAGCCTGAAGATGTGACTGCATTGCTCAAACTAATGATAAAACTTGAGGAAATGAGGAGTTGATTCTTACGGATGAGCAAAGAAAGTGTTTTCTTGAGATGAAATCTATTCCTAATGAAGATGCCATAACATTGTCGAAATAACGAAAAAGAATTTAGAATATTACATAAACTTAGTTGATAAAGCAGTAGTAGGGTTTGAGAGGATTGCCTCCAATTTTGAAGGAAGTTCTGTTGTGGGTAAAATGCTATCAAATAATGTAGCATGCTACAGAGAAATCTTTCATGAAAGGAAGAGTCAATTGTTGTGGCAAACTTCATTGTTGTTTTATTTTAAGAAATCGCCATAGTCACCCCATTCTTCAGCAACTACTACCCTGATCAGTCAGCAGCCATCAACGTGGAGGCGAGATCCTCCTCCAGCAAAAAGATCACAACTCACTGGAGGCTCAGATGATCCTTAGCATTTTCTAGCAACGAAGTATTTTTAAATTAAGGCATATGAATTGTGATTTTAGACATAATGCTATTGTACACTTAACAGACTACAGTATAGTATAAATATAACTTTTATATGCACTTGGAAACAAAAATTTGTGTGACTTTTTTATCGTAATACTTGCTTTATTGTGGTGGTCTAGAACCAAACCTGTAATATCTCCTAGGTACACCTGGTACTAAGAATTTGACTTCTTCAAAATTATTCTTTTCCAGACTCAGATTCAATTATCTTTTAGAAAATAGCCTTTATATATTTCCTAAAGAAAATTATTTACACATTTCCAGTGTAAGAAATTTTAGAATAACTTTCGTCTTCACAGACTAAGTTGATGGTCATTCATCATTGAAAAAGAGACAGTTCTCTATTGTGTGGTGAGGACTTTAATTGGTTGCTGCTATAATTGATGGTATATTCTTTTGTGGCATATACTGAGTTTGAAGAATAAGCTAGGTAGCCATGCAGTCATAGCATAATGGAAAGATTTCAGAACTCTATGTCCCAAAACCCAAAGCCAAGCCCCAACTCTGCCAAAGCCAGCTCCATGGCCCTGAGCAGTCACTAAACCAGTCTGGGCTTCAGTTTCCTCATTTTTCAAGTGAGAATTCTGAAATATCATATCGGTACATGGGGACCTCATGAGAAAATAACAGTTATCAGAGTATCTGACACATAACCAGCATTCAAATATTTGAGCATGCACGGAGAAGGAATGCTTAAGCAAATAAACATGCATTTTTGGCAAATGAATTCTAGGCAATATGCAAAGCTAGTCTAACTTTTACTTCTTAAATGTGTTTGAAGTTGTAATCTTATATGTAAGTGTCATGGGAATGCTTATAATCAAAGTATACATGTAATAATTAGCCACTGAGAATAATTAGCCCTTAAGAGAGAGTCATAGCTTCTTGGATCTGGAAGGCACATTTGATGAAGATAAGGTCTAGGCTGAGAAAGGTTTGGTGACTCACCCAAGATCATACGCTGAATAGCAGAGATGGAACTAGAAGCCAGCACCTTGCCTCCTACTCAGTGCTCCTTCAGCAAGGCAGAGTATGCCCACAAGTGATTCTCAGGGAAGAATGGTGAAAATAGGTACTGACTTTCATAATCAAAATAATGAGTTGGGTTTTTTTTAAGTTACATTTTAGTTTAGTTTAGTTAGCTAGTTTGTTTGTTTGTTTGTTTGTTTTGAGACAGAGTCTCACTCTTGTCTCCCAGGCTGGAGTGCAGTGGCGTGATCTCGGCTCACTGCAACATCTGCTTCTGGATTAAAGCGATTCTTGTGCCTCAGCCTCCTGAGTAGCTGAAATTACAGGTGTGCACTACCATGCCCAGCTAATTTTTTGTATTTTTAATAGAGACAGGGTTTCATCACATTGGCCAGGCTGGTCTCGAGCTCCTGACCTCAGGTGATCCACCTGCCTTTGCCTCCCAAAGTTCTGGGATTACAGGCATGAGCCATCACGCCTGACCTTAAGGTTACATTTTGAGAATGACTTTGATTAATTAAATTTCACTTGTATAGAAATACAGCCTTGAATTGCCAAAAATGTTAAAAATTCTAGCCAAGTAATTCCGGATGCTGAAGAAGGAGGCCTATATTTTCTAAACTGAACTTCATTAAAGCACCTGCCTATACATTTCCTCTAATGAGTAAACACTAAAAATGGTGCTGCACAGGGCTCAGTCCTGGATTCATTTCTAGTTAAGATGATCATCCATGACTTTGTTACCGAAACAGCATACTCATTAAGTTCATAGATGAGACTCAATTTAAAGTGTAGGCTAAAGTCTTGGGGGATGCAATTAGAATTGAAAATGACCTCAACAAATTGGACAAGTAATCAGAAACTAACAGGATGAAGTTCAATAAAGACAAGGGCAAAAGGAAGTCAAGAACTCACAGAAAATAAAGACAGAGAAGTATAAGACATGGAAATGGCAAGTCAGGCTGAGAGCTACCCAAAGATACATGGGTTACCATGAACCTCAAATTAACATGATGCAAGGCTGGGCCCAGTGGCTCACACCTGTAATCCCAGCACTGTGGGAGGCTGAGGTGGGAGGATCACTTGAGGTCAGGAGTTCAAAACCAGCCTGGCCAACGTGGTGAAACCCCCATCTCTACTAAAAATACAAAAATTAGCTAGGTGTGGTGGCAGGCACCTGTAATCCCAGCTACTTAGGAGACTGAGGCAAGAGAATTACTTGAACCCAGGAGATGGAGGTTGCAGTGAGCCGAGATTGTGCCACCGTCTGGGTGACAGAGCAAGACTCCATCTAATAATAATAATAATAATAATAATAATAATAAGCATGATACAATTAAGTAGCAGGGTTTAGCTTATATTCAGAGTTCTATGTTTTCTGGAAAGGAAAACTATGATTCCAAAGTTTTTATGGAAGGTTTATACCCTAAATGGTTCTTCTCACAACAGAGTTGTGTCCGCCAATAAGTAACCTGGTGTAACAACTAATGGTTACTATTGCTCACACATTTTTAAAAACTTCAAATTTTTTTTAAACCTCATTATCTTCTGGTTACTTGGGTAGGTAATGAGTGCTGTCCTTACCTACTCGACCTAGGCTCCATCTCAATCACACATTTTGGTTCCTGCAGGTACAGGGAAATTTGACTATGCCTTGGCCCTAAGCTTCTCATTCATAATAGATAGTTCAGAATGGTTCAAAGTATTTAATAGTGTTGTTATTACATTTTTTAGAATCAGCCATCACTGTGATGCTTGAACGTTTTGTCAACATGCAACATTCTGTAATGTCTAGTTATTTCTACTTAAAGCCAGATTCGGAATAAAGGAGCATAGAACATGAGGAGAATCCAGTCAAAGACAAACTATACAATAGAGAGGGGGAATGAATTGGATGCTGAGCCAGGACCAGAGACAACAGCTATGGGGAATAACAGACAGAAGGCAAGATCAATGTGTGAGACAAGATAGGCTTAACAATAGCAGGGCAAGGGGCAGTATGGAAGCAGGGGTTTTGACTATCACTTATGAACGTCCTACTTCCAGATAAAGTCCTAAACTGAATCTACACAGGCTATCTCATTTAATATTCAGATCTACATATAAATATAGTTGATATCTACATTTTTTTCTTTTTGGTTATTTTAGAGACAGGGCCTTGCTCTGTCATCCAGGCTGGAATACAGTGGCATGATCATAGCTCACTGCAGCCTCAAACTCCTGGGCTCAAGCAATCCTCCCACCTCGGACTCCCAAGTAGCTGGGACTACAATCATGTACCACCATGCCTGGCCTTGTATCTACATTTTACATCTACCAGGGCCTGGTATCCCTCTTCCTCAAGGAAGTGCAGAATAGTTATTTTTCCAATGATACCATAAGTGGAAAAACTAGCATTTGAACCAGGTTTATGTGACTTCAACATCTCTATTTTTTCAACTCAACTGATTTGCCTCTAAAAGTGTAAAAGAAGAAGAGAAGGTGAAGAGTAAGAGGTGGAGGAAGTGAAAGAAAAGAACATGGGAAATTTAATAAGGGAAAGGGATGGAGAGAGAAAAAGATGAAAAAGAAAATGAGTAGAGGAAGGAGAGAAGAAAAGACAAAAGAAGCAACAATAGGATAAACAGGTAAGGAAGAGAGGAAATAAAGGCTCCAGTGAAATGAAAGAAAAGAAGTGTGGAACCCCAGCAGAGGATGCAGTATGCTTCTGATAAGAGCATTCTGAGTGTTGATCAGGTCATCTCTCTTCTGGGGCACATTGTGCTTTTCCAATCTTCCTTGAGTACTGGGTCCTGTTGAGAACTGCAGAATTTTCAGGAGATAAAAAGAACCTTGTGAATGTCTATTGGAAATCAAGAGAATGATTATAAGGGCAGTAAGTGGAACACGTGTGGGAACGTAAAAGGAGATGGGACATTGAACGTTGAGAAGTGACCTATTAATGGTCTTCGGGTATGAAAAAGCTATTAACACAGGGACTGCTGAAAACTGCAGGATTTATCTGGCATTAGAACTGACCTCTTCAGTGTCTATGAACACTGTGACTGCTTTTACTGCCTCTACCACTGCAGAATCTTTGTATTTTTATGACCCATCCAAGCGCTATCTGGCACTAGGGTCTGCTGCTGACTGGTTGCCACAGTCTATGAATCAAGGAGCATTGCTCCTGAAATTCTGCTGGGATCTTTAGTAGAATGGGCATGATCTAAACCAGACTACCTTGCCTGGAAAGAATATGGCTTTGGCAGAGGCAATTGGATTTGATGTTTTGACACTGCAACTCATTAGCCCAATGACCTTGGGCAACTCAACTTTTCTCCCTCCTCAGTGAAATGGAGAAAACTTAACTTAGCTCACTGTGTATGTAGGCCTTCCTCAGGGCTTGAGAGATAGGAAGCATTCCATAAATGCTATTTTTCATTTCCTTTTTCCTTCCTCTGAGGTACAACAAAGGTGCAGAGAGGGGCTCATCTTCACCATGGGTTGTCATAATTAGGGAACCAGGAGTAAGGTAACTGGGGTAAGAAATGGGGTAATGTCCAGAAAATTCAGACCCTTCCATTTCCATAGATGGAGTAGGATGGAATTTGCCATGCTGAGGTCACCAGGAATACACAGTTCTCTGGGTAACAGGACTTCTTGGAAGCTTCCGCCAACCTTATTTTCCAAGCAGTTTTTTAGTGTCAAGGGCTGACATCTGTGTCCTAATACTTACATTTTGAGGACAGAACCATTTTGAAATGAGAGTTCAAACAGAGATGGACTCATGTACCTCCAGATGTACATTGAATTTGCAAGTGAAAAAGATCCTTTCTTGTGTTTTGAGTACCAGATCGAAAACTGAAGCCCAGCTCTTGCCTGTCTTTGGAAAGCATGACTTTTCCCTAGTGATACTTTCTACAGTCCATGGTCAGTGCTCAAGGGCTGCCTCTGCCAATAACCCCCTTCTGTTCGCATGGACATTTCCATTCACATTCATTCAGTAGGTACTTATGCATTCACGTGGACATGTCTTGGTTTTGGTTTACTTCTTGCAAAAACAAAAATCACTGAGCTCAAAATCCTTTAACTATATGATTGTTATTTCCAGGTATTGTAGGGACTAGTCTGTTATACGACTTTTCTTTCAGTAACCTTGTGAACAATAGTGTGAAAAACAGGGTCAAGGGAGGTGCCCTTGTCTGAGAAGTTGTCTCTTGTGTACTTAAACCATTGGAAATGAGCTTTTGCCCAGTTTCTTTGAGCAGACCTTGTTTGTCTCTTTGTTTTCTCTTATGTTGTCTTTGGCTCAGGTCAAGGAGTACATAACTCTCACCATCTGGGACAGCAGAAAGATGACAGCAGGTTTTTCTGAAAAGTAGAAACCTTCCTTTCCACTTGAGTGAGAAATCTAATCTCGTTTCTTTTAAATCCCCTTTGCCACTCAGACACATAACACTTATTTGCAGGTCAGTAACAGCATTTTGGCCTAGACTCTTAACCAAGCTCTGTTTGAGTTGGTGAAACAATTCACTGATTGTTAGTAAATAAGTAAAGCCTGGGCCTTACTTATATGGTACACAAAGTAGACAGTAAACGGAGAAGAATGCTGAAATAGTAGGTGGATGATTTGAATAAGTTTCTTAATAGATGCAGTTTCTCTCTATATTCTAAGGGTATAGTGTCCTAAATAGAGAAGAAAACTAGTAAATCTTTTCATCAGGGTCCTGCTTACTATTAGGTTATGAATGATAATAATTTGTTAGCTTAGGTAAGGCCCTGTGTCGTGATTATCGTTATCATTTTGAGAAAATTCTGACTACTCCATGGACTATTTTTTGCTGCAAGTGCAAACTGTATGGAAATTGTGACATTTCCATTCACTGGTTGGTGCCAAAACCTTTACTGGTGATGGAATATCTCACTTAAGAAGACAACTGATATTTTTCTTGAGGAAATGTACACAGGTGTGTAATTAATTTTCACATTGTCCTTTTCTATACTTACATTTTTTAACCTACTCAACATGGGCCATGAGTGTTATGATTAAAAACATACAAAGGGGAACAGTGAGCATAATAACCAATGGAGGTTCATCCTTCAGGTTTCCACTGAAACATCAGTTACCTACATCTAGATTAATTCCTCTTCTTGCATACTACCCTGCAACTCTGCCTATTTTCTCTTTAGCTCTCAAAACTCATATAATTTCTCATCTATTGCCTGAATTTGGCCAATGAGTACAAGATTATAAAATCCAGTCTTTCAACTTGCAAAATATTCTAAATGTCAATGTCTCTCAAATTTGTATCATCAGTTTTGAAGCCCAGACTCTTATGCCCACCTACTCATTAATATTTCTACTGAGATATATGATAGGAATCTCAAACTTACCTTGTCCTAATACAAACTCTTGATTTTCTCTGCGAGTCTGTTTCACACCCTCCATGTTCCTCATTTTAGGCAATATTTATTGAGAGTTTCCTTTACTCTAGATGCTGCTCTAAGTGCTTTACAGGTATTAACTTGTTTAATCTTCATAGCAACCCTATGATTTAGGTATTATTAATATCTCCATTTAACAGAGGATGAAGCTGAGATTCAGAGACAGAGATACAGAGGTCATACAGTTCATCACTAGCAGACCTGGGCTTTGATTTGAAGCTGTCTGGTATCAATAACTGTATTGGCCACAGCCTAATCACTGTTCTGCCCAGGATCTGTCTCAGTAAATGTCACCACCATTCACCCAGTGGCTTTGGCCCAAAACCTCAGAGTTATCTTCGATTTCTCTCTTTCTCTCAACCCAATATCAAATTCATTAGCAAATCCTCTTATCTCCACCTGTCAAACATATCCAGAAAGTGGCCACTTCACACTCCCTCTATTGCCATCATCACAGTCACGTCCCTATCACCTGTTCCCTTGTCTTTTGCATCCACTGTTGCTCCCCTTAGTCAATTCCTGTGTAGCAACCGAAGTTCTTCTTTCGAAATGTAATAGTTTGTGTCTGCTATTTGCTCAAAACCCTGCCATGGCTTTCCACCACATACAGAATACCCAAAGCCTTACTATGGCTGCAGGCCCAGCATGGTCTGTGTCCTCCCTATCTCACCAGACTGATTTTCTGCCACTCTTCCCTTGGTTCCCCCAAGGTTCTCCAGCTATACTAGCCAACTTGCTATTCCTTAGACACTCCAAGCAAAGTCCCATCAAAATATCTTTGCCCTTGCAGAGTCTTCTGCCTGAAATCCTCTTTCTTCAGATAGTCACATGACACTCACTTTATTCAAGCCTCTGCTCACATGTCACCTCTTTAGAAGACTTTTCTGAACATCCTGTCTAACTCCCATCACACACCATCCTCTTTCCCACCTTTAATTATCTCAATAGCTCTCTCTAGCTGATATTTTGCTATATATTTGTTTATTGTCTTTCTCCCTCACTAGAATGTTCTGGAGGGCAGGGACTAGTTTATCATCACTGTCCTCAGCACCTAGAAAATTCCTGACTCCTGATTGTTGCAAAATAATACCTGCTGAATAAACGAAAGAAGAACTTATATTCTAATTACACATGTGAATACAGGCAACTTCTGCCTGAGCTTAGGTCTCCATCATAAAATCTGTGAGGTATAAAATACCTTTCTCAGCATAATGTAGAGGAAACTCCAATACACACTCATTTCTTCACTGCCACTAACTGCCTAAATGAAACAGAATGCCTTGCTTAAAACAAGCAAATGGCTGGATTCAGGGCACCAAGTTAGAAAGCCCAGGTTCACATACATGCTAATCCTTCTGTGCTTGTACTCTACCTTTTGATTGCTACTTACGTCTGCTGTTTCCAACAGAGACTGCAGACACTGGGTGTCTGTTGATTCCAATTAGAAAATTGTCTTCATTGCAAAGCAGCAGGGGGTTGTAGTCCAGATGTGTGTGGCATTTCCATCTTCCTCTGCTCCTCCCAGGACCCTAAACTAGTAACATGGTGTCTGGGAAAGTGATGGAAGAGTAGTGAGAGGGAGAAATGAGATAAGTATCCATTCTTCACCCAGAGGAGCATTTAAAGGTATCTATTGATTTCCCTTCCTGTAGAAAACAGGAAAACATCAAAAGGCCCCCTCTCCATTTCCAGCTGACTTGGTTTCACCATCTCCCCTTCTCAGTGTGAAGAGGTTTCCTCCCATTTTCCTCCACAGTCTATGTTTCTCAGCCTCCTCTCAGCATTAATATTCCATCAGACCCCAGAATGAACATTCCGAGTAAAGCAGTTTCTGTCCTGCCTTACTGGACCCTCTGTTGGCTCAGGCACCTGAATGAAATCTATCACTCTCTGGGCAGTGCCAGCACGAAAGTGATTTCCATGGATTGGCACTAAGCAGTGAAGTATTGACTAAAAAGAAGAACACAAAGAGGTTAAAGATGCATCATTTGAAGATTGTTACCCTTCTCTTGCTGAATTTTTTCATAGCCTCCCAATAATGCTCATCCTTGGAATGGGCTATACTGCCCAGTCTTCCGTAAAACTCTAGGAAAAATCAAGAAAGTAGCAACGAGTTCAGATAACAGGATCCTAACTATAGCAGGATCTTCAGAAGTTACTGTGATAGTGAGAAACAATGAAACAACACATGTGTAAATAAATAAAACTGTCCCCCAGCCTCACACACCTTCCCCAACCATGCCCAGTATGGCAGAAACTGTTGGGTATTTAACAAAATGTGTTTGTTCACCTTTCTGGGTATACAGATGGACTCTATTTCCCATTTATGGTGAGGTGTGGCCATGTGATGGACCCGTAGCCAACACAATGTGGGCAGAAGTGATGGGTGTCACTTCAAAGCTTAGCCCATAAAACCCTCCCCTGACAGCTCAACTACGCTCCTTTTGTCTCTCGCTAGTTGGAATGCAGACACCTCCTAGGGACTTTGGAAGCCTCCTGTTGAAGATGACAGAGTCTCCATTGGCTTGGGTTCCCAAATCACCAGCCTCAATGTGGTTACACAAGCTAGAATTGAAATTCTATTGTGTTGGAATTATAATACATTTCACAGACTATTTGTTACAGCAGTTAGCCTACCATAGTTAATACACTGGATGTTATAACGTCTTTCTCAATAAGTGTATTTCTCTTTCCTCAGTTTCATTACAAGCTCCTTGAAAGCAGAATCTGTGTATCCCCTACCGTATCCCCTACAGGATCTCATACAGAGACTGGCACAGGACACATAATTAGTAAATACGTTGGTCAGAGAGATTATGTCTACCTTTTATTCTGGAACATGAGTAGGAACATGGCCAAATCATATGGGTTTTTCATTTTGCTTTGAAATCCATCTTGGGTATGAAGGATATTTTATGTATGTATAGCAGCTCAGGACTGGCATGGTCAACGAAGTGTGACACACATTTTTTATTATCCATAAATGGATTATCTGCTGTGACCCAGCTCTTCCATCATTCCGGCACATTCCTCCTGTCAGCAGCTGTGTCGTAGGCGCTGAGAGGGACCCTGAGCCAAGGGAGAATCAGAAACAGGTGGGGTGGGTTTGGGGGTGGGTGCTGGTGTTACTGACTGGGTATGAGTTGTGAATACATCTGCAAGTCAGATAAAATGTTGATTATCTTTTCACTATTATATGCATCTTCTTATTAACTATTATGAGACATAATCAAGAGTTGACAATAGAAAGATATAAGTTAAGACCAGGTAGGAGCAAATGAAACTTTTTCAAGTCAGGAATATATTAGTTTGGCATGAGCTCTCTTTGAGGAAACAAGAGACATTTTATTTCTACCAGCTGGCTGCAGGTCAGGCAGGCGATACCTGGTAAATATTAAAATCCTTGTTGTAGAAGGGGATGAGTTTTACCCTGCATTCTTGATTACTCCAAAGTAAACTGCCAGCCTTTATCCTTAGTGGCACAGGCCAGTATCCTCATGAACACCCCTACCACCATTACCTCCTACTTTTCTCCCTGTCTCCAAAGACTCATTTTTGGAAAATGGTTGTGTAAACCAGCAGTTCTCAAACATTAGCATGCGTGAGGCTTTGTTAAAACCAGATTGCTGGGTTCTGCCCACAGTGGCCAATTCAGTAGTTCTGGAGAGATGCCTGAGAATGTGCATGTCAAATGATGCCCATGCTGCCGGTCTTGGGGCCACAGTTTGACCTTCACTGGTCTAAACCCCTCAACCTCATTCTACATCAGTGAAGGAATCTACAAACATGCACAAGTGCAACAGCCTTACAAGGTCAAGGATCCCAGCACCTGGGAGTGACTTTATGTGATTTCCCTTTCCCATGAAGCCAGATTGAGGCTGTGAAGGGTGAGTGGAGTTCTCAGGGCACCTCAGTGAAATGTCACCTGACACCAGGGACCCACACAGTCTCTCTTTTGCTTCTCCAAATGTGTTCCTTCATTTCCCCACTAGGAAAATCAATAGGTTGCCACAGATGTGTGGGTCTCAATTCCGGTGCCCATTAGAATCACCTGCTTAGTGATTCCAATATAATTGGTCTGAGATAGGTCCTAGGTATCAGCATTTTAATCACATTACAGGTGATTCTAATATATACACTGGTTGAAAACCACTGACGTTTTCTAGGTCACTTCCAGATCTACCAGTCTACCTGCACACCCTCCCTCCCCATGGAATCCCACCTTGTCTACCTTTGCTCAGCCCTCAACCCTCCAGCCTAGCTGAACTCTTTGCCCTTACCTCTCTCCATGTACATTATATTCCATTCACCCTGGGACACAAAGTTGCTTCAAACCTCATTAACTTCCCTGCTTAGGCAGAGGATGAGTCCCAAACAACTGCAGAAATTCACTGATAAAAATATAGACAACAAAATAGGAGCAGTTCTAGAACCCCTGTGAAAAGTTAACTGTGGAAGCAGTGGGGGAACCCATTCCTGGAAAGTAACTTTTACTCATAAAGTCACACCAGAGCCCGAAGAGTACACATTACACTTAACATTGGCTCCATATTATCTATTCTCCTGGGCTGGCCCAATCCCATTTTGTGGTGATTTCTGCAGATTGACATGTACTTTCTATTTACAAGTGACTCATGTGATAACATTTCTGCAAAGGTGGTGGCTTTTGCCTGATTGGAATTCAAGTGCTACCTTAATTTTCTGTTTTACTTATCTTGGTACAGATGTGAACTTACCAACTGTTAGCCTAACTTACTTTCATTTCATTCTCTTTTGTAAACTGAACTGGAAGCACTGGAACCTTCTTTTCTGAACTTCACTTGAAGCTTTGGTTGGTGGAGATTTTCCAGTTGAGTTGTCATTTTTAATAAGGTTATTGTTTGAGGTTTTGTTTTCTTTCAAATGGCTTAAGTAGGAGGGGAAGTCTAGTAATTTAATTCTACCATGTGGTCTGGCCATGAACCGAAGGCCTGAGGACTGGTGCCTTTCTGCTAATTAATTCTCGATGTCAGACATCTGGAAATCCGCCTTTTCTGCCTCATCTGAGTTGACTAATTAATTAAGCTATGTTTGTAAACAGGCGTTTTCTCCTCAGCACTTCTTTCATCATCTGTTTCTTTAGCCACAAGCTGGCGACCCCATTTAATGGTAGACTACCTGGCCAATAATTCTGTTCTTGCACAGGCTGTGGAGGTTCCTTTAGGAGGCCACTTAGCACTGTGCAAGAAGCCCAGGCTTTGGAGTGAGGCAAATCAGGATTTGAATCCAGTTGAGCCATTTATTAATTATGTGACCACAGGCAAATTACCTGGCATCTTAACATGTCAGTTTCCCCATTTTCTCCCTGCAAAACCTACCACTTAGCCCAGTGTCTGGCACATCATTTGGTACTCTCTAAACACTGAGTATTTTTCTTTTTTTTCTTTTCTTTTTGGCTGGATGGGAGCATTCTTGCCACCTTCCTTGCCTTTGTCCAGGGAGTAGCTAGTTTCAAGGCACTTCCACAAATATTTTCACCTTTGTTTCTCTCAAACCTATATGAGGGTATTTTGGCAAATGTTTTTACCCTCATATTTTACAGTTAGAGAATCAGTCTCTGCAAGTTTATGTGCCAACATCCCATGGGGAGTCACAGACAGGGCTTGGCCAGGTCTTCATGCTCTTGGCTAAAATCTCTTGCTTTGAGACCAGATATCCGCCTGCCCTTCAGTGGAGGATGTGAGACTAGATTATAAACACTGGGAGGAAAAAGTTGCACAAGATATACTGAGAGCACCTGATATGGTTTGGCTCTGCGTTGCCAACCAAATCTCATCTCAAATTGTAATCCCCATGTGTTGGGGAGGGACCTGGTGGGAGGTGATTGGATCATGGGGGTGGCTTCCCATGCTGTTCTCATCATAGTGAGGGAGTTCTCATGAGATCTGGTGGTAAAAGTGTTTGACAGTTCCCCCCTCCTGATCTCTCTCTCCTGCTGCCACGTAAGATGTGCCTTACTTCCCCTTCGCTTTCCACCATGATTTTGAGTTTCCTGGGGCCTCCTCAGCCATGCAGAATTGTGAATCAATTAAACCTCCTTTCTTTATAAATTACCCAGTGTAAGGTAGTACTTTTTAGCAGTGCGAGAATATTGCTGTGTAACAACCACCTCGAAACTTAGTGGCCTGAAACAGCCATCATTTTATTACTCAGCCTTCTTTGGGTCAGCAGTTTGAATTAGAATAAGTTTGAATTAGTGGTTTTTGGGTTGGTCTCCAGGGGGTCACTTATCTGATGAGTTTACCAAGGCTGAACCATCCAAAATGGCCTAATTCATGGGTCTAGTGTTGGTACTGGTGATCAGATGAGCCTCATTCTACGTTTGGTTGTCCTCAAGGAGGCTGGCCCAAGTTTTTTCAGCATTGTCAGCAACATTCCAAGAGGACAAGACAAGACCCACTGACTATTGCTCATCCAAGTCTCTACATGTGTCACATTTTTCGATATCCTATTGGGCAAAGCAGGTCACAAAGCTAAACTCAGAGTCAGTGTGAGAAATGATTGGACAAGGGCATGAATACTGGGATATCTGATTCATTTAGTTACCACTAATATAAGAATCTACCATAAATGGATATAAAAATAATATCTACCTTATAAGACTATTCTGAAAATTAAATTTCATACTGCATGTGTTTTGCTCAGCATCACCTCTGACATACCAAATGCTCAATAAATATTAGCTAGTATTGGTAGAATCATCATTATCTATTATTAGCTGCCAGGAGCAGGTTCCCCTTTTGAAATCTTGCTGTTATGTGTTTAGCTAACATTTATTTAGCGCCTACTGTGGTAATCTTCCCTATGCTAGGTATTGGGGATAAAAGAAAATGATAATATTCAGTCCCTGCCATTGAGGAACTCATAATCTAGTGGAGGAGACCAGACACATAAGCAGTTAGATATAAGATATCATGGCAAGTTGTGAGGCCGAGATATGCACACGGTATTTTGGCAGTACAAAGGAAGGATACCTAACCCCTTAGTCCAGCCAAGCGGTGTGGTAAGGAAACACTTCTTGGCATAGATGCTACTGAGCCGAATCCTAAGGGAAGAGCTGTGTCATTCAGAAGACCAGGGGTTTAAAATAGAGGATTTTGGCATGAGTAAAGACATTCAGAGAAGAAAGAGCATTCTGTGTTATCAAATGAAATTAAAAGGCTAGGAATCTGAAGAGATAAGCCAAAAAAGAAACAAAGGCAGGGAGGCAAGAGAGAGAGAGGAAAAGAGAGAGGGAGAGAAAGGTAAAGGAAGAGGAGAAGGAGGAGCAAGAGGAGGGAAGGAGGGAAAGAGGAAGGGAAAGGAGAAAGGGTGAAACGTGGGGAATAAATGTGTAATTTTCCAAAGTTAGATATTATTCTATAGGTGAATGAGGAGGCCCTGACAGCCTTTGAGAAGGGTAAGGATGCAGTCAGATGTGCAGTTTAGAGCAATCACTCTGGGGGCCAAGTGGAGCATGAATGGAGGTGGGGAAACCATTAGGAGTAATGCAGAAATCCAGGCAAGAGGGAGAGTATCTGTGAATGGAAGTCAAGGTAGGATCCTTTCTATTTCTACCCTCCACAGCTGAAGAAAAGCATTTCCGTGAGAGATGCAATGACCTTGGATATCCTAGTTTGGGAGCCTATAGTCTAGAATATCTGACAAAAAACTATTTTCTTCACTCTTTACAGATATTCTTACCTACAAAATTGACCGTTATTGTCTAGGAAGAGTGGTCGACCCTGGGCAATCTTAGAGTGAGTGTTATTGTTAAGTATTTAGTCTTGTTTTGGATGGCCCTGGTGAGGTGTGAGGAAACTGTTCTATGAATTTGACAGGTCACCTTAGAGAGAACAGTAAGTACATTCTTAGACACAGATCCTTCAAGCCTTTTTTTTTCTTTGTGGTCTAGGCTTCTAAAATTATAATGTATTTTAAATGACTCTGACCTCTTCCATTTGTGCTCCCTCATTGCCTCAGTAATTCTTATGTGTCTCTTTAATGTTTATACCTTGTTTCTTTTCATATGTATTCACAACCTTATGCCTTGAATTTCCTGGATGATCACACTTTCAACTACATTGCTTCATTGTCCCAGAAAGCACATTCATAATTATCAGTGTTTATATTCAGATTTGTGGTCTGGAAAATATTGTCATTATACTTATGCAATATGTCCCTTTTCCAGAATGCTTCTCATTGCTTTCTTTCTGATACTTCTCTATGGGCACCCTGCAGTGATAAAAGCAGCTCTCTGCAGTCTCATCTGATGATGTCCTGCTCTAGTCCAGCTACATGTTCTAGCTCCAAAAAAATTTGCTTGAGAACCAATTTTGCTTGTTTGATTGGTTTACTAAATGTGCAATGATTTGCATCACTTTTCATTAGTGTCCTGAGCTATATCTGAGAGGGGTTAGTTTAGTATGTCTAAGATCTATCAGTAGATTCCTGCATATTTTCAAGTAAACTTTTCTTTAAACATATTGAAAACACTTGAAATTCAGAGAAGGATCATGAAGAGGGTGTAATGAGACTGATCAGGAGGCAAGGGGTAGAGCAAGCTGGGGACCAGTCCAGTAAGCCTTGTTTGAAGACCAGTATAACCATTTCTGACTCCCAGGGGTCTTCTGCAACAACCTGGTGCCTTCTGCATGGTGGCGCTGTTTCCACTCAGTGTCTTTCATCCTCCTGCTTCTTTGGGCCCCTAGACCATCTAATGCTATGGCAGGCCCAAGGCACACAGAACTGCCAAGGAGAATAGGACAGGCGGGTATTCTAGATCAGCATCATTTATTAGACATTATTATGACATGCCTGATACTGTTCTCTGCATTTTATGTGCCTTGTGGCACATAATATTAATATTTGTGGCATAGAGGAGTGGTAAAAAACAAAGGCTTTGGTGTCAGACTGTCTGTGTTCAAATCCTGTTTCTGCCACTTACTTGGTTTGGGAACCCCTAAGTGGGGAGTCTTAAAGGACCCTTCTGGTTATGAGCTCTTAATCCTGGGAAGGGACTTGTAGAAGGAGTGCATGGGGAATAGAAGGGGAGATGGAAGGCATGCAAATGACTGCACCTGGCAGCAGGGTCTGGCACATGGACCAGGTGGTAAGAGATGCCAAGTGACCTGCTGAGTGCGTTTGGCTGTGACTGTAGACTCTGTGGCTGTCCAAGCACCCCCACAAGGCCTGGGGGCCAGGAAGAGAATGCAGCCACAGGTCACTAACCAAACAACAGGAACTCTAGCCGATTGGCCCTGCCTGAACCCAAGACTCAAAGAGCTTGAGTGGAGGCCCCCTGCTGCTTCTTCCTTTGGAGAGACACTTGTTTGGGAATGGCTGAGGAATCTGCCTGTCACTTGCAACCCAACTTACTTCTTGGCTTCTGAGATGTTGACAGAAATTGGCGATGATAAATGTCACTACTGCCACCACAACCACTGTCATTTACTCAGGGCTCACCATGCTCCAGGCACTTTGCAAAGCACTTTATGTACATTATTTTATTTAATTTTCATCAGAACCCCACAAAGATAGTTATATTGCCATTTATGAATGAAATACACAGTACATTATGAGAACTGTTTTGATTATAAAGAATAGACACCCAACTTGAACCAGCTTAAGCAAAAGACAACTGTATGATAGGATACTGGATCAACTCAACAGAACTCACAATGGGAATGTGGTTGAGCCCCCAGAATAGCCATAAACCGGGACTCTGATGCTGTCATATATCTTGCTCATACTCTCACTTGTATTTACTTTTCAGTAGCTTCTGCCTTCATTCTTCTCTCCTTCCATAGGTCAGTTTCTCCATAGGCTACAAAACATGGCTGCCCAGGGCTTCTGAATTGTACATATTATAGCTTATGCCACTAGAATGAGACTGACTTAACATTCTCCTGTGTCCTACCAAAAATCCCGAGGATTCGACCCAGCCAGTCAGGTGCCCCACCCTTCAACCTCTCAGCTATGGCTGGGTCAGTGGGTAGACCAGGAGGTGGAATAAAATGGCAACCTCCACAGGACCACATGGGTGGAGTTGAGGAAGGGGCAGTTCACAAGAGGAGGAGATAAAGAGCTATGGTGAGGGGGGAGGGGGGAGAGTGAGTCAGAAGGAGAGGTAGGGATGGCTGGTTGGTAGCTCAACAGTAGCCATCTACAACACAGGGTTAAAAAGATTAAGGAACTCATCCAGAATCACATGCAACCAATGATGGAAAAGCAAGGATTCAAATTGGGCATTTCTGACTTCAAAGTCTACGTTCCTTACTAATATGACAAATTAGAATAAAGTAGGGTGAATGAATGAGTTCACATACACATACATACATATTTGCCTGAGTACTAATGAAGACCTTGCCAAGTCAGTGCTCAAATCCAGAGAGTCACAGTTCAGAATTGTCCAACATTACACACTTTTGCTCTACCCTCACAACTGTCATTTGAGAATAAAGGTAGAGAGTAATGACAAGGTAACCTGATGACAAGCAGTATCAGTGATTGCAGCCTGTGGCCCAGTTCCCAAAAGCAGATTATAACAGCATCCCTAGAACCCACCCATCATTTATCAGTCAGCAGTTCAGCATCGCTGCTGAGCTGTGTTCTGGAGCAAGCCAAGGCCTTGGGCATGGTGCACACATGTCCAGGAAGAAGTTGATTTAGAGGGAGTGGTCTGTTTGAGTGGTTCCTCACTGTGTCCTGCATGTCCCAGAAGATGGTTTGGGACCCAGTTTTGTTGTTCCAGAAGACAGGTCTTCATTGGAGGAAGGCACATCAAAGGAGAAGGTAGAGCTCGGTTCTCACTGATTGAGCTCCTATAAGTCTAAGAATAGGACTCTGAGGATTATGGCTTCCCAAGGATGGAGAATTGTGGCTTGGGAGTTTTTGAGCCCTTGAGTCAAGAGGCATTAGATACTTCAGGAAATCCTGTTGAATCTTTCCACCTATTTGAGCCTGTTTAGCAAACTGTTTACAAAATTCTCTGACCTAAAAGAATTAATGCTCTTTTCTAAAATGGCATCTTGTCCCAGGGAGGGGTTTATGACGAGGCACCACCTCGCTCAATGGGACTCTTTGGATTCAAGACCTTGGGTAAATTCAGAAGGGTACTGGCATTTTTATTCCTGTGATTTCTGTTTTTATTTGCACGTGAATGAAAATAGTGAATGAAACCAAAAGAACCTCATAGAGTTCGCCCTGATGTTTGGAAAAAATTGAGTTAAAAGCTTGGGAAGTAGAATTTGTTCAGTATTTCCCCCTTGACAATTGCAAGCCACTTGCACAAAAAATTATGTTTCTGGGAGGAAGTCACATTAAGGAGCTGCACTGATGTTTTCAACTGTAGTAGTAATAGTTATAATGAGAAGGAGGAGGAAAAAATAGCAAATACTTGCAGAAAACTAATGAGCCCGGCACAGAGAGATTAAATAATTCATGCAAGGTCACACAGCTTGTCAGTACCCTGCCTCCCACTGCCACCAGCCACCATTCTGCCTATCTGGCCCCCATTATGAACTTCAGTTGCCACTTGCCATGAATCCTTTAGACACAACCATCAGGGATCTTGGGAGACTAGGGTGAACTGAAACAGACTCTTCTACTCTCTTAGATCACAGTAAGTTTGCAAGGAATATAGAGGTCATAAATATTCTCTTGGTAACATAGCGTGGTGAAAAAAATATGAGCTGCTAGAGTCAAACAAATCAGAGATAAAATTCTGGTCCCTCAATGAGCCTTGGGTTTTTTGGTCTATATTGTAGGCAATTAATAATATCCACCTTTTTTAGTGGCAATGAATTGATAGACCTCCACAAGAAGTGCCTGGCCCTCGGCCTGGTCCCTAATGGCTCTAATTACTCTAATATGATCACATCTCCATCCGTGGTGTTATCTGAAATGACCATAACAGCTCTCTGGTGCTGAGGGAATCAACAACTTCTATTCCTGGCAGGTGAGTCTGCTCTACTTCCCCATTTTCCCATTCCTTCACTCTCCAGAGTAGGAAAGATGGAAGGAGGATAAGCAGCGAACAAGAGTCACTCAGAGGGCAGTGCCCAGCAGCAACAATGGGTACACACAGCGCTGAGGGGGCCTGGGCTCTCTTGGAGAGGCAGGGCTCAGCCAGGGATAGCATCTGAGGCCCGAGATGGCAATGGATGTCTCAGTGTCCCTGGGAGAGCCATGCAGGTGCCAGACAGGATTGGCTGGATGGGCTTCCCTTCAGCGTGTGTACCCAGAGCCACCGGTCCCCAGCTTAGTAAGTGATGAGGCAGTCATAGGCCAAAGGCAGTCATGGATCAAATTTAAATATGGAAATTATTTCCAAGCACACTTTTCAAAAACTAGATTTCTAAACCTAGATGGCACTGAATATGCAAATAATTAGGAGAAGAAGCATCAAAGCCATGCCAGTGGCCTTTTTAGATACTGCAGCAGATTGTGCCATTGCACTTAGAGCCATTCACATAGAACTGAGTCTGTCCAGGGTAACTTTATAATCAGGAAGGCTGAAGAGAAACAGAATGAAGCAGGCTTTACATCTTACATCCTTTTCATGGAAGAAAGAACACTGGAGGGAGATCTAGTGGAGGCTTTGTGGAGGGTGTGCAGTGACATCAGTCAATAATTTACCGAGAACATAGTTGTTATTCATGCCAGTACAAGGGACAAAAAAAAGGCAATCTAATATAGTCCCTGCCCTCGAAGGGCTTAAGGACCAGTTCAGAGATATGAATTTTGAAATACAGCTAACATTTTAATATGATAGCCAAAGGGAGAGGTTGACCCACAAAATTATTACAGGAGATCAAATAAGAAAGCTCTTTCTCTGGGCTGGGGTGATCAGGGACAGTATCATGGCAGTGGAGAGGTCTGAGGAGGGCCAAGGAGAATGCAGAACATTCCTGAAACTTGGAAAGGGGACAGACCTGCAGGCAAGGGAAGGTCATGTGCAACAACAGAAAGCAAAACGGCATCTCTGCCACATGTAGTATAGGAAAAGCTACATGCAAAAGTATACTAATACCAAAGAAGAACACTCTGGGAGTGGGGTAGATTGTTTTACAAGTTAGATAGGAAACCAACCCTCCATTTAAAAAGACATATTATGTTTTACTGCAAAAGAAAAACAGTAAAATTTTGTGCACAGAAAAAAAGACCAGTCAGAAGACAAATCTCAGAGTGGGAACAATATTTCAAGCATACCTGAGAGATGAAGGGTTACTATCATACTACACCAGGAGCTCTTCTCTATGAATGGATAAGAAAGACAAACAACTCAATAGAAAATGGATAAAAGATGTGACTAGATGGTAAAAGAGGAAAATTTAAATGGCTAAGAGATGTGGAAAGGTGCTTGCGCTCACTGTGAGGCAAGGAGATGAAAATTAGAGCAGGAAGATATCGTGTTTCATTCCTCAGATTGGCAAGCATTTAGTAGTGATAAAAACTTAGTGCTGGTGAGAGTGTGAGCAGGATGCGCTCTTGTGCTTTGCTGATAGGAATTTCAATTGTTCCAAACTGTTGTATTCTGGCACCATTGAGAACATTTAAAAACATACATATCCTTTTGTTCCGCCTTTTCATTTCTGGGAATTGATGCCTTAGAAATACCAAGATATGTATTATGTCTTCTGGTTAATTTTTTGGAAATATCATAAATATCAGTAGGGCTATGCTTGAGTAAATCAAGGCACATTCATTATTATAGGCTACTATGCAGTTCTTAAAAGAAGTTAGATCTACTGTTGGAAGAAATTCCACACTGAAGTGGGAAAAGTAAGTGGTAGAGAAATGTGTGTGTTATGATTTGATTTAGGAAACACACATACATACCAAGTCACACAAATCCCCTTCTTTGTATATATGTAGATGTATTTTGAATGGATACAGATAATGCAGGGCCATACAGTGTTAGAATGTTCACTTGGTTACAAAGAAATGAGGGGGAGAGGTAGTGCTGTAGTTTGAATGTGTCCCCCAAAGTTCATTAAGTTGGAAACTTAATCTTCAATGCAACGTTGTTGAGAGGTGGGACCTTTTAGAGGCAATTAGGTCCTGAGGCTCTGCCCTCATGAGTGAATGAATGACATTATCAAAGTAGTGGGTTGGTTATTGAGAGAGTGAATTTGTTATAAAAGTGAGCTTGGCTCTCTCCTGCTCTCTCTCACACACATACTCTCCTGCCCTTCTGCCTTCAGCATGGGATGATGCAGCAAGAAGGCCCTTGCCAGATGCCAGCACCTTTATATTGGACTTCCCAGCCTCTAGAAGTGTGAGGGATACATTTAAAAAAAAAAAAAAATTACCCAGTCTGTGTGATTTTTTTTTTATAGTAGCAGAAAACAAACTAAAGATAGGTAAATAGAGAAAAACAAAGATTGAGCAAAATGAAGTATTATCATATACTCAAACATTAAAAATCCTCAGAGTTGAGTTAAGATGTATAGCTTTGGGGGTGGGGAAGTGAGGGTGTCCTCCTGTCCTCGGATTTCTGCTCTATTCAGAGTCTGAGGCCTGCCCCGGGGCTGCAGGACAGAATGGGATGCAGAATTTAGGCTGCCTTGCAGAGACTCTGCCTCTTCCTTTAGCTTGCTCAGGGAAATAGCATGTAGCTTTAAGTTTCACATTTTAAAAGTCAGATGAAGGCTTAAAATAAGCTGCAAGTGTTTCATGTTACATCCAGATGTCATCTCAAGCAAAAAACAAAAATGCTTTGATTTTTGAAAAATAACCTTTGACGCCTAAAGAGGCTCTAATAAGTGTTTTTTTCCAGAATCTTAAAAAACGACTTTCTATGCAGACAAGAGAGGCAGCCCGAGGAGACCGATGTCCTTTGCTAATCTGTGCAAGGACTGCAGCGGCCTCAATACCCTGCCCTGGTCCCCTCTCCCTTCTTCACAATGACACATTCGCCCTTCTGCTCACATCAACTGTTCATGGTGGAGGGACAAACGTGGGGGCTTTCAGAGAGGAACACAGTCTCTGTGGTCTTTTTAATGTGTGGCCTTGTCAGGGTGCTAATTGGTGCCAATTTCACTGGCAGTAATGGAGGAATCTGTTAGCAGAAGGAAGACTTTGAAGTCTAAAAGCATTACAGATTAGTTCCCTAGAATTTTCCTAAGGGAAGCCTTATGAGCCAAGTCCACTCGAAGGTACCACAGGTTTGTAAGGTAGACTTCCTTCCGAGGAGAAATTCCCAGCTATTCAGGTGTTCAGCCTGTACCAAGAGAACCAAATCAGAAACTCTAAAACATCACTGTTTTTCTGAAAAAAAAAAAAAAAAAAAAAAACTAGGCAAATTTTTTTTTTCTCTTGAGAAAGATGATTTTGGTCCTCAAGAGATCTTTTTAAATGTTAGAATGGCAGATAACTGAATTTTTTGTAGACAGATGTTGTGAAATGTGCTTGTGGTAATGATGTTTGTTTAGTTACCTCAAAGGAATTCTGAGTGCTTTACAGTCATTTTCTTCATTATTTCTTAAGGTTTTTTATTTTCCTGATCGTATTTTAATCTCAAGCATAAATTCTTCATTCAGTTCTTCTCGCTACATTGTCTCTGAAATATCTCCTGTTAGCCTCATGTTCGACCGCTGTCTGCACTTCCAGGATTGTAGACTCACACCACTTCGGACATCCTGGATGCACTTTCAAGATGTTTGCTTGGTGTCTCCGGCTTCTCTTTCTCTATTTACTATTTTTCATTGCTCTTTCAAACTTTTCCCTTTATATTTTTCACCATACTTTCTCCCCCTTGAGAGAAAGATTGCTTGAAATACACCTTGTTCTTCTACATAATTTTTGTTTCCTTTTTTGTTAATTTTAGTTGTTTACTCATTTGTAACCTGCCTTTGCTCCATAAAGAATTGGCAGTGACTATCTAAACATGTTCTTTAACATGAACCCTGTTTGTTGGAATTGGGAATCTGATATTCAGATTTTTTTTTTTCAAAAAAGTTTCACCTTTCAGTACTCAAGGAATTTAACTTTCCTTCTTATTTTTTTTTTTTTTGTTTCCTTGAAGAAACGAAAAAAAAAAATAACGACTTTAAGGCAAGCTCGTATTTTGTAGAAACAAATCAGATACTGCCACCCCTTCAAAAAGTAACCTCTAAAAGCACCTCTTCATCGGGCTTTAATTTGTAGGATGTAGAGAGCCCCTGTCCTAAAGAAATTATGATCATGAAATTATGTGGAAGGCACCTCAGAATGCCACACACCTATTTTTACAGATGCAGAAACTGAGGCTCACAGTGTTTTAGAAATGTGTTTACAGTCTCAGAAATACTCAGAGACATGTTTAGAATTATTTCAATTAAGACAATCACTTGGAACATTTAAAAAATCATTAAAGAAGGTGGTAGATAGCATGAAATGATGAATGATTGGGTTCTGGGCAGTGGTGAGCTGGTAGACGTTTAACAACAGGGGCCGGGGCTGGACAGAGGGAGCCTGATTGATAGTGTTTGCCAACTTCACGGTGCCCATGCCAGTTTCAAGCTACCAGCCTGACACCCTTGAACAAGGAGTTGGGAAGAGATGAGCACAATCCAGTCAGCTCTCAAGATTGGCAGTGATCATCCGGCTACAGTGAGCAGGCCCGTAAGGAAGAGAACTGTGCTAGACAATTGCTCCCCATGCCTCAGACCTTACAGGTGTGAAAAATAAGCCATTTTCATTTAGCCTCTGCACCACTCTGTTCCCTCACTCTTGCCCTTTCCTTGGCAGATAAATAACTCTTACCTCCTCAGCTATCATTTACGTTTCAAGCCACAGCTCAAAATGAGGGTCTCTATGAGATTTCTTCTGATTCTTTTAGAAAACATCACTTCTACTCTGAATGCCGGAGTACTTTATTTATATCTTTTATTACAGTAATTACCAAAGCCTAACTTGTCAATGGATAGTGGATATTAGAGTAATTACCAAAGCCTATTATTGTCGATGGATAGTGTCTTTTCCCTCTAGACTGTCCTTGGAGGAAAAGGAACATGTCTTACTCCTTCATTGTCAGAGAAGCAGTGCAGAGTGGTGGGTAGGAGTCCAAGCTCTGGAGTCAGACTGCTCAGCTTCAAGTCACTTACCGTGGGAGCTTGGGCAAGTCATCAAACCCCTCTGTAGCCATCTGTAAAATGAAACATTAAATGTGAGCTTCAATCTCACAGGCTCACTGTGATATAATGAGATTACTAGATATGGTCAGTGCCTAGCACATCTATACCCTCAATAAATGCTACCTGGTATTGTTACCTCTAGCACATAGCCCAGTGCCTGGCACAGAATCGGTGTGCAGTGGTTGGTGGTTGAAATGAATGGACTTGAAGTAAGGATATTACCCAGCTAACTTGGTAGACGTTGGGAAAGGGTGTGATAGAGGGAACTGCGTGAACAAACTACTGTTGGGGAAATGAGAATGATATATTTAATAAAAATCAGTAGATTATAGAATTATAGGATCAGAACCCAGTTTTCCAGCTGTGGTGTGATGAACACAGAGCAAGGTAGGATCATTCGTACCTTCCCTTCACCCCATATGCTAGATGATGTATGTCTATAAATATACCATTGTTATTGCAATAGCTTTTGTAGACTGCTGATTGAAATATCTCATTTTTGATACTGTGCAATTGCTTTTTAAAACATCAAAATGCTAGATTTTGAGTACAAATACTGTTACATTTCATTCAGTTTGGTTCAGTTCATCATTCCAACTAATTCATATCTCCTCCAAACTTGATTCTGCAATGCAGTTTATCTTTCCTCCTATCTAGTTTTCTGTTGTCTGCAATTTTGTAAGCATGACTTGTATTTTGTTTTCTAAAAGACTACCCAGGCCGCTTCTAAGAACAGAGCCCCCTGATATGACACTAGTGACTTTTTTCTATGTTGGCAGTCATTCATTAAACAATCTCTTTTTTTTCCTTTTTGGGTACAGATTTTAAACTCCTTTCAAATCTATCAAAGTGTGCAATATCCTTATTGTTCACAATAGTATCTGAGAAACTCTGCCAAAATGTTATGTCTGTAGCATTTTTTCCCACAGATATAGTAAGTCTATTAGAAAAGAAAATGCAGCTAGTTTGTTGCAAAGTGTTCCTGATTAATCCATGTTAGCTCTTAATACCAACAACTTCCTTTTCCAAGTTGAACTAAGGATTCATGATGTAAAATAGTGAAGTTAACTGTATCAAGGTAGGCTAGACTCAATGTACAGACCTTGACTATCTAGGTGAGAAATTTGGGCACCATTCTGAGGACAGTGAGAGATTGTTGAAATTTTTGAATCAGGATTATATGACAAAATTGTGTTTTAAGAAAGCCATCTGGCAGCAGTGTCCACAATGGACTCTGGGGGGACCCTTAGTGAGGTTTGAAATTTCCTGCAATAATGTCAGAATGGGCCGCTGGGCTATAATAGGCTAGGCTAATAGCAATAAAGACGGAAAAGAATAAATTTGGATTTAAGAGAAAAAAAATCAAAAGGGACTGTTGAGGGAAGATGATAGGAAATAAATAAATAAGTAAGTACTTTAGGGCTTCTCAACCTTTTACACATTATTGAAGGTGCAGAATATAAACCAGTTTGGCCACTAGGGTAAATAGGCCTATTTGGGGAGGGGGTGACCAATGTCCTGGACCCCCAGGACTGAGTCTCTCCTCTCCCAATTCCTACCTGGCCCAACTGGCAGAGGACATTAGTGTCTCCACTGGCTGGAGAGCCATTTGGAAATTTCTGTTTTAGAAATAAGTAGTCTTAGCAATATGAGAAAAAACAGACTTGTTCTAAAATCAGGATCAACAGTTCAGAGAAGCCTATACACATGAAGGAAAGCAAACGTTTGGTTCAGTGCATGATTCTGAACATAGAAGCAAAACATCATTTATACCCTTGAAAGAAAACCAACCAGCATCAGCCAAACAAGGACTGTGTAGGTACCAAATAAGATAGCCTATGCCACCAAGCCACTGCCTGCATTATAATGATGCAGTAACACAAGGGCAGTGGCTATGCAGGCTACTGGACAAAGAAACCAAGAAGGAGGGAGTCTGGGTTTTGCATTAATATGGAAATCCAAGCCGATTTGCTTGAAAATTTATGAAGTCCTACCAACTTGTTGCTTCTTAATGATTTCTGTAGTTAATAAATCAAGTGGTGCTGTAGTTCCTGGTGCCTCACCTGTTCTACTAATTTGCATTGCTGCATGGAGGAAATCATAGATTGAGAAAATGCAGGTGCTTGCAATCCATAATTCCTTAAGATAATTGAAGATGCTCAGTTATAGAAAATAAGCAAGTGTTCCCTCTTTCTCCATTAAACTCAATGAGACAGAGAGAATGAGAACCCCCCAACAAAGCCATGTTGATTCCCTTATAAATAGGAATGAGTGGCTCTTCTGAAAAATAATGGAACCCATACATTTCTCAGGATGGTTGCCAGCAGGCCGCCATGTTCATGATTCAGGGACACTGGCCTTTCACATTGGAGCCCATGTGGATGGTGCTCCATGGTGTTGGGGCACTCAGCCTGTGTGGCCATAGGTGGTGGCTCACAGAGAGACATATCTGATTCATCCCAGGGCTTCCACCCAGCCCAGGAGGTGCACATCTGCATTGACCCATGTTCATCCCCAGCCTAACTGTGCTCCCTTCCCAAATAGTGTTAGTATTCTTTAATCCCAATTTGTAATTTTATTCCAGTTTAGATCCACCTAGCTCTCCCCACTGGATCTCTTCTACAGCCAAAACACATCATTTTGGCTCATTTGCTCCCATTGTTCTGTTGACCTTTCCAAAGCTATCTGCTGCTCTCACCATCATTCTCCTTGTTACGGTTAAATAGAAAAAACTGGCAGCCACACATAATGCGGGAACTCCAGCATCCTCACAGCACTTACTACACAGTGCTGCAAGATATTTGTTTACATATCTGACTCCACTCACTGTGAGCTTCATGAAGGATAGAATGATGCTTCTTTGAGCCATGGGTCTTAACAGGGTGCCAGCACATAGTAGGTTCTCATTTAATGTTTGGTAAGTGAGTGATAAATGAATGTATTGCCTTTCTTACATTTGGACACAGTAGTCTCATTTGGGGCACATGATTTAAAAAGTATTCCTATCTCTAGTATGTACAGTGTTGGCACTTGTTGGCTTTTGTTCATCTGCTTCCTGGGATTGTTCAGACAATACTGGGACAGGCTGTTTGTTATGTTGTGGCCAGTGGTTTCTGATTCTTGTGTTCATCCTTGTGCAGGTGGGGAAGTGGAAAGACAAGTCCCTGCAGATGAAGTACTATGTGTGGCCCCGAATGTGTCCAGAGACTGAAGAGCAGGAGGATGACCATCTGAGCATTGTGACCCTGGAGGAGGCACCATTTGTAATTGTGGAAAGTGTGGACCCTCTGAGTGGAACCTGCATGAGGAACACAGTCCCCTGCCAAAAACGCATAGTCACTGAGTATGGCATCCTCTCAATGACTTTGGGTGGCATGGGAGAGTCAGCTTTGATGCACCTGTTAGCACTTGGCTGGCCTGAGACCTGAGGCATGAGAATTGGGCACTGTGTCTGATTTCTAGTTGCTTTTGAGCTGTGGGATTACTGGCAGCCCTCTGGTCTGATGTCTCGTTCTGTCCAGCTGGTGACCTGGGAAAATGATGGCCAACTTCCCATGCTAAAGTTTCTTCGGTCTTGCTTGGCCTTAATGATTAGGACCTCAAGTTTATGGATATTTAAGTTTACTTCTGGTGTTCAAATATGTTTTCTTGGGCCAGCATGTCCCAGAATCTTGAGATTTAGAACCATTTTTTGAAAAATATAAAACTAATCTATGCTTTTAAAAGTCAGGATAATGGTTCTCCTTGGTGTGGAGTGCCTAGAGTGGGAAACAAGAGGCCTCTCTGGTACTGGTAACTTTTCTGTATCTGGATCCGGGTGCTGATTAATAAGAGTTCAGTCTGAAAATTCATTGAACTGAAGCCTTCAAATATGCACCCTTTTCTTATTTTTTTGTACTTCAAAGGAGAATTAAAATTAAGAGGAAACATATCTCAATATGACAAGATAATGAGAATATTGCAGGTCTGTTGCCTGCTTTATTTCTTCACTCGAGTCTAGTATAAATTGTGCTGAGCTGTGAAGGGGGCCTGCTTTGGGATTGGAGGTTTTTTAATGGCAAAGGGTAATAAATGTTGGCTTTTTGTACAAAGCCTTTTTTGTTTGTTTGTTTTTGTTTCTTTAATTGGCTAGGAATAAAACAGACGAGGAGCCGGGTTACATCAAAAAATGCTGCAAGGGGTTCTGTATCGACATCCTTAAGAAAATTTCTAAATCTGTGAAGTTCACCTATGACCTTTACCTGGTTACCAATGGCAAGCATGGGAAGAAAATCAATGGAACCTGGAATGGTATGATTGGAGAGGTGAGTGTCCACAAGGGCTGTTTCCATTTCCATTTTCATTTATTTTCCTTCTTCTAAATATAAGTTTAAAACATGCTCACTTTATGCATTTCAGAAAATATAAAATGGCAAATAAGATGTATTGTTCCCACTATACAAAGAAAACCACTGCTAGGCTGTATTTTCCTTGTGGTGGTCCCTTGCCCTCCTGAATGTTTTAATTGGAGCATCGCGCCTTTCTTTTAGGTGGTCATGAAGAGGGCCTACATGGCAGTGGGCTCACTCACCATCAATGAGGAACGATCGGAGGTGGTCGACTTCTCTGTGCCCTTCATAGAGACAGGCATCAGTGTCATGGTGTCACGCAGCAATGGGACTGTCTCACCTTCTGCCTTCTTAGGTAAATGATGGGTTTGCTGGTGGAAGGAAATGGACGTATGGATGGGGAAGTGAAATAAGGAAAAAAGAAGGAGCACATGGCCAGGCTCTTCCACCTAGAAGGTGGTTTGCTAGGAGCTCAACTCAGCCAGGGACTTCACTTAGGGGACTTCAAAATCAATTACTCTCAAACATGAAAGCTGATGAACACCCAGAAAAATAGGAAAGCATAATGCCATCTAAGAAAGTAGTACTGGGCTGGTCCTCAGAGGGCTTACTGTAGTCCCATTCCTGCCATTTAGTCAGCATGTGACCTTGAGCAAATTTGCTCTATCTGGGGACTTGGTTTCCTCATCCATAGAAGTCATTTCAACCAGGCTGATCTCTGAGACTGCTTCTTGCCATAATAATTTCTAATTCTGGATATCATTGAAATATCTATTTATTTTTAATTATCTGCAAGAATTGCGCTCAGAGCTACCAAAAAAGGTTTTTTGTTTCCACGCAAATTTTCTGAGGCTTTGCCAGATAGAGCTGATCTGATTCTTCCTCCCACCCCACCGCACCCCTCCCCATACCATTCTCTCCAGCATCACTTAAATGTCAAAAATCTCAGACGTGATATAAGACTGGGTGAGATGAGGCCAAGATTTCAATTAGATGAGGTCTTTTGTGAGCTCATACCCCATATTTTTTGCAGGGGCCATGGAATGAGGGGTTGGAAAATAAAACGCCACCTTGAAAACAGAACACTGGGCTAGCAGAAAGGAGACTGGGTTTGGCATAAACAAGCTGTAAGCCCCTGGACGAGTCACCGTCTCTCTAAGGCACATCAACATTTTTTAAATGGGGCTATTACAGTAGACAGTGACTAACATTTCTTTAAGCTCTAACCATAGGGAATTAATTCAATTAATGCATTGCAAAGTGGAGTTATAGGCTCCATAGAATTTTTCTATAAATTACTCAAATTTCTTAGCTAATCTTCTTACTCAGAGTGAAGCAAATTCCAGCCTTGCCAATTTTATGTGAAATGTGATTAGATAGTACACACTGTATCCAGTAATTCTCATAGCTTCTATACATATTTTATTTGCTTTTTTTTTTTTTTTTGCTGTGCAAGGATAGTTGGAACATTAAGAGATATAAACAAAACCACATTCTAATTCTAACCTTGTCAGTATAGCACTACCTTAACTTCTGAACTGGCAGAGCCAGTGGTACATTAATATATCCCTGGAATAGCATAGAAATATCAGGCAGGGTGTGTTTACGTCTGTATTCAGAGGAGGAGCAGTTAGTTATAGGGATAAGAGAAGCCAACATTTATTGAGCACCTACTATATAATGTGCCAGGCATCATTGTACATCCTTTGGTTATATTAACTCATAAAATGTTATTATACCCATTTTATAGCTTAGGAAACTGAATCTTAGACCTATTAAGCCATTTTCCAGCCGTCTCTTAGCTGATAACTGGCAGCTCTAGGATTAAAATCCAGCTATGGTAGCCTTCAGAACCTGTGTTCTAGTACAAATAAGGCCGTTTCAGAGTTCAGCCCCTAACCCAGGAACCAGCATGGGGGGACAAAGAGCAATGTAATACAATGAAAAAACACAGACTTTTTGGCTCAGTTTGTAAGCTGACCCTGACACTTTCTGAGCATGAATTGGAAAGAACCTTGACCTCTCAGTCCTAGTTTACTCTTCCATAAAATAGATAAGGTAATCCCTAATGAAAGGGCCATTAGAAGGATTATATATATAGTATGTGGTAAAAGTAGTTTCTAAATTGTAAAGACCAAAACAGACGATGTATTTTGTGTATAGAAAGTTTCCCTGGGCCTAATGGGAGGAAGAGACCATAGAGGTGGTGCTTTTACTCAGTTATTCCCCAATCTTAGACAAAAGGGAAATCAGGGTAGAATTGCAATCAATTAGAGTCAAGTGTGCAGAGGTTTTCTCCACACCTCTGGAGAGAGTCTTTGAATTGTACCTCTTACGCTCGCATCTGTAGCTGCCATTGAACGGTTTTGCATTTCACAGTTGGTGTGTTAAGCACTGGGGCTTTATCAAGATCTTTTAAAAATTGATTAAGTGACCAGGCTTTTACAATTCCTTTGGGAGTTCAATAACAAAGTAGGTTTCAGATAAGAAATATATTTTCTAATTTTCAGCCAATTTTTCCCCTTTTTAAACTTCATCTTTATTAATGATTTGGAAGATGGAGAAAACAGCATGTTAATTCACTTAGTTATGAGTTTACAATGTGCTGTGACAGCTAAAAAGGCCAGAACTATTTTGAGACACAATTGAGGGAGCATTGTATCATGGGACAGAATAGTGATTGTCCCTTTTTATAGGCCTTTACAGAGATGGCTTCTGGAATATAGTATCTAGTTTCTGGACACCTCCAAGCCAGAGAGATATTTAGCTCAATTGGAAAGGATTCAGCACACATGATTAAAGATATTAAAGAAAGCATGTGTGGAACGTTCTTGCTACCTTGCCCAGTCTTGTCCCATCAACCCTATCACTTGGTAATGGGGGATAGATTGTAGTTGGTTTGTGAATTACAGCTTAGACATGTTCCCTTGTCACTTGTTAAATTCCCACTGTTGCAGATAATAATATTTAACGTGGAAGGATACTTTAACATTGACTTATATTCTCATACCCTAATGATGTCTGATAACATACAATACATCAAAGTAGGTTGAAAAAGTGAATCTAGGCTAGGAAGTTTAAGAGAAATGATACAAGGGGAAAAGGTGGCTGGTTATTTATTGTACATAATTATTCCTGAACAAATTCAACTCTAAAATAGTAGGTAGGTCTGTTGAGAAAGACTGTGTCTGCAAGGTTCAGAAGCATTGGAGAAGGCATTTCCAGGCCTCCATTACATGGTGTGGCCATGTAGATGAGAACATAAATTGAGTCAGTCCAATACAACTCACTCACTTCATAGCTAGTGCTTCTTCCAATTGCACCATTTACTGAAATACCCAGATATTGGTCCAATAATGGCAGAAACTGCCTCTACAACCTAAAAGGCTCACGGGCATGAAGCTGTCCTTCTCATGTATTTGAAGGAAGGCAATCCTTGACCTTTAAGGAAATGGTTCAGTACAATCTAACCTAGGCCCTGGCTTCCTGAAGGCAGACAACACATTGTGGTTTGTTCCCCACCCCCTAAAATATGAAATGAATATGTGAATTAATTCGAATTCTTTTGCTCACTGTTCTAACCCTGAGCACTGCTTTTTTCCCTTCCTCAGAGCCATTCAGTGCTGACGTATGGGTGATGATGTTTGTGATGCTGCTCATCGTCTCAGCCGTGGCTGTCTTTGTCTTTGAGTACTTCAGCCCTGTGGGTTATAACAGGTGCCTCGCTGATGGCAGAGGTAAGGGCGGCTGGAACCGCTGCACTTCCCCAGTTTTTTTCTCCTTATTTTCAAATCTCTGGACTCCTCATTTGTTATCTGCATTTTCCCTAGCATATCCATTTCTGAAAAGGAACCCTCAGGTGAACATTTCTAAGTCACCAGCTTGGCGTCTCTTTAGAAATACCCCAGTTAAGATGTTAGTTTGAATCTATAGGTCTGCTTTATGCCTGGCCCCAAGCCTAGTTTCACTCCCAAGTAAAGGAGAGGAAAAACTATTGGTAGATATGGGTATAGCATAAACATGTCACAGGAAACTATTTTGATAACCTTAGGCTGTGGGCAGTCTGTTGGAACAGATGCCGCTAACAAGGCAGATTATACACACATGTTAAGAACAAGAAGAAATGGATTGCCCCAGGATATATGCAGGTGGTTGTGGCTGGTTGAGTTCCCCAGTGCCAAAGGATCACAACTGAGGTACCAGATCTCCAAAGCATATGCCCCTGGTTCAACCCCCTTGCCCGAGAGTATAAAAGTTGGGTGTTGGAAATAAAATGAATGGGAAAGACCAATTCTCACTCATAGCTATTATTGGGTATGGTCCAATTTCCTGGGTAGGTAGACCTAGAGATGTGAGGGCTGCCCATGTGTTTGAGGCATTTATGACAGTTTTTAAAAGTTCGCATGATTTCTGAAGGGGACCATGGGATCCTTGTAAATAACTCCTCTAAAACTTCCTGAGAACCCCAGGATTAAGAAATATTCTGCCTTCTCTGAGTCTTCTCCATTCCAGAATGTGAGCTCTATCCTAGAATTAAACCTCCAAGAGGAAAGATTCTTAAACCTGGCTACACATAAGAATGATCTATGGGGCATCTAAAAGACACAGGTGCTTGGACCTCATTTTCTGATTCACTAAGTCTAGGTTGGGGCTTAGACCACTGTATGTTTCAAAATAGTGTTTCTCTATGTTGGTTACATGTTAAAATAACCAGCCCCACCCTACACCAATTTAATAAGAATCTCTGAGTATAGGGTTTCAGGCAGCAGTATTTTATAAAATCTTCCTCATGCTTCTGTTGGATTCACAGTCTAAGCTGTGAAACAACACTTTACTGAAGTATTTCCAAGTGCAGACCTACCTTTTAATTTGGTTTGTGTATTCTGAGGTGGGAGTTGGGGTGTCTCCATGGCATGGTACAATCAGGGGCCTTCCACCTGTGCTTCATCCAGAAACCATGGCCTATATCCCAGCCTGTGTGGCACCAGTGAGAAGTGGAACATCTGGGAATCACATGAGTATATACTTAGGTTGGCAATGTCAAGAGCTAAAGTCAGTGTGCATTGCCTCTCTCCCTTGAAAAAATAACAGGAGCCGAAAATCCAGATTTTCAAAGAAAGCTCAGAGCGAGGGCTTACAATTACTCACTTTACCGAAGGATGTTTGTCTTCACAGAGGAATTCAACATGGGGCCACTTTAAATATCAAGTCTCCTTAGAGCATTTTACAATTTATAAAGCTTTGATTTATAAACAACTTTTTAGTTACACATCTGTTGCATGAAATAAGGTCCACACGCACAGATGTGTGTGCACAGTTAGATATCAGGTTCAACATGAGTTGTCCCTGATGATTTATTTGGCTGAGCAGATGCTATCAGGATCACAGATTACATCATAAGACCTGTGCAAATATGTTGTAAAACTGTGCGGGCAGATGTTCATTTCTGCAGTGGAGGGGCTACATGGAGATTCAGACAACAGGCAAGATTTTACCATCAGCAAATAGAGATTGCAGTGAGGTCACACTACATACATGGGCAGAAGCCCAAGCACTGTCTATGCAAAGGTTAGGTGGGGGGAAATCAAAGTCAAAAGCAGCTTCCTTTCTCCCCTTGATGCAGGTAGCCAGGCCAGGATTCTATGACTTCCCCTTTGGCCTTCCTGATATTCTTTTTTTTTTTTTGAGACAGAGTCTTGCTCTGTTGCCCAGGCTGGAGTGCAGTGGTGTGATCTCAGCTCACTGCAAGCTCCGCCTCCTGGGTTCACACCATTCTCCTGCCTCAGGCTCCCAAATAGCTGGGACTACAGGTGCCTGCCACCACGCCCAGCTAATTTTTTGTCTTTTTAGTAGAGACGGGGTTTCACCATGTTAGCCAGGATGGTCTCGATCTCCTGACCTCGTGATCCGCCCACCTCGGCCTCCCAAAGTGCTGAGATTACAAGGCGTGAGCCACCATGCCTGGCCTCTGATATTCTTTTACACGCAAGCTTCTATGGCAGGAAACCAGTTGGGAAGTGTTGGCATCGGAGTAGGATCAGGGTTGTCTTTGAAACATTGAGTGCTAAGTGCTAGAAGCTAAAGAAAAATCAGGAAAAAGTGCATTCTAAGCCATCTAGCATCAGTATAAACAGACTTGGCGAGGGTTTATGAATGGTAGAAAACAATCTTACACAATTCTTGCTGATGTTTTTGGAAGTTAAAATGCATTCTTGGTAGATACAAATATAAAATTTAGGAAAAAATGACAGACATGACCCAAGTGTGACCATAGTGACATAGTTGGCCTGTTTTACTCAGTTTTGATGTAATCTTGAGAGGGTCTTGTATATGGGGGCAGGTTGATGGCTCCTCCAGAGGGGAGTCATGACTGTTAGTTCAAGAAAGACCATCCCACACACACCCCGGGCTTCTGGTTTTTCTCCTAAGGAACCCTCTGCAGCCCTCCTGAGAGTCCCTGGAAAAGAGAGATACACACTCTCAAATTTAAAAGCCGTCTATAAAAGGGCTTGGTTTTAGTGGAAGGGTTTCCTGCTCTGAGCAGGGACTCACCCTGTGTATTTGTAGGTTTCAACAGAACCAGCCACAATGGCTTAACTTTCGTCCTTGTCTTTTTGTCATGCCAGAGCCTGGTGGACCCTCTTTCACCATCGGCAAAGCTATTTGGTTGCTCTGGGGTCTGGTGTTTAACAACTCCGTACCTGTGCAGAACCCAAAGGGGACCACCTCCAAGATCATGGTGTCAGTGTGGGCCTTCTTTGCTGTCATCTTCCTGGCCAGCTACACTGCCAACTTAGCTGCCTTCATGATCCAAGAGGAATATGTGGACCAGGTTTCTGGCCTGAGCGACAAAAAGGTAAGAGACTCATTTGAAATCTCCCATCTTTCCCTCAATCGTGTTCTCAGCCATACTCAAAGTTCTCATGTACCTGCTTGTCTTCTAAATTTTTGGAATTGACCGTTCTTTCTTATGTTTTCTTGTATTGGAACATGGGAGTAGAAGTCAGTTTCCCTACTGAAATAATATGACTTCATGTTGGCCTCCTGATTCGTGAAAAGTTATCACTAGTACACCCTAGGCTGAAAATAAGGGGCTTGGTATGTTAGTGGCTTTCTGAGTGCATGGTACCTCCTGTTGGATGTGGTTGGGTGGCCTATCTGCACAGGGCTGCCCACGTGGGGTGTTATTAGAGGACCGCCGCCGTGTACCCACACCGAGGAGATGGGCGCATGATGGCCTCCTTTTCTTCCCAGTGGTGTTTGGCTGTGGGCTCTCCCTTGGTTCCGGTGCACACTCATGTGTTTCTGGGGCTGAGCAGGAAGAAGCATTGTGTCTTGAAGAGAAGTAACTGCTGTTTAACTGGATGATTTGGATGATTGCCCCTGTGTGGTGCTGATGAATGGGCTGCCCCCTTACTAATTGCAGGCCTCCTGCGGGCCTATGCAATTGAGAGAGAAGGGAAAGTGTCTGCTGTTTTCCATCACTGCTGGATGAGGATGTACAAAACCCATTCTAAATACATCTGACCCTCCAGTCTGCCTGAAGCATCACATTTTCCATGGGAGATCTGTCT
Organism: Pan troglodytes; assembly: GCF_028858775.2. Taxonomy (NCBI): domain Eukaryota; kingdom Metazoa; phylum Chordata; class Mammalia; order Primates; family Hominidae; genus Pan; species Pan troglodytes. The sequence goes on along the minus strand of NC_072408.2, from coordinate 20,751,773 downwards.
CCTGAAACTATGTAACCAGGACTAGGGATGGGAGACACTTTCATGGAGTGTCCCATAAAGCCTATGGCCAAAATAATTTTGGAGACTTGTGCTTACAACAAATTTTCTACTCTATTTCCTTAAGATTTAGAAAATGTGATATTTTTCCACTCCCACCCCCACCCCCCCACCAGGATGAAGCCATGAGCTGCAGACAGGTGTGTCTTCAGACCAAATAGTACTTTGCACATGGGTTAGATTTGCCCAACCTAAAACCCTACACACTTAAGCAAATGGTCTGAGAAGAATGAAAAGGAGGAGATATTCTCTTCAGGGGCTCAGATTCTCATTCTTCCTTCTACATCTCTACTTATCAAGAACATTCAAAGGCATGTGGAGAAGATAAATAGTATCTTGAGAAAAGATACTATATATATTTATTATATATATATTATATATTTATTATATATAATATATATTATATATTTATTATATATAATATATATTATATATTTATTATATATAATATATATTATATATTTATTATATATAATATATATTATATATTTATTATATATAATATATATTATATATTTATTATATATAATATATATTATATATTTATTATATATAATATATATTATATATTTATTATATATAATATATATTATATATTTATTATATATAATATATATTATATATTTATTATATATAATATATATTATATGTATTTTACATATTATATATAATATATATTTTTATATACTTATTATATATATATTTTATATATATATATTTTTTTTTTGGAGTGCATGGTACCTCCTGTTAGATGTGGTTGGGTGGCCTAAATGCACAGGGCTGCCAGTGTGGGGTGTTACTAGAGGGCCGCCGCTGTGTACCCACACTGAGGAGATGGGCGCATCATGGCCCATGGAAAATATATACTCCACTGTGTTTACCCCTTTGGTGTTATCTGTTTCTCTGATTTGTCTTCCTTTTTGCTTTATTTTTCTTCCTTATTTAAAAAAAATTCTCTCTCTTGTATTTTTTTCTCTCTTATTTGGAAGCTTTTATTTACTTCTCTCATCTCGTGATTTATGATACATTTATTTATATATTCATCCATGTATTAATCCATTTTTAAATCCCTCTCTTATTGTTCCTTCATCAACATCTTTCATCACGACCCTAACTAAAATTTGAGCTGCACACCTCCTTTTCCCCCCATTTGCAGCCGCTACCACAATCACCTTTTGGTGACTGTTTCTGTAACCTGGACAGTAATAGGGTGGAGAACAACCTCAGAGCTCAATACTTGGTTGTGGCTTAGGGTAAGGTGGACCACGCCCACCTCCTATTGTTTGGATGTCTGATCCCTTTAAATCTCATGTTGAAATTTGATCCCCAGTGTTGAAGGTGGGGCCTAATGGCCAGTGTTTGGGTCATGGGGGTGGATCTCTCATGAACAGATTAGTGGCTCCCTTGGGAGGGGTGGGACTGAGTGAGTTTTTGCTTTCTTAGTTCCCATGAGAATTCCCCCAACAGCTGATTGTTAAAAAGAGCCTGGCACCTCCCCTCTCTCTTGCTTCCTCTCTTGCCATATGATCTCCGCACATGCTGGCTCCCCTGCCCCTTCCACTATGAGTGGAAGCAGCCTGAGGATGTCACCATACGCCCAAACTTGAACTTTTCCAGACATCAGAATTGTGAGCCAACTGAATCTTTCTTTTTCTTTATAAATTACCTAGTCTCAGGTATTCCTCTATAGCAACATAAGATGCACTAACGCACCACCCTAAAACATGGATGTTTTAGAAACTTGATGGGCCATGCCCCATGTGTAGACTTGTCAGAGGTATGGCAGACCATGTCTTCACATGAGGCTGTGGCAGAGAGGTAGTAGACTATGTACCACACAGAGTATAGCAGGGCCATGTCACCATGCATGACATGGCAGGGGTGTAGTGTATCACGTCCTATGCATGGTTATAGCACTGTATGGTGAGATCATGTCACCGTGCATCAATATGGCAGAGATGAGGTAGGTCACAGACCTTCTTGGCTGTTAAGTGGAGGATCTGCATGGGTATCAAAATGCTTCCTTCAAATGTCTCAAAAATTACTTGGCATACTGCACTTATCTTTCTCTTACCCTCATGGGCCACGCAGTAACAACTGAATGTTTTTCTGTTTGAACTAAGCATAACTGAGATGGAGGAAGATAGTTTTCTTTTCCATGATTTTGAAATAAGTACCATTTCTAGGCTTCTTAAAGCAGACAGGATATGCACATGTCTGTCCTCCATACCGTGCTCATTATGTTCTAAAAGTTGGATCCCATCAGTTTGTTTTATAGAATGAAGACAGGTGTGTGTGTGTGTGTGTGTGTGTGTGTGTGTGTATCAGAGAGAGAGAGAGAGAGAGAGACTTTCAAGACCTTTGCAAATAATTTCCACTGTGACCCCAGCTCTGCAGTCTCACTGGCCAATGCTTGGGTTCCTGCATCTGATATCCTGGGTATCCACAACTGTTCATCCTTTTCAACCATACCTCTATCTATGCATCTGCCTGGGAGGCTTTTTTCCCCACTTTTTCACTCATCAAACTCCTACTGAAACTTCAAAACCTAGATTAGAGATCCCTTTATTTGTGGAGCTTTCCCTAGCTCATCTGGGAAATTAGTCATTTCCCTAGCTCATCTGGGAAATTAGTGCTCTATTATGGCAACTATTCAAATCTTTATTATAACACGTATCTTCCACATTCTATTACAATAATCTATAGGCCAATACCTGACCACCTATTCCTCTGTCTGACCATGAACTCCACAAAGTCAATGACCATAAGTTGTTCATCATTAAGACAAAAAAAAAAAAAAGAGTCTGTGGGGAGAGAGGAAGAGAGGTTGTATTTACTTAAGAGCCCCTGGCAAAAACAACGGACCCAGCATCACAGGCAAAGAAAGCAACAAGTCAGCAAGTGCCCCTTAACAGCTGTTTACTTTGTAAATGGTTATCTGATACATTTCAGAACTTTGCAGATGACAAAACAGTAAAGTGTAAGCACCCTACCAGAATCTGTCAACATGATTTACATAATTATAAAAAACATTTAAGTAACTAATGACTGCATATCAGTGTCATGGACAGTTACATAAATCAGAAAGAGAGTTTCCTGAAAATATACTTAAAATGTTAAAATTCTTATAGTCTCACTTACTTACAGTCTAACACCTAAAGAAAACAAATTATTGGGACAGGGTATGGTAATGCATGAGAGGAAGTATATTCTGTGAATTTAGAAAAAGAATAAAGACATTCAAACAATAATGTTGAGAAAAGAAATGAGATGATTTTGAAGATTATTTTCCAATGTGATTAGATTTTCATCAAGGAAGTAACATTTAAAATGGAGAAGGGTTCCTAAACTTGTTTTGACTATTACAGATGATGTATCTTCCATATAACTCACATCAAGTGATAAATATCTTGGAGCGATGATGGAAAGATATTTGTAGCCATTCGATTTATAGCTTTTTAAAAAGTTATCTTCAGCTTTTTTACAGAAAAAAAATGTACTCAGATTTCATTTGTGTTAAGGTAGAAAACCAGAGTTAAATTTCCATGAAAACCTATTTTTGTACTCCTTTATACTGGAAGGCTTCCATTTTGCGGTAGCACATTACAGTGAATTCAGAATTATTCCACTACATGCTGTACCTAAATATGGGTGCAAGTTCGAACATTCAGCAACCCGACTGTACATTCCATCAGCTCCCCCAGTGGGAGGAGGGTGTAAGGGAGCTAGTGACATCTTTCTTCTCTTAACAAAGAGCCCACAATGCATTCTCATATTTCTCACCCATCCAGATGGATTTCTCATTTTGCAGTCTGCCAACCATAGTATGAAGGAAAAAGAGCTTGGCCAGTGAGGGAGGGGGACATATTTGCTGGGCACTAGGTACATTTTGTATGCTCTGTGTATGCTATTTGGATAATCTTCACACAGGTATGATTATTCTCATTTTACAAATAGGAACACCGAGACTCTGGAAAACTAGTAACTTCCCCAAAGTTATGCATTATCAAGTGACAGAGCCAAAATTTGAGTCCCTGTGTATTTGGCTCTAAAATCACTCTGTCAGGGTGTTTCTCTTGTAGCTAATCTCAGGGAAAGCTGTGACATAGATAAGGACTGGAATTGACACCCCTGCCCCCACTTTCCTATTTAATTCCCTATCCTTTAATGTAATGCCTTGATTCCACTTAACAGGGCACATTAACACTACCACTACTATTACTACTAATAATAATGATTATCATTGTTATTATTATTAATAATAATATAACTTCAGCAATAACATCCCAGGTAAGATTTTTTTCAGCTCTTACAAGCCAGGCATCATGCCAAATATATTTCATAGATTATCTTATATAATGGTGCTGTTAATATCTTTATTTGTAGATGAGGCAACTGAAGCTTGGTGAGGTTAAATAATTTGCCCTTATGGTGTTCCTGGCTCACTATAGCCCCTGAACAGTGTGCCACCCTGTTTAGACCCTGATGCTATTTGATGCTTTTTCCAGTTATTCACTTTTCTTCCTACATTCCTATCTACCTTATCAAAGCCTAACAAGTTAGATCCTTTCCCCCTACTAACATGTAGCTATCTAATTAATTGAGCCATAATAATTAGATAGTATTGTAACATTTGCACTTTATTTAATAAGCCTTTTAGAGACATTATTTTAAATAGAGAAGAATGGTGATTTCCAGTACTTGGGCAGGCTAATGGCCCTCAAATTGACTTTAGCCTGTGTATAGAGTGACCCTTAGCTTTAAGCTACTGTTGGATGGTGGAGAACGGTGGCACCAGGAGTGAGAAGGGACAGTTAGGGGGTCAGTGGGGTCTGGGGTCAGATTGAAGGAAGCCCACAGGGAGGTGGAGGCTGCTAAAGTCACAGAAGTTTGCCGTTTGACCATTGGGCTCTCCAGGGTATCTGGCTGCAAACGATTTCACACATTCCTACCACCATTGTGACACATGCCTGAAATATATTTTGCAGCTCTTTTCCTCAAGGAAATAGAGGAGTTTTATTAACTTTCAAATGTCAAAAATGTGCTCATCTGCTTAATGAGGGTAGCTATCTTTGCCTGCAACACTGGAGGTACATCAGGATGGCCACGTAACACCTAAACGAATAATGAGTCTTCTGGGTTTCCAAGAAGTCCCATGGGGGTCTGGAAGTCACTTCATATTCTTTTGGGATATAGGAAGGGCATGACTTTTAAATCAATATGCAGGCAAGTAAATAAATATGCGTTCTGGAACAAATCAGCCTGGTGATAAGCAAATTTACTCCACAACTACCCTGAAATGTTGAGTGGTTGTTGAGCATGTGTGAGGAAATGGGGCCATGCTTTCCACTGCACAAATGTATTTTCCTGCCCTATTAACTTTAGGCTGGAAGCCAGCAGGAGACAGCCAACCTCCAGCCCGATCTGTCACACCCTTTTCCTGGCCCAGATCATCTCGCTCAGACCATGGAATACTGGGCTAAAAATAACTTAATTGAGAAAGTAGCAGTCATGACCAACTAGCCAGGGAGCTAGTAATGAGGGCCTGGGTTGCACCTCTAGGTAGCTGAGCAAAATGTAAGGGTATGATTCATGCATGGGAGTCCTCTTGGCCTGTCAGGCAACTATTCTTCTTGGAGCTACTGATCAAGAGCAGATCTGGAAAATGTAAAACTCCCCAAATCCTGGGAGTGTCCGAGGTACAGAATGCACACGAGAGGGGGAAGGACACCTGCCTTTTGTTCTCTTAATTGGCAGAGCCAGTCTGACCCTTTCCATGGACTGCTGTCCCAAGCGCTGAGCCTCCTTCATTCCTGCCAGGGTGACCTCCATCCAAATGGGTCCAGAACAGATCCCTGGGGCTTGGCTAACCCCAGGTCTGTCCATCAGGGTTGGCTACCCCTACTTCTTCTCTGGCATTATTTAAGAATGGGTCTGCTATGTGCCCCAACAGGTACCCCCAAGTCCTAATTCCTGAATCCATCTTTACTGAGACAAGAGATCCTTAACTTCAGTTCAACATCCTGTGGCTTAGTAGTGGTCACCCTCCAAGTCCTGAGGGGCAGATGACCCGGAGTTGATGACTGGGTTCCTAGCAAGGCTTCACAGTTGCCTTTTACTCCTTCCTCTTTTGTGGTCCCCTTCCCCTTGAACGGCCCTCTTTCCCTTGAACGACCACCTGCTTCTTGCCTTCCTATGACTTCTAACACTGTATTCCTCACCTCTAAGCTCTACTACCTTGTTGGGGCCTGAAGTGGGTTGAATTGTATCCTCCCAAAGATATACCCACATCCTAACCCCTAGAACTTACAAACATTGACCTTGTTTGGAAAAAAAAAAAAAGTCTTTGCAAATGTAATTAAGTTAAAGATCTCAAGATGAGATTATCCTGGAGTATCCAGGTAGACACTGAATCCAAACACAATTGTTCTTATAAGAAAAAGGCAGACACAGATTTGACACAGAAGGGGAGAAAATACACAGATGAGAAGACCATATGAAGATGGAAGCAGACACAGGAGTGATGCAGCCACAGGAACACATGGAGCCACCAGAAGCCGAAAGAGGCAAGATATGGATTCTCCCCTAGAACCTTTGGAAGAAGCACTTCCCAGCTAACACCTTGTTTTGGAACTTCTGGCCTTCAGAACTATGTGAGAATAAGCTTCTGTTTGTGGCTATTTTTTATGGCTGCCACAGGGACCTAATACAAGGCCTTCACAACTTCTTCCGTAATCTGCACTTTGAGCTCATTTCGTCCTTTAGACTTCAGTGCTTCTCCTCTTTGTCCCGATTTGCATTGTCAGTCTCCTAGCCCCATCCTTTCAAAGTGAGTATTTCTTGCAGTGGGATCAGATTCAGTTCCCCTCTACTTTGCCTGGAAGAATGGATCCAGTTTGCACTGAAGCTTTGCAGAGACATGCTTTATAGGCAGTCTTCTCCTTGCTGGTTAATTTTAGGGAGACAATACAAAACCTGAGTGTCATTGTGTGCTCCCTTTTGCTGTGTCCTTGAGCTGGATTAATGTTAGTTTCTCACAATACGTACTACACTGCTTATGTGCACACTTCCCCACTACCTTCTACGAGGCCTTTTAGTAGTGATGTCCTTATCGAAGGGAATTGAGGACATGTTTCTGTGAGATGTATCATTTTCACAATTCCTTTGTGCAGAAAAACACTAATGCACTCTTCTCATATTCTAGACTGTGCCATGTTGTTTGAATCACAGAACTGGAAGATACTTTATTTGATCATCAGGCACAGGGAACTCTTTTCTCATCAAAAGCAAACAGGTGTCCTCTCTCTTCTTGTAGCCTTATCCTCCTTGTTACACAGGAATGTACACACACACACACACACACACGCACGCACACACACACACATCCCTACCCTCCAAGACTACATAAAGGTACCAAGATAACTGGATAAATAGTAACTTAGCACTCACAAAGCTGCACAAGGAACACAGGTTTCCCATGTGCATAGAAGACTTACTAAATAGATATCAGAAAGTTTGTCTTTCTTACCTGGGTAAAGAATTTGGCTTTGTCTCATTCTGCTGATATTAGTAGACTCATCTTTTTGTGAAACACAAAAATGAAATGAAACGAAGGAAGGAGAAGGAAGGAGACAGATGGAGAGAGTATGAGGGGAAAGAGGAAGGAAGGAAGGGAGGGAGGGAGGTAATCAGAAGCCAACGCTGTCCTGGATCTGCTCTGTATTACCCTTCTTAGAAAGGTATCCCTATGCAAGATATTAGAGGACCAGAGGCTTCCTGGAACTACGACTTTTTTAATGCAACTATGCAAACTAGCATGAGTATGAATTCACAGTTTTGTCACCTGCATTGAATTGAACTAGGCCCAAAATTAAAGCCAAAAATAGGCAACAAACAATTTTAATTAACAAAAATCAAAGTACACAGCATGGGATGTTGTCCTTTCAGATTTGGAATGTTCTGGATGTGGGAGAGGCTAGTGAGCACTTCTTTTAACTGTTGGAATCATTGAATTTGTCTATAGCTTCCCTATGGGGCCTCTCCCAGTCAGACTGACTCTCCCAGGTGGGGAGGAGGAGGTGGCTCTGAGGATTCCCACCAAATTTCAAATGTATTTACAGCCTAGTCTCTGTTTCTATAAGAGAGCTATTCTATTTAGCTAACTGTTGAAGGCAGTTGCTTTGTTCCAAATTTTATTTACATAAAATAGGAGAGTTCCCCAACATTCTTTTCTGATTAAAAACAAAAAAATTATCAATGTTTTAGTACGGGGAGGGCTAATCTTTTATAAGTTCACCAAATTGTGGGTTGTGGGTTGAGAATTTATTAAGAATTAATGTTTCACTTCTGAACAACTAAGTTCGAGTCCTTTGAGACAAATTAATGCAGCATGGAAATTTATATGTGGCCAAAAGCATCAAGCCTAGAATGAGTTAGGTTTTAAAGATGTCAGAATTATATTCACAATGAAATTGTGGCCAGGGCTGCTCTGGGCTTTTGTGTTTCAGCCTTGTTGCCTCCAGCTGTAATGGTGGCAAGAGTGGAAAAGGTGTGCAGCCTGCTATATTTTTGGAACCTTTCGGCCTAGCTGGGCATATGCTAGGGCTGATGGGGGCCTGAGACTCCCTGAGGCTAGGGAAGCCCAACCATTTAGTTTACGATTCCACGTGGAGATTTCCTGTCCAGCATGGGTCAGAGAGAGCCATTTAAAGACCAAGTGGCTGACACTCTGAAAACACTATAGTCTCGGATGTTTCCTCTCCTATTTTACTCCAGTGCCACTCAGGTGATGGCTTTGATCGAGAGCATCAGGAGCATTGGCTTCAGGCCAACATGATCCTGAGAATGGCCAGAGTGGAGAGAAGAAAACGAGCAGGCAAGCCGACTCCCTCAGCACGGAGCAGCTTGGATTGTCAGCCATCACTCCAGGAGGAAGTCAGGAGGAGGAGGCTCAAGGCCTCGGGTCCTCACTTTAAAAAGTACATGGCTAGTCAGTACGAGAAGTTGTTTCTGTTTGGGAGTGCACAGGAAGGAGTAGCTGCCAGGGAAGTGGTGGGGTAGAACAGTTCATTGATATCAAAATTATCTGGAGAACCCTTTCAAACCAAGTAGGACTCTCTCCAACCAGCTGGAAATAAAAGTACAGGTGCCAAAAGCTCCCACCTGTGTGGCACTACTCTGCCAAGGAGGTACCCAGGAAATCAAAAGTAAGAAAAGGATTGTGAGAGAAAACTACTTTGGGGTGGTGGAAGGGGTGGGGTAGCTGTTGGAAGGCTGTGGAATTCTTTTTTCTGTACTTTTTAACCTACTGAAGCTGCTTTGAGGGTGTCATCTAGAGAGCTTGGTATCCACCCCCTGCAGTTAGAATGGAGAAGGGCTGGCATTTGACCCATACCTGAGAAGACTGAAGGTGACAGGTCTTGGTGAGAACTGGTCCCTGGCTGGTGGGCCATACTCTCCACAATGGCCAGATAGATCTGTTTCTCAAGACCAGATGAGGCCATATGGGAAGGAGGGAGTCAGTCTGGGCCTGAGGTCGAGGGAGGTGTTTTTCAAGGCTCCCTGCCCAAAGGGCTTTCTTCCCAAGATAAGGCAACTGCAACAGATAGAGTCAGGAGGGGTGCTGTCCAGTGGAAAAGCTGGAGGGACTGATGTGAGTGACCAGCTGCACTGAGGTTGGTCCAATGTTCTTCCTGAGAGCATCTCTGGGGAGCCCAGAACTTGCCTGGCAAGGAGGACATCTGCCCTGCCTAGGGAGTGGCAATGCCAGACCACTGCGGGGCCAGCCAAGGAAGTGCTTTCCTGCCTCTGCAGCTCCTCTTTTCCCTGACACCACTGCCTTCCACCCCACCCTAGAGTGGGAGGAGGACAACTAGAATGAATGCAGGATCTGTAAGAGCTGGCATCATGTTGAGTTTTCTTTCTTGGCTAGATGATAGCCACTGGGATTCCTGGGGCCAAACCTGCCTATTTCTCTCTGCCCTTATTATTGAACTATGTAATGAACATATATTATGTGCCAAGCCTACTATTAAACTCTTCACATATGGTTCTACTGTTACCGATGGAGGGTCTTGACCAGAAGTTGTCCAGGTCCTTGGTATTTTGAACAAAGAACTGAACAAAGCACACAAAGTAACCGAGTAATGAAACACAGGAACCAAGCAGCAAAAGCAGGAATTTATGAAAGCGAGAAAGCACTCTGCCTGGTGGGAGTGGGCCCGAGCAAGTGGCTCAAGGGCCTGGTTACAAAGTTTTCTGGTTTTTAAGCACCCCATTTGAGTTTCCTATTGGCTACCCCTTGTCTGGATGAAGGATTTGGTCTGTGGCTAATTAAAGACTGAGGTGAATTGGTGCCCTATGCAGATAAAGGGATGGTCCCCGCTTGGCCCAGGGCCAATCCAAGGCACTCTCCCTTTTCCATCTGAGACTTGGTGGAAGGAGGAGGTTGGTAGGGAGAATAGCCCTTGATCCTTTGCTACTGGGAATGGGAGATGGGGTTTTTCCTTTCGGTTTAGCTTCAGGAAGTTTGTGTTAATTGGCTTTAGGTTCCCTGCCCCCAGGCCCAGGTTTTTTCTTTTTGATCCAGCTTTGGGAAGTCAGTGCAAATTGGCCTTAGATTCCCTGCCCCCAGACCTTGATGTTTTTCCTTGATTCAGCAGGAGTCAGCCTTAAGTTCCCTTCCTCCAGACCCTTTTCTCCTGCCTCACTACTTTTAATCTTTATGCCCACCCTTTGAGATCACCATTATTAACATCATTTTACAGATGAGGAGAGTCATCTAAGGATTAAGCAAATTCACCTAAGTCACACAACTAGAAAGTGAGGGTTCCAGGATTTGATCCAGACAGCTGACCCCACAGCCTGCATCTGCCCCTGTGATACTGCCTACCAGAGCCCTGTGTCTTCTTTGTGTGGACACAGGAAAGTGGGGCATGCTTCTAGAGGCATTGGCCTGAGGCAACGGAATCTAATAAAGCCTCTGTCCTGGGGACCTTCTCTGGCCTGGCTTCTTGGATTCTCAAAGCAGTGATAATGGGACTCCAGCCAGAGACCACTCATTATCCAGCTGTGAGTGCACAGGAACCTTGAAGAGACCTTGTTCATTCTAACCAAAAGTATTTCCAGCGAAGTTTGTTTTCTTCATTTGTGCACATACAGCCCCTTGCACATTTAAGAACCACTTATATAATGAGAGTTGACTGGATGAATGAATCAAAAAGATATCGAATATTATTGGGTGTCATGTTTTCTGTCTGCTAGGCAGTAACCAGTGTGTTTACTTAATCCAGCTACAAAGGAAAAGATCCCACTCTCAGCAACCTTCCCTTTATGGGAAAAGTAGAAAAGGCAGAGAGGGAAGAAATGGAGTGGAGGGAAGGACACCCTACTTCACCCCTCCATCCTCATCTCAGAAGGGAAATAGAGCAAGAGCAGTGTTTAGTTTCTGAAGTACTTGTGACAAGAAGATCATGAGTAGCTTAAGGCTATAAACCACCTTGATATTAATTTCCTAAATGCTTAATTCTGTGAAACTCCTCTACACATCTCCCAGCTTATCACTAGCACCACAGTTTTCTGAGTAAAGTATTAGCCAGCTGTGTTTCTTGCAAGAACTGATTGCCAACAGACCCTGAGACAGCTGGGACTCCACCTTTTTTGGACTGGGTACAAAAGAGATGTTGAGCTGGGTGTTATCCTGGTACTGAAGAAAGAATACTGTGATTTCTAATGATGTCTCTGAGTGGCCTCAAATACAAATTGAACAAGATGGCTAACAGCATTGTGTCATGAAGGACTCTGCAGCTGAGGACCTCTGGGGTTCAGGAACCTCTGGGAAGTGAGCCTTTTTTTTTTTCTTACAGAAAAAAAAATGCACTTGAACACACAAGGTTATTAACTCACATGCCTTTACATGACACACCCACCCATCCCTGCAAACACACCAGCACATACACCACATAGGGTACAGATGTGGTTTTGACTTGGAGCACTGAGCAATTTTCTGCTTTTCTTTTTATCCTTTTAAAAGCGCACCAAATTAATTGTGGCCAACTACCTATAAATCCCTTTCTCTCTGCCAATCAGGGCTGCCTGAACAGGCAAGAGGCGCTCTCACCTGCTTCGTTATGCAAATTGTATTCAAATGCTGAAGAACAATGCAGCCTTCGGCACTGCAATGATTCCAGGTTGCTAATGAGGAGAGGCTGCTGCTAGAGGAGTTGTTTTAACCCTCTGATGCTGAGGCAAGAAGGCTGAGAAGGCATCAAGTGGAGATGGAGGCAGAGTCAAAGTCAATGCCAGTTCTCAGCACCAGACAGGGTGCTCCCAGAGCACCATTACCTGGTGCAACTTGGCCCCTGATATAGAAGGTCACCCCCAGGTCTGACATAATTTGGGATAATTTGGAGTCCAAACAGTGTGGGCAGAATAGCTTGATTTCTTAAATATCCCTGTGGTCTGACAACCATAAGTACATTTTTCAGGTTATGGTGGACATCTGCAAGCACAGGGTCTGGCATGGTCACAAATGTATCGATCCTCAGAATACCTGTAGTCAAGGGCAGGCAGGATCCACCAGGCAAAGGGCATGAGAACGATCAACACACACACACACAGGAAGAAATCAATGGACACTAAGACCTCACATCATGAGATTAATTTGAAAAAGACCTGTACCATTCAGCCATTCATTCGTTCAGGACCTGCTCTATGTGGAGCAAGAATTATTTCATTCTCCAGTAATCACAGTTGTCAGGACTTATTTCTCTCTTGCTGCCTCACCCTGTTACCTTGCCCCAACATTTCAGAATCTCCTCTTGAATTGGAATTTCAATCTCACCTCTCAAACCCAGGTAATCAAAAAGGGGCTTTTAACACAATTATGTAATTGTCATGCTGGGACTCTGTGTGAGCCAGACAGTTTATGCAGTAGTAAGGGGCATTTCCGCTAGGCAGCTGTGGTAGCATTGCCTTGGAATAGGGCAAAAAGGAATTTGGTGTTGGGAAGCACAGCAGTTCTCCAGCTCTTTTTGAAGAAAGTCTTTATAATGCAACTTCAACTCTCAGTTGGAAATGCCCTGAAATCACACGTTATCCAATACACCCATGCTCCAAGATGAGTTTCCCCAGGTTACAGATGGCCTAGACAAGCAGCCACTCCACTTCTGCCCTTCCACTTGGCAGTACTGGCACCTCCATGTGAATGGCTTTTTTTTTTAAAAAATACTTTAAGTTCTAGGGTACATGTGCAGCACGTGCAGGTTTGTTACATAGATATACACATGCCATGGTGGTTTGCTGCACCCATCAACCTGTCATCTACATTAGGTATTTCTCCTAATGCTATCCTTCCCCTAGCCCCCCACCCCTTTACAGGCCCCAGTGTGTGATGTTCCCCTCCCTGTGTCCGTGTGTTCTCATTGCTCAACTCCCACTTATGAATGAGAACATGTGATATTTGGTTTTCTGTTCTTGTGTTAGTTTGCTGCAAATGATGGTTTCCAGCTTCTTCCATGTCCCTGCAAAGGACATGAACTGATCCTTTTTTATGGCTGCATAGTATTCCATGGTATATATGTGCTACATTTTCTTAATCCAGTCTATCATTGATGGGCATTTGGGTCAGTTCCAAGTCTTTGCTATTGTGAACAGTGCCACAGTAAACATAGGTGTGCATGTGTCTTTATAGTAGAAAGATTTATAATCCTTTGGGTATATATCCAGTAATGGGATTGCTGGGTCAAATGGTTTTTCTAGTTCTAGATCCTTGAGGAATTGCCACACTGTCTTCCACAGTGGTTGAACTAATTTACACTCCCACCAACAGTGTAAAAGCCTTCCTATTTCTCCACATCCTCTCCAGCATCTGTTGTTTCCTGACTTTTTAATAATCACCATTCTAACTGGCATGAGATGGTATCTCATTGTGGTTTTGATTTGCATTTCTCTAATGACCAGTGATGATGAGCTTTTTTTCATAAGTTTGTTGGCTGCATAAATGTCTTCTTTTAAGAAGTGTCTGTTCATATCCTTCACCCACTTTTTGATGGTGTTGTTTGTTTTCTTGTAAATTCAAGTTCTTTGTAGATTCTGGATATTAGGCCTTTGTCAGATGGACAGATTGCCAAAATTTTCCCCATTCTGTAGGTTGCCAGTTCACTCTGATGATAGTTTATTTTGCTGTGCAGAAGCTCTTTAGTTTAATCAGATCCCATTTGTCAATTTTGGCTTTTGGTGTTTTAGTCATGAAGTCTTTGCCCATGCCTATGTTCTGAGTGGTATTGCCTAGGTTTTCTTCTAGGGTTTTTATGGTTTTTGGTCTTACATTTAAGTCGTTAATCCATCTTGAGTTAATTTTTGTATAAGGTGTAAGGAAGGGATCCAGTTTCAGCTTTCTGCATATGGCTAGCCACTTTTCCCAACACCATTTATTAAATAGGGAATCCTTTCCTCATTGCTTGATTTTTGTCAGGTTTGTCAAATATCAGATGGTTGTAGATGTGTGGCGTTATTTCTGAGGCCTCTGTTCTGTTCCATTGGTCTATATATCTGTTTTGGTACCAGTACCATGCTGTTTTTGTTACTGTAGGCTTGTAGTATAGTTTGAAGTCAGGTAGCCTGATGCCTCCAGCTTTGTTCTTTTTGCTTAGGATTGTTTTGGCTATGTGGGCTCTTTTTTGGTTCCATATGAAATTTAAAGTAGTTTTTTCCAATTCTGTGAGGAAAGTCAATGGTAGCTTGATCGGGATAGCACTGAATGTATAAATTACTTTGGACAGAATGGCCGTTTTGATGATATTGATTCTTCCTATCCACATTATCCTTACAGCATCTGAAAAATTAGTGGTTCAGTAAAGAAGTAGGAATGACTTAAAATAGTTCCCAAGGCAATCTGTAAACTGGGCCAGCTGGCCTTCATGACCACTACATTTTTTTGGCATGCTTTTATGTATTTAAACTTCCAGTTTAACCCTTTATATAAACAACAAAAACAATTTTGGGGAAGTTGAATGCTTGTTTAATCACACATCAGTAAGACATTGTTTTCAAATTATCTTCCTTTTATCACCTAGATGTCATCCCTTAGACCGAAAGAACAGGGCTTTTGATTTTGTGGATGTGAAAATAGGGGGTGTCAGGCTTGGATGCCCCAAAAGGAGGTTAGGAAAGCACCAGAGCTCAGCAAGTGGAGTACAGGTACAGATAAATGAAGTATGGGGGCCAGCTCTGAACCCAAGCAAAGGCAATTCATTTTCCTTTCCTCCAGTACTTCATTACCCATTTCTGGCCTTTGTCACCCCCATGTCATGGGTGCAACTGGCTAGGGCTACATCACAGGTGGTAAAAGAATTTACCAAGACAGTTGTGGGTAAAGAAAGGCAGATTTATTAGAGAAACTAAGAAAGGTACATTGCAAGAGTGCAACAGGCAGTACAGCAGAGAGAAGCCTGTCTGCCAAGATGCAGGGGATGGAGGGGAGTTTTATAGGGTCATGCTGGAAAGGCTACTGCAGATACGTTCATGCTGCTGGGGCTATGTTTGGAAGGAGGTATTTGGGAACAGGATGTTTGTGGTTAGCCATTTCTTAGAACAATAGCTTGTTAGCCACTTCTTAGAACAATGGCTCTCTCCTACCCTCATTCCTGTTCCTGCCAGCGAGGGCCTCTTTCTTGTTTCTATCAACTTATCCAAGACTCCACACCCCAGACACCCACCCCTGTCCTCCTACAATGGCCCAAACACACCGGTCACCCTCCACTAGAATCACTGAGCAAGTGCTCATTTCCTTCACTGAATCATAAGCTCCTTGAGGCAAGAGACATGCTTTCAATAATTATGTCTTTCCAGCTCCTGAGACAGTACCTGGTACATTGTAGAAGTTTGTTAAATGAGTAAATGTTCCAAGAACATAAGCTAATAATATTAACACAAAAGTTCTGCTCTCTTTTGGATTAAATTGGCTTTAATGAGCCAACCACTTATAGTATTGTTTCTTGGGGGCAGCATATTTCTGTTTGTGAGCAGCTGATTTATAAATGAACTATTGAGGACAATGTGTTCATAGGTTGGAGTCTGCCTATTGAAAATTGCAGTCCAAAGCCAAAAATATATTAACCTTTGTATTATGTGTTCTTTTGCAATATTAGCAACCATGGCCCTCATTCATGGTAATCACATGAAACCACATCAATAATTACAGTCTCAGAGAGCATACTTGTCATTAGTGACTGCTGGGTGGCATTCTCCAGGCTAGATGCTTTACATTCTTTGACTCATTTGCCATCTCCCACTTTTAGGTAGATGCTACCTCTACTGTGCAGTAGAGAAAACTAAGACAAGAAGCTGTGTGATCTGGCTAGGTTCCTAAACCCTTCTCATGCCTCAGTTTCCTAATGTGTAGAATGGGGATTAAAATGTTACCTACTTTATAGCTGCTGTGCTGATGAAAGAGTTACTCTTTGTAAAGCTTAGAAGAGTGCCTCAAGCATACTAAATCCTCAATAAATATTAGTGGTCACATCCTACATCCACCCAGGGTTTGCTCCTAAACCCAGCTCACAAAGCCCATGCTGTTTCTAGCAGATGATTAACATGTGCCCTGAAAGCCACAAACTGCTACAAATACACCCAAGAGCCCACCACTCGGCCCTCCTTCCACCCTGCTTGCCCCAGGCACTCACTTGTTTCAATGAGATTTTGAGGTGGGAGTAGGAGGGCTGGTGGAGGGAAGGTCAAATGTCAGGGCTAAAAAAGATGTGGAAGGGGCAGCAGGCAAGTTGCAGTGCTTAGACCCCTTGAAACTAGCTCTGGCTCCGAGGATGCCTAGATGAGGAGCATCTTCATGGCCCTCTCGGACAAGAGGTGCCTAGTACCTCTTTGTAGCCAACCTTGTGGGTCTTTTGAAAGCATGCTCCCAGCATCCTCCTAGGCACATAGTAAGGGCTCAGTGAGCATTTCTGAATCTGTGTCTTTTGCCCATCTCTGTGATAGAAAACAATGACTTCAAGAGTGAGCTTCAACTATGATTCCACCTGACTACTGGGCTCTACCCCAAGGAAATGGTTTCTCACAGGAGTGGGCAAATTATAAAACTGGTCTTTCCTCAGCAATTCCATTGCTGGGTATACGCCCAAAGGATTATAAATCATTCTACTATAAAGACACATGCACATGTATGTTTATTGCAGCACTATTTACAATAGCAAAGACTTGGAACCAACCTAAATGCCCATCAATGATAGACTGGATAAAGAAAATGTGGCACTTACACACCATGGAATACTATGCAGCCATAAAAAAGAATGAGTTCATGTCCTTTGCAGGGTCATGGATAAAGCTGGAAGCCATCATTCTCAACAAACTAGTGAGAAACTAACACAGGAATAGAAAACCAAACACCACGTGTTCTCACTCATAAGTAGGAATTAAACAATGAGAACACATGGACACAGGGAGGGGAACATCACACACCAGCACCTGTCGGGAGTGGGGGGCTAGGGGAGGGAGAGCATTAGGAAAAATACCTAATGCATGCAGGGCTTAAAACCTAGATGGGGAATTGATAGGTGGAGCAAACCACCATGGCACGTGTATACCTATATAACAAATGCACGTTCTACACATGTATCCCAGAACTTAAAATAAATAAATAAAAATTTAAAAACTAGGTCTTTCTTAAGGCCTTCCCTGCTTGCATGGCATATATTGCCAAAGAATTTTCTGTTCTTTCAGACACTCAGAAAAAGTAAACCTAATTTATTCTACTTCAGGCTCTCTCAGAGACTTAGAGAAGAGCCTTAGTTTCATTGCAAATTGTTGATGCAGCCAGATAATTCATAACATTTCTAAGTTTTTAATTAATACCCATTTTGACTACTGTGTTTAGCAATAAAAGTTGTTTTTATTGCCATAGTTGATAGTCTATCATAATCTGTCCACTATTGAAGGAAATACTCTCTCTGAAGGCCCTTTGCCATTTGGAAAATTCATAGTAATTTCAAGTTAGATGTGAGTTTGGGAGAGGCTGAGTCCCAGTGGTTTTAGTTCCTGAAGCTCCTCTTCTCCATTCCCAGCCCAGAGAGCTTGTCTTCCAACCTCTATACCACATAGGGTTTTTCCTGGCAAATTCATTCTTAAAGCATACTAGCTATTAATGTGACTTATTCTGTGTATCTGTTAGTTGCAACTAGAATGTAATGATGTTCTCTAAATGAGGGATACAAGTCAGTTTCATTGCTTTTCAGTCTCACCGCCTACTTTTCATTTATTCATTCATCAGATAGATTCTAAATATCTACTACATAGCACTTACTGGAACAGAGTATAGGAAAATCAGAACAGCTCTGCATAAACATAATCTCTGATCTTTTTGTTGGTACTAAGGTTAGTGTCCAACCACCTAGTCTATCTCAGGAGTCCTTAGCATCTGCCAGACTGCCTATAGCTAAGGCCTAGAGGCCCTCAGAATAGAAAAGATCAATAGCTCTGTTTTGTCATCTCAAAGTCCCTAGAAACTGCCACCCTCAATCACCTTGTAAGCCCCTTGTTCAACTTGGATTCTACCTGTTACCAAAATCTTGCTCCTGTCCTCATTTCTTTGAATTAACTAAAGCCTCTGTTGTATCATCTACCTGGCTTTTAAAAGTTACTATATCCTCTGCATTTACAATAATACCTAGTATATAACAACAATTAGCTTAATTGTTATTGAATAGTTACTAGTTAATCTTTGAATAGAGCTAACAGATTTAGCAAATAAGAATACAGGACACCGAGTTAAATGTGAATTTCAGATAAATTGTGAATATGATTTTAGTATAAAGTATGTCCCAAAATGTCATGGAAACCCTACCTTGTGAGACGTTGGAGATATGCTGAAACAGCCCTACTCTCAGAGTCTAGTGAGGGAGGCAGACACTTCATTCTTAAAAAATAGGATGGTAAATACAGCAGAGGAATTTCCTCTTTTGCTCCTTTCAAGGCTAAATATAGTCTTAATCTTTTACAAGAAGACTTGCTCCCCTCACTTTTAATCATTTCTGAACCTTCTGCTGTGAGTTATAGAAGAGAACACACGGTGGTCAGAAGCCCTCCTACTGGTGTATAACGCAGCCTGACCACATCCATTCCACATATTGCTCTTTAGCGTCCAGTGACAGACTCTTTATTTTAAAAAAGCAGCACTGCATTATGTATGCATGCAGTATGTGGTCAGGTAGAACTGCATGATTTTTCTTGAGCATGCATTTGACAAAGCCTGTTCCTGTCCCTTCTAGTTCTAGTGCAGTGTGGTTTTACACCCTGTAAGAATTATTTTGTATGCTTCCTAATTTAACTTCATCCTTTTAATATCTTCTTTTGTCAGGCCAGACTTACTGTTTTGATGTTTAATTCTATTTCTCAAGTAGCCAGCTATCCAATCCAATTTGATGCCTACAGCATGTTTAAAGAGCAGGTTTTTCATCCTGTCACTTAAGTTATTAAAGAAAACAAGACCCTTCCCTGTGTGTTTAATAAGTTGCCCCACACTCCCAACAACTGGTCATGTCTATCCTTTCACTAAATATCTCACCTGCCTAGTGATGGAGCCTCTTATTTGAAAAAGAGAAACGTTTTATTTTACAGCATTCTTTGCTGTGGGTTAGAAACATTTTCCATTTGTTAATTAGCTCCTGCCTTGGAATTTCAAGAATTTTGAAGTAGGCTACCTTCTCTGTAATCCATTGACAAAGAGAACATGAGATGCACATTTCAGACTGTGAAAAGGATTCAGTGGCCTGGTCTCATGATAGAATTATCATGGAGTTAAATAAGACCATTTGTGAGTAACTTCCCACTAGGTAGGTGGGGAAGTATCCCAATTAGTGAGTCTGTTTCCCTCTAATTAGCATGTTTAAACTATATTAAGGCTGGTGCAAAAGTAATCACGGTTTTTGCCATTTGGTTTTGTCATTAAAAAATAATTACTTTTAATGGCAAAAACCACAATTACTTTTGCACCAACCAAACAGGTGTGAAATTGACTCATCTAGATTATTTCCCCAAATATCTGTTACAAATCAAAGGCAAGCTATTCTACCAGTAATCCTATTTCTTCAGCCCATTTGCTTACTCTAGAAAAAGTGTCTGCTCCAAGCCTGGGATGAAACAGGACTTCTGATTTTAAGTGGAAAAAATAAATGTTAATATGTTTTTCCGACGTAAACTCGAAGTTGTTCTTCTGAAAATTCAGCTGGGTGTGGTGGCTCATGCCTATAATCCCAGCACCAAATTTGGGAGGTTGAGGTGAGAAGATCACTTGAGCCCAGGAGTTTGAGACCAGGCTGGGCAACAAGACAAATATCTGTCTTTACAAAAAAATTAAAAATTAGCTGGGCATGGTGGAACGCACCTATAGTCCCAGCTACTTGGGAGGCTGAGGTGGGAAGATTGCTTGAGCCCAGGTTAAGGCTTCAGTGAGCTGTGATTGTGCCACTGCACTCCAGCCTGGGCAACAGAGCAAGACCCTATCTCAAAAACAAAAACAATACAAAAAAAAAAAAAAAAAAAGAAAATGTACATCAGGCTAGTGGGGCTAGATTCAGAGAGGAAGATGCTTACGAGTGGTATATTGTTAAAGACAAGGGTTTCCAGGGAATGACCAGTCTAAGTTCAGGCCACCAGATGAGTATCTGATCTAAAATTTGGAAGAGGATCTAAAGAAAGTTTACTCTTCCCTGTCCTTCCATCTTTTTATACATTAATAGAATTTATATGTTGTATGGTGTGATATATTAATATTTAACATATTTATAATATTTGTCTCTTCATACTAGACTGTAAACTCAATGAAGGCAAGAATTTGTCTGTTTTGTTCACTAATGGATCTTCAGTAATTAAAATAGGGTCTTGTACATATAGGTGCTCACATATTAATAGATGAATTAACTAACCAACTAGTCAATGAATGAATGAATAAGAAGACAGTTATGTAATTCATATAGTGTCCACAGCATAAGGCAGTACTTTTCACTCTTTATTAGCCATGTGAATTTGAGAACAGTGAAAGACAGTTTCATGACCAATGGTTGAGGGGGAAGGAAGAGAGGGTAATGTAGATAAGAAATATTTGACATTTAGAATCCCAGATAGAATTTTCTCACCTTGTGGTTTCTATGCCTGTCAAACCATCTAAATTGGGCAGGTATTTCAGAAGAGAACTGAGTAAGTGAGGTCTCCAACTGTGCTGCTATGTGGCTTGTCGGATCTTAAATTATAAAGTTCTTTCAGGACCTATTTGGCAATGACTTCTTCAAAGCCCCTGATTATTCCTCGGCTCCTGTGTGAGACAGGCACAGGAGTCCCCTCCTTGTATGCATGTGTTAAGCCTGCCCTGTTCTTTGAATGGTGAGGCATCGGCTTCCCAATCAGCCAAGTGTTTGCTGAGAACTTTCTATTTTCATAGGAAAATATCACTTCTGTAACAAAAAGTAACCAACTCTAAAATAACTATAACCCTTGCCACTTTTAGAGGGGAAAAGATATAATGATAACAAAGAAAGCTTATATAAAGAAATTATTAAAAGTAATGATAGTTTCTAGGATATTCCTGGAATAAGTACATAGTAAACATAATGTCCTAAACCATCTATGGTCTTTTGTGTCTTAATTTCTGTATATCATTTACCTCCCTGTATCATGACACATAGCAGATGCTCACTGAATATGTTTGAATGACTATAGTTTAGAATGATTTTCATCAAAAGGGTTGAAAGTAAGTTTTTTGGCTTAATCCTTAGTCAACTGGAAAAATTGAACTTCATTTTTCTACCAACATGGTTATTGATATTTTACTTTTGTAGCAGTCACCTTATAATAATTATGTTTGCATTATAATTGGAGGTCCATTAAGGACAACTGAAGTACACTGGCATCCCATTAGTCCTAAAAGCCTGAGACATGGAAATGTCTGCCGTATCTTGCTGTCGACTGTTCGGGGCAGCTCCTGGTGCAGAGTAAGTACTCAATACATGTGTGGAGACTAAATTAAAAACAAAAGAGATGGAGACAGAAGCAGACAATGGCTGTTTGGTCTTGGATAGGTAATGAATTTCCCAGGCCTCTGTTTCCTCCTCTGTACAGGCAGAAAGTTGCTCAACTGGCATTTCTCCAACTGTTTCATAGCCTATGAGTGTTCTGGGAAACATAATGGCTATTCTTTAGAAAAAGAAATCCATGGGAAAATAAGTCTGGGGAAATGCTGTGTCAGGGTTACATAAGTTTCTTTACCAAAGGATTGTTCGATTCCTCTCCTGTGATGGTCCATTGTGAACCCCGAGGGGCATGCAGTGTGCATGGTGGGATCGCCAGGCTGCATCCCAATACTAACATTCCATAAACCGGAGTGTCCCTCGCATAGGGCTGACTTTATTGACCAAAGGAAGAAGCTCTGCTGGGCTGTAAGTGGGTCACAATGTGACAGTAAGTACACATGCTGGCATTTCCATGCCTCAATTTGGAACTGACAGATCTGATTGATTGCCAGGAGGGCAGAGACACACCTGTCCCCCTGCCTTGCCTGTCACTGGATCCTCACTCACCCTGGCCTCCGCCTGGCAGAGGTCTTTGACATTTCCGCCCCACCCCAGCTTCATGACTCTGAAGATGCTGATACCGTATTAGAACCTCAGGTGATTGTGCTAATAACTGGAGAACCCCAAATTCATTGGGAATCTTGCATGTGGAAATCTTGGTAGTCTTCTTTATCTTCTTTATCTCCTCCAAAATTTTATGAGCTGCTGAAGCTCCTGGTACAACTTCAGAATCCCAGTTTCCATGGTGAATCCATCTGTCTCCTTTACTTGAAATCTTCTTTAAAGGCCATTTCTCTTTGCTAGCACCCACAGCTTTTATAAAATATCTGGAACAATCCCTTGTACCCTCCCAAGTTGGTCTGTGAGGTAGAGTGCAGTGGACAGTAATAACACCTCTTTATAACAATCTTGTGTAAGAATAGGTTGAAGGAGCTCAACGAAGGCCACCTGTCACACACCGGATGACTTAAGGATAAAACTCAAATGCCTCTGTCCTTATGCCTCTGTTTCACTTCATCTCCATGTTATCATAATCATCTCTAACTCTGTCACATTTTTGGTGCCAAAGAAATATTCATATGCATTGTCAAGTCCTAAATCTGACAGGCTCTTGCGGGATTTCAGATCTGATATATTTTGTGAAGGAAAAATGGAGAAAGTGCTAGGAAAGATGTCCTTGACTGGCATTAGGACACATTAACTCCTTATGCACCAGAGATGCTAGGCTTGCCCTAGATCTGAGGAATGTTAATGCTCAACTGTGTGTTGCATGATAATGTATCAACAGCTAAATAGTGCACTTTGAATGGAGTTTTTCATATAATAAATATATCCACATGTGCAATTCAATTCATTCATTCTTTAAATCACTCATTCATTCATATTGAGAGCTTACTAAGTGTTGGATGCTTTTCTAGGCACTAGAGATACAGCAGTGATCAAAACAGACCAAAACTGTGTCCATTATATTACATTCTAAGGAGGAAAGGGCAGAAAATAAAAAGGCAATTAAGTCTGGCCTGAAGTTAGTGAGGGATCAATATATGTGGATAGCCAGGGCTTTTGGGGCAGAGAAGAGCATGTGAGGGTAGGAGCTTGCCTGGTGAGTTTTAGAAACTGCAAGGAAGCCAGTGTGGCTCCTGAGGAGTGGGTGAGGGAGGAGAGTGGGAGAGAAGGTGGTGGGGATGAGGCTGACTCTGCCACTTCCTCTCCTTCGTTCTTCTGAATGCATAGGCAGACTTGGATTCAGTCAAGGCTTCCACTCTGATGTCTTTTTCATTTATCCCTCCCATTATTTTCCCTCTGAAAATAGTCCAGGCTCTTAGTAGTTTTCCAGTAAACGTCCCTTCTCCAACCTCTCTGTTCTTCGAGCCATGCTGCTTTAGCTGAACAATAGCTACACCTGAGCACTGTGGGGTTCACAGTGTCCTTCCTCAGTCTGACCATTCGGTGTGCCCCATGGGATGGTTTCTATCCAGGCGCCAAACATTCCTCCCAACGTCAGTGCAGATGCCATGCTCACGTCCCGGTGCTTCTTTGCTCATGCTATTTCGCTTGCCCCATCACCCTCCCCAGACCTCTTTGCCTGGATAAACTTGGCCAATCTGGAGGAGTTGGCTCCATCTCTGCCTGCTCTGTGCAGCCTCCCCAACCATATCCTTTTGTAATGATTTTCACTCCCTCTAAACTTCCGTAGCCCTTCCTTTCCTTACCTCCCATTGGATAGGCATACTAATTCAGGCACTGGATTCCTTAATCTGTACATTTTCTGAGCATCCATTCTATTTGCATAGAGCCCTGTGGTGTGTTTTACAGTTAAATATGAGTATCCTGCATTTGAATCCTTGCTCTGATAGTTTCTAGCTGTATGGCCTTATTCAAATTACTTACTGTCTGTGCATTAGTTTCCCTGTCCCTTAAATGGAGATAATAATGCCTACCTCATAGCATCAATGAGAGGATCAATGAGTTACTATACGTAAATTGTGTGACACATGGTGAGTGCTGTAGAAGCATTAGCTGCTGCTGGAATTATATAATTATCATCATTATTATTTCCAGCTAAACTGTAATGGTAGGGATTGTATCTGTTGCCTCATTTTATTTCAGAGCTCAGTGGCTTATATGTGGTTTATGCCCATTAAATGTGTGCTACTGATGTGATATTTTATGGCCAGACACAAGACTTTGCCAAACACCTAAAACCTCAAGGTGCAGGTTATGATATGTTAAAGTTAATATAGGAATAAACCCACTTTCTTGGCTCTGCTAACTCAGGGACCAAGCCTCAGCTAGCTAACATGCCATTATCTGATTTTATAAAATATTTCAGGAAATATTAAGGCTTATGTATCCAAATTTTATAAAATACAAAAGAAGTGACTGCCTTATTGCATTAAAACCATCGTTGCGAGGAAAACTGGTAATTAACTAAATTCCAGGAATCTGAAGAACTGGTGTTTTATTTGCTGCAAGCTTTTGTTTCGGCTCCAGCAGGAGGGTGATGACAGGAGAATAAGTTCCAGTCCTCACCACCCCCACCTTTCTAAGGCCTATTATAGAACCCCAGCTCCACGTTGAGTTCAGAGAGGCACAGAATTCCTTCCCCAGCAGCACAGCATCCAGAGCTGTGAAGATACAGCCTCGAATGACAGCACAGCCAGAGGCAGGAGAAAGGCCACTTACTAGCCTTCTCACATCCAAGTGCAGGTCTCTTCATATGTAAACTTAAGGGTGTTTGCCACTGTAGGCAATTATAGCACTAATGTTAATAATAAGAGGAAAACAAGCAGAAACAATTAAGGTGTTGAATGCTTATTATATGCCAACTCCCTTTCTGGCAGTAGCAAAATGTCATCAGATTCATCAGGGGCCCAGGAAGAGAACAGAGTTAATTTGGGCAATTTTCCTATATACCGGTAGCTTCTAACTACATTCTGCAATATTATTGTTTCCATAATTCAGCCATGCCTTTTGAATGGATTTGAACAATATTCTCTCCAATGAACACTTTATAATGAAATATAACAATAAGTATTTATTCCTCTTACCTCCATTCCAGATTCTTTCATGAAGGTGAAGGGTTTAACTTTCTAATCTGTCACCATATCCACAGCCAGTTTGTTTTAGGGGTAGGGTCTTGGGGGGCCACTCCAGGCCCCATGTTTTGAAATGGAGGATTTGTAGTGAGATGCTATACCTTATTTCTCCTTTTGGAACATTGTTAAAATTCAGTTTCAAAGCTAAGTGGCTTGTTTATTGAGTCACACAGTTAATAAGTAGTAGAGCTCAGATTTTAACTTAGATCTTTGAGCCCATAACCCATGTGTTTACTTACTGTTTTATCACTAAATTGTCTTTTTTTTTTTTTTTGAGACAAAGTCTCACTCTGTCACCCAGGGTGGAGTGCAGTGACACGATTTTGGCTCACTGCAACCTCTGCCTCTTGAGTTCAAGCAATCCTCCTGCCTCAGCCTCCAGAGTAGCTGGGACTACAGGCATGCGCCACCACACCTGGCTAATTTTTGTATTTTTAGTAAAGACAGGATTTTGCCATGTTGTCCAGGCTGGTCTCAAACTCCTGACTTCAGGTGATCCACCTACCTCAGCTTCCCAAAGTGTTGGGATTATAGGTGTGAGCCACCATGCCTGGCTATAATTGTCTTTTCACTATAAGCACAGATTACCTCCTTTTCACATCTGTTCCCAAGCACTTATGGGCCATGGAACAGTGAAGGAGATCATGCTCTCAGAAAGTCTACTCCTTGTGTGGTCACCTGACCTTCTTCTTCCCCCATTGGGCCGGACAAGGGATTATGGTAGAGGAGGAGAGAGGGTGCTTCCTGCAGCCACTTCCTCCCCTCTTCAGATGCTGCCCAGAGTCTGGAATCACACATACATATCCCTTCACCCTAATTGGGCCATAGGGTATTATTATGGAAGATTTAGTGATGGGCAACACGGTTTGGTGCAACACCCCTGGGCTAAGGAAGATAATATCAGTTTCTGTACTTGCTTGATAGTTCCTGGAAAAACTGAGAAGATCAAAAGATAGAAGAGCTCTAAAAAAACTTTGGGAGCATGGGGCATATGACTCGTCACTCCCACCCCTGAATATTTACCTTAGAAAAATGAAAACATGTTCACTCAAAAACCTGTACATGAATGTTTACAGCTGCTGTATTCATAATTACCTGAAAGTAACTCAAATGTCCTTCAATAGATAAATGGATCAACTGGTGCATTCACATAATGGAATACTACTCAGCAATAAGAAGGAATGACCTACAGATACATGCAAAGGCCTGGAGATGAATCTCAAAGGCATTATCATAAGTAAAAAAGCCAGTCTCAAAAGGTTATGTACTATAGGATTCCATTTATATGACGTTTTAGAAAAGGCAAAACTATGGGATAGAGTGGCTGGAGGTTAAGAGCAAAGGGAGTGTGTGACTTGAAAGGAGTGGCACCAGGGAGCTTTTTGAGAAATGGAATTGTTTTGTGTCTTGATTGTGGCGGTGACTGCAAGATTCCATACCTGGTTAAAATTCATGACAATAAAAGTCAATAATTTAAAAGTACTATTAAAATATAAAATAGGGTAATGACAATAATAACAGGAGGGTGCTGAGTAGGTAAAAATGTGGTGTCTTCAGAATTCTGATGTGCTGCCACCTCCTCATAATTAGCCCAGGCCCAAAGCCATTCACATCTCCTAAGCCTTTCCCACTTTTTCTCTTGGGTGCCTGGAAGGGCTGAGTGGCATTTGGGCATTGATTCTTTTTGTGATGCAAATGTAAAATCAGAAGTAATGGAATGAATATTTATGTGTAGGATTGTCAAGCTTTGAAGACAAAAGCCCCCAGATTCTATATCTCATATGGATGGATCCCTGCAAATAGGATGTCCAATATCCGCCTCTGCAAGGTCACAGCACTGGTTTGTCCTAATCTGCATATGCTGATTGGACACAGACTGAATGAGCAGAGCCATTTTTCAGGGAAGCCAACTACCCAAGAAGGCAGTTCCTCACCATCCTCTTCATTTTAACAGAGCTGCTTTCATTTATGTGCTGTTATTCACCGGATCTGACTCTGATTATTGTCCTTGGGACTGGGTGACAGCTGATCAGGAGATGGCCTTGACTGGTGGTCAGAACGACCACTGCTTGGACACCATCAGTATTTAGGACATTCTTGGTTTTGTTTTCAGAACCTGCTCCTCTCCTGGTGCCAGGACCTCAAAGACTTCTCAACAAGTATGTTTCTTCATTCTCACCATGGAAACTAACCAGGTTGGAGGAGTCTTAAAGCAGAGAGTTCCTCTGGTGTAAATTGATGTTAACGCCCCATCGCCACCCTTCCAAAGCCAATCCATCCTCCCTGCCAGCTTCAACTCGGCCTCCTTCTAGAAGCCTTTCAGGAAATTTATATGTCAATGGCGTGCACCTCTGTGGTCTTGTATGTTAGCTAGTAGTGTAGGGAAATATCTGACAATGCGTCTGTTCCTTCTTATCCCACTGTAGCACCCATACCCTCACCAGAGCTCAGGGCCTCTTCAGCTCTTGTCTCTCCATCTTACTCCTTTCAACCTGTTCTGCACACCAGCACCTGGTGACTTTTTCTAACACAAAACCCAATCTTGTCATTCTGGCAGAGTTCTTCAGTTGCTTCCAATGGCGATGATGAAGATGATGATGACAGTGATGATGATAGTAATAATAATGATAATAACAATAGCTAACATAGTGTATATATCAGCCAGGCACTGTGCCAATACTTTGCCCAGATTGACTGGTTGAATACTTAAACTTTATGAGGTAGGTGCTATTAGCAGCCCATTGTACAAATGTAGAAACTGGGGCACAGATAAGTGAGTTGATCAAGGTCACACAGCTATCAAGTGGCATAGCTGGGATCTGAATCAGGCAGCTTAACTCCAGAAGCTCTGCTGTTTCTCATCCCTTATATTATGGACTCTAAACTTGTTTGCACAGAATTCAACTTTCTTTGTGATCCAGGCCCTGCTTCCTTCTTCAGCTGTGTCAACCTCCTGTCACCATGGCCATACCTGCTAGGCTCTGGCAACAATAAGCTGCTCGTGGTCTCTGATCATGCCCAATCTTTCTCACCACCTTGTGTCTTTGAACAGACACTCGTCTCTATCTAGAAACCATTTTGCTCCTCTTGTTTAAATGGTTAAGTCTTAGCCCCAGTGCACAGGCTCTGGGACACCATCGAGACAGCCCCCTTGTTCTGTTCTCTCACTGCTGCATGGGCACAGCTGCTCATAGCACCCACCACATTATTTATAGCCCCTGGTCACACCAAGCTTGTTCCCCCATGTCAGAACCTTTGCATTTGCTGTTTCCTGAGCCTGATACATTTTCCCCCTTGTCTTTGTATGCCTGGTTCTTTCTTATTATTCAGGTCTCGGTTCAGATGCCACCTTCTCAGAGAGGCCTTTTCAGGACAGCCAGTCTAAACTTGTTCTCCTACCAATCACTCTTTATCCTATTATGCTGTTTCAATTTCTTCCTAGCACTTCATTTTCACTATTTGAAATTATCTGTGTTTCCGTCACCTATTGCTACACAGCAAACTAGCCCAACACTTAGTGGCTTAAAGCAAGAATATTTTATTATATTTTACTGGTTTGTGGGTCAGATATTTGGGTAGGGCTTGACTGAGTGATTCTTCTACTTCATGTAGCATGACTGATATTCAGTGGGAGGCTGGGCTGGGCTGGAGAGTTCATAATGGCTTTACTCTAATGCCTGGCTCTGACTGGAATGGGTAGAAGTCCAGGGCTCAGTTAGGACTGGAGATGGGAGCATCTATAGGTGGAATCTCCAGCATGGTGGCCTCAGGGTTGTTGGACTTCTGACATGGTGCACCGATTCTCTCAGAGCGAGGTTCCCAAAGGCCAAGGTGGAAGCTGCAAAGCTTCTTATGCCCTTGCCTCAGCAATCCCACAATGTTACTTCTGTCACCTTCTACTGGTTAAGCAAGTCACCTAGGTCAGCTAAGAATCAAGATAGGGAGGGGACATGGACCTGTTTGTCATAGAGTGGCAAATAATTTCTGGCAGACTTTAGTCAACCATCTGGGAGGCTAAGGTAGGAGGATTGCTTGAGGCTGGGAGTTTAATACCAACCTTTACAACATGGAGACACCCTATCTCTACAAAAGATTGTTTAGAAATTTAAAAAATAAAAAACAGGCTTACTGTTTGCCTCTCTTCTTTATAATGTGAACTCCTTGAAGGCAAGATCATACTCTTCTGCAATACTGCATCTTCAGCACAGGCATCTCCTCTGTACACAATAAACACAAACAAATACTTGCTGCATGCTTATATAAATGAATGAAATCAATAAATACATGAAATGAAAAAGTAAATGGATGAAAAACTGAATGAATGTTTATGTTTCTGACTCTCTGTAATGCAAACTCCTTGAAAACTGGGTCTGATTTTTTTCATCTTTGTATCTCTGTTCCTAATACAGTCTCCTGCCCTAATAGATGCTGGGCAAATATTTGCCAAATGAATGGATGTATTTTAATTATCATAGTTAAAGGAGATAATGTAACTTATACCCAGTACATACATAGGTATTGAATAAGAGTGGCAATTATTAATGACTTACAATGCCTAATACATAGGAAAATCAATTTATATATTAAAAATGGACCAGATCTGTACTTCCCTTACTTGCTCCCCTCTTCCTTTCTTTCTCCAGCAGGCTGTATAAGAAGCTCTCTAGCGGGGAGGTGGCAGCCAAAACAGCCCAGGACCCTAGTGTCTGCTCATCTCTGGGTGGGGGCCTTGACTCCTGGCCCTTGAGCACCTTTCTCCTTGCATGGCTGCTGAGACTAATTCACTTTGAGGTCATTAAGATGGAGGCTGAGATGATCTGAACAGCTCAGAGGGCTGAATTCTGATTCCCTGCTGCTCTCCAGGAGGATCAAATGAGATTACAGTTTTTTTTTAACATTCTGGCATTGTTTTGCCCTTGTGCAAGTGTGTGCTCACAGCAATTGCTGGAATCCCTGTGTTAAATGTGGTGGGAAAGATGGGAATTGGCATTTGATTTGCCACAAAAGGAAGATACTCTATGTGGCCCCACTTACAGTGTGTGGCTTCACTCCCTAGTAGGCAGCAGTAGAACTGTTCAGCTAGCATTTCAGCTGGCAAAAGGAAGGCCATACTCAGGGGTCAAGTCTCAGCTTGTCCTCCCTCTACACTGTGTCTACTTGAACGACTTGATCTCTTCAGGACTTCGGTTTCCTCATCTATGAAATGGGGCCCATCCTGTCTGTGTTATTTTCCTATCCAAATCTATGTGTTGATAATTCCAATCTAGGTGACTCCTAGAAAAAGATTCCACATTCAAGGAAGCTCTATGACCAAAGGTGATTAATAAAGAGTACTGGGCCCAGCATGGTGGCTCTCGCCTGTAATCCTAGCACCTTGGGAGGCCGAGCAGAGCGGATCGCTTGAGGCCAGGAGTTGGAAACCAGCCTGGCCAACATGGCGAAACCCTGTCTCTACTAAAAGTACAAAAATTAGCCAGGTGTGGTTGCTCACATGTGTAGTCTCAGTTACCTGGGAGGCTGAAGTGGGAGGATTACCTGAGCCTGGGAGGTTGAAGTTGAGGTTTCAGTGAGCCAAGATTGCAACACTGCACTCCAGCCTGGGTGACAGAGTGAGACTCTGTTTCAAAAAAAAAAAAAGAAAAAAGAAAATAAAGAGTGCTATACACATTTCCCTACTTTGAAATCAGACTGAGTTTTTTAATTCAATTACTGAGCTCCCTGATATATTAGGCTTTTAAATTTGTTTAAAAATTATTTTTTCAGGGTCCTCACTGTTCTATTAATTGTTAAGACATTCTCGTTCTTGACAGCACTAAATTTTTCTCCTTCCCAAATTGCCACTCAGGCTAAGCAAGTGCCATATAATGTCTTACAGCTGGGGTAAGTTTTATTACAAGGGCATTTATTGGAAGCATCAGGATATTTGGAAATTATTTTTCCTTCTTCCCCACGGGCCTCCCTAAACAGTTCTCCATGAATGTGAATTTTAGTATAGTTCAAGTTCCAATGACAGTATAAAAAATCTCTGTTTTATGTAAACTTCACAGATCTCACCAGGCTGGGACAAGAATTTTCAAAAGAAAAGGCAAACTCACTGCTTTGGCTAATTCTGAGGCAATGTTCTCTCCCTGTTGGCCTCCAGACTGGCCTAGTTTAAGGAACAAATTAGAGAATAAGAATTTTCAAACTTAGGGAACATTGCCTTACATAGGACAATTTTAAATGTTAGAACTTCATCTCCATAGAAGCAACTAAGAATTTTAAGACTCCATCATGTGCCAGGTATTAAGTATTTTTTTTTACATATTATCTTATTCATTAAAATAATACTTCCAGAAAAGAGCGTAGGTCCATAAATTTAAGTAACTTGCCCACGTTCATGCAGCTGGCCTGAGACAAAGCTGAAATCCAAATTCTCTGCATCCAAGACCAGCACTTCCCTTCTTCCCAGTACTGACTGCTTGGTTTTTCTGATTATTTTGATTATTATTATTATTATTATTATTATTTTGGAGACAGGGTCTTGCTCTGTCACCCAGGCTGAAGTGCAATGGCACAATCTTGACTTACTGCAACCTCCACCTCCTGGGCTCAAGCAATCCTCACACCTCAGCCTCCCAGGTAGCTGGGACTAGAAGCGCATGCCACCACGCACGGCTAATTTTTATATTTTTGGTAGAGATGGGATTTCACCATGTTTCCCAGGCTGGCCTCAAACTCCTGAGCTCAAGCAATCCACCCACTTTGGCTTTCCAAAGTGCTGGGATTACAGGCGTGAGCCACTGCACCCGGCCCGATTATTTTCATTTGAAGGATGCCTTAACTATATAAGTCTTGCTATGTTATTATCTAATTCCTTTAGTGTTTTAATAGCTTTAATTTATTTTCAAATACTTCTTCCCAGTCGGTGGCTTATCTTTTTTATGATTTTAACTGCATCTTTCAAAAAGTTCTTATTTTTATGAACTCCAATTTATCGTTTACCTTTTTTGGTGGATTGTGCTTTTGGTGTTGTAGCTAAGAAATCTCTGTCTAACTCAAGATTACAAATATTTTCTCCTATATTTTCTATAAGTTTTATAATTCTAGTATTTACATTTTAGATATATGATCCACTTTAAGTTCTGTGTATCTTATGAGGTGTGAAATGAAGTTCCTTTTTAGCAAACAGATGTCTAATTATTCCAACACCATTTGTTAAAGGCCATCCTATCTCCACTGAATGGCCCTTGCACCATATATGTGGGGATCTGTTAGTGGGCACTCTATCCTGTTCCAATGATCTGACTGTACGCTAATGCCACACTCTCGTGATTACTGTAGCTTTATAATGAATCTTAAAGTCAGGTAGTGTAAATCCTTTAACTTTTTTTTTCCTTTTTCAAAGTTATCTTGGCTATTCTAGACCCTTTATCATTTCTTTAGCTTTATATTTATTCAGGGATACAATTACAAAACAGGATTTAGAAATCTAAAAATAATTTAAAATTAAAAATTACTATATAAAGAGCTGTATGAAAACTACCTATAATGTAGCTTCATCAGGAAGTGAGGCCCTCTGGGCACTGGATTCCATTTAGTTACCATAAAATTGTTGCATATACCTTGCATGGATTGCCATTTTTTCAGAAAAATTAAAGTGTAATCATTTATACCAGAATTCTATTGGACATGATTGCAATTTTCACTGATGTTTCAGAAAATACCTTGGGCCCTAGAGTATCTTAGTCATTATAAACATCAGTTGTCATTGTCCTAGTATTGTGGGGAATCACTGATTAAAGGGAGTTAATTAGTTGTATTGCTATCTACCATAGTTATTTACTCTACTTTTGATTTGAGGAATATCTTTCTTCAAACATCTGAAGTGTTGTATTTGATAGTGATATGCAAAGCATTCTGGTGTCTGTCTCTTCCAATAAAGCATATCCCTATTTACTTTAAGCTTGCTATCTGCTGGAGACAGTGAGGAGTGACTATTAATTAGGCGAATTGAGCTCTGATCTGTTAGCTATCAATGCCACTGTGTGATGTGGAGCAAATTACTTACCCTCTTTGGGTTTCATCATTTGTAAAATGAAAGGTTTGGGCTAGTTAACCCTGAGTGGCTCATTTGGCTGTAGATTTTTCTTACTCTTTTGTAGTGTCTTTATCCACTTAAAAATTATAACCCCTTTCAAAATAATCAAACGAAAACTTTTAATGTCAAAAAGCCCTGTGATGAGTCAGAGAGGGAGCTTTCTCAGTCAGGAAGTAGTAGTTGTTTGGTGCATCACAGATTGCCTAACACCACTGCATGACTCTAGTTTTAACCATGGCCAGCACTGAGCAATTAAGATGGCATTTATGGCTCCTGGTGCTGAGATATTTTGTGGCCCATGGAACTCCCATATTCTAAGAAGGAAAAGAATTACTTCTAATCCCAGGCAATCCCAAAGCTTCAGAGTTCTCCTGAGTTGGCAGGTTAGATTTTCAAATGTATCTCCAAAGTAAATGGTACTATTACTTGAAACCAAGAGGACTTCAAATATCTTCATTGTCGTTCTGATGCCAAAGCACAGCACAGCTACAATGATCATTGCTGTACTAATAGAATAAGAAGCTTAGAGAGCGGGTTTACTAGGAAATGCAGAATAGAGACACAAATTAAAAATAATATAAGAGAACATTTATTGGGCACTTACTGTGTGCCAGGTGCTGTGCCAAGCACTTTATTTTTGAGATGGAGTCTCGCTGTGTAGCCCAGGCTGGAGTGCAATGGCATGATCTCAGCTCACTGCCTGCTCTGCCTCCTGGGTTCATGCCATTCTCCTGCCTCAGCCTCCGGAGTAGCTGGGACTACAGGTGCCTGCCACCACGCTCGGCTAATTTTTTGTATTTTTAGTAGAGACGGGGTTTCACCGTGTTAGCCAGGATGATCTCGATCCGCCCGCCTCGGCCTCCCAAAGTGCTGGGATTACAGGCGTGAGCCACCGTGCCCGACCGCCAAGCACTTCTTATGCATTATATTAGTTAATCCTCACAACATTCTTGAAAACTAGGCATTATCATCTCCTTCTTACAAATGAGGACAGGATGCACAGAGCGTTTATGCTACTTGCCCAAGGTTACACAGTGGTAAGTGGCGGAGCTGGTCTTCAATCCGTATCTGTTTCAATCTAGAGTTTAAACTCTTAATGATGACATCAGAGACTAGCTAGCACATTTAGAGAGTAATTGCATGTGTAGGATTACAGTGATCTAAACAAAGAATAACAGGTTCTGATGGGTCACTTTGGGGTAGACTTGATGGAAGAAAGAATTCACAGAAGATTTCTTGAAGAAATTGTTTTGAGTTTTATTTTGAAACGGATGTAAATTGGCCTAGAGAGACAGATGAGTTGGCACTGAGGAGATGGACTATATGAGGCTGTGAAGATACAAATGAACAAATTTTGTGTTCAGGAAGCAACATAAAGACTTACGCATTGCAGGGTGATAGCCAGAAATAAAGCTGATGTCATAGGGATGAAAATCCAAGAGGTTTCTCTTTATTATAATGGGCACTGGAGATGCACTCTCAGTCTCAAGCAAGAAAGGGAACATAATTAAAATTGTCTTTGATTGTACAGTTTATCCTACAACTCATGTGGGATAAATATGAGCTTTCAGTGCATCAGGGAAGGTCAAAAGAAAATTTCTTAGCAAAACATATTTGATACTCAACAAATTATCTTCAGGAGTACCACATAGCTCACCTCACTAAGGCCCTATGGACAAAATAGTGCAATGACTGTGTATTTAGGCCTTTAAGAGGCCTGAATGCAGATTTTACATATTTTTTTAGAAAGAAAGGTGACTAGTCCACCGCAATTAAGCCACCAGCACATTCCTTTGGCCTATCAACACTGGTATTGTGTAGTGTACATAAAAGGAACATAGAAGGGTTATAGATTAAAGTCAGGGTTGGGCAAATAGAAATCTCTCAACAATATGTACTAAATTGAATTGAAGTCTGCTTTCAGATAGCAATTGCTGCTCTTGAGTGAGGGCTAATGTATTCGGTGAATTATAGTTGGGTCCCTTCCATTATAAATCCACTAATGCTAACTTACTTAATGTCTCTTCACATTTTCTAAAATGACTTTTCTCTCTCTCTCTCTCCCTCCATCTCCCACTCTGTCTCTATCTGTCTTTCTCTCTCCAGTTCCAGAGACCTAATGACTTCTCACCCCCTTTCCGCTTTGGGACCGTGCCCAACGGCAGCACAGAGAGAAATATTCGCAATAACTATGCAGAAATGCATGCCTACATGGGAAAGTTCAACCAGAGGGGTGTAGATGATGCATTGCTCTCCCTGAAAACAGGGTAAGAACTGCTTCCAAGCTCAGAGTCCTTGATCTGTTTCTCACATTTATTAAGCATACTATTGAATCACATGCACTAGGTATACCATGCTTGGTATCATAAAATGTTAAAGAAGACTTCATTTGCTCTTTATGGATTTCCAAGTTAAATTTGATCGTATCATTTAGACCAGTGTACAAAGATTCCTATGCTATTACTTCTATGTATTTTTTTTTACAAATTATTTTCTAGTTGCACTAATGTAACCATGAAATAAGAGTGAAATAAATGTAGAAGTTGGAGGGCAGAGTGAAGGATAAGGTATTTGTGCCGTGTATGAAATAGACCTGTTGTCCAAGAGGTGAAAATTATGGTTCTGGTGTCTTATGGACAAGGGAGAAATAAAAGGGGGAAAGTGTAAATGTTTTTAGATAATTAACAGTAAGAATGCGTTGACTGATCTCCAGTGCCAGCTTGTGTTAACATACTCTGTCCTCTAGGGAGTGTTTGTCCATTCATAGGAGTTCATGACCTACACATGTGTTGGCTTGCACAGTCCCAGCCACACTGGTCCCTTTGTTCATTTGGCCTCCACAAGCCACAGCTATGGAAGATAATGGATAACAGAGCATTATAGATGTTGGGATTTGGAGGTCAAGGGGTCTCGTAGCTGATTTTCTTTGTTGTATGATGACTAACAGCACTTGGACCTTGTCTCAATACCCTTGTAGCTCCAGGTCTGGAAAAGGCACCTAGATACATGGTTACTTAAAATACTGTTAGATTCTATTTTGTCACCATAAATACAGTCACAGAAGATTTCAGAAGATGGAGTTTGAGCTTGAAGGTAGGGCCACTTTGGGTAATCTGACCACTGCTAAACCCACTGTTCTCATTTATGTCAGGGCTTTGGTTTTTTGGTGTTCCCCTTTCTATCGGGTACCTAACAAGGTGACTTAACTAATAAAAATGAAGGGAATAATGGTGTTGCTTTTCTTTCTTGCAGACCTCTCTATTGCCTGTAAGGCTATATCTAAATTTCTTCCTCTACCTTTGATATGTTTAAATGTTGGTTTTAAATATTGATTCATGCCTTCCTGCCCCTACGCCTGGTCTTATTCCCTTTTTTATGTATTTCTGCCTTGCAAAGCACAATACATAAAATGAAGTTCTTATATGTTTAGGAACTATATGCTGTAATTTATGTATTTGAGAGATCTGAATTCTTCTGTATTTTGCCTTCTCTTGTAGTTTCACTCATCTGCTCTTACACAAGCCTGTACAAGCCTGTACTGCCACCACCTCAACCCCTCACCTCTATCCTTGTGCTGCACAACAGAATACTGGAACCTTCCTGACCACAAAAATAGCATTGCACATCTATTGAAACACAAACACCTACACTTATCCCCACTCCAGACTGTAATGAACTGAGAAATGAAAAATGTTATATAAATCTAACCCCATGCTATTTGTTGCTCGTTGCGGTGGTTACTTTTCATTATTTCTGTTATTATTTTTATTGATCCCTTTTTACTCCTTCTTCCTTTCAGACACAGTTTATGAGTTGGCTTCAGGCCCAACTTACATTCTCATCATTCCCAGTGGGAAGAAAAGAACTCCTCCTTTCAACCCAAAAGCACATAAAGAACAGCCTGGGATTTAGGCTTTAGATTCTGGCAGAGTTCCAACTTAAACCTTACTTTGAACCAATTCTCCACATAGTTTTCTGGAACCCTACTGCTTCATATTAATGGCCCCACAGGTAGTTTTGTTCTAAAATTCCTCCATTGGATTTGTTTGCTTTTTTCCTGTACAGGAAACTGGATGCCTTCATCTATGATGCAGCAGTGCTGAACTATATGGCAGGCAGAGATGAAGGCTGCAAGCTGGTGACCATTGGCAGTGGGAAGGTCTTTGCTTCCACTGGCTATGGCATTGCCATCCAAAAAGATTCTGGGTGGAAGCGCCAGGTGGACCTTGCTATCCTGCAGCTCTTTGGAGATGGTGAGTTCAAGAAAGGGAAAGTGCCCATTTGTCCTCTACTGATGGCCAGTCCAAAACATCAACCTTTCCTTTTCTTCCATTTCTTTAACCTGTGCATTTCCAGAAAAGCATTTCACAGTATATTGTGTAGTTTTCGGGTATATATTAGTTTCCTATTGCTGCCATAACAAAGTGCCATGCACTGAGTGGCTTAAACAACAGAAATGTCTTGTCTCACATTTCCAGAGACTAGACGTCTGAAGTCACAGTGCCAGCAGGGTCAATCTCTTCTGGGGTCTGCAAGGGAGAATCTGTTTCATGCCTCTCCTATAGTTTCTGGTGGTTTGCTGATAATTTTGGCATTCCTTATCTTGTAGAAGCATACCCCTGACCTCTGATTCATGTTCACATGGTGTTTTACCAGTGTGCATGTTTTCCCTCTGCACATGTCTGTGTCTGAATCTCCCTTTTTCTTAAGAATGCCAGTCATATTAGATTAGGGGTTCACCCTACTCTGGGATGATCTCAGCTTAATTATGTTTGCAATGACTCTATTTCCAAATAAAGTCACATCCCAAGGTATTGGGGGTTAGGACTTCAACATATATATTTTAGGGGGATTCTATAACATCTTTCAACCCATAACAAGCTGAAAGATGGCAGGGAGAGGATTGAAGCAGTTTGTCAAGGAGGTCTTTTTCTGGGTTGCAGGCTATAATCAAACCTTCAGGGATAAAGTAGGAGAACTGATATTAGATGTTTCATCCAGTCATCTCACATGTGGCCAAAATAATAGATGGAACTGTGGAAGGTCTCTGCTCTTTATGTGCCCAGAGGTAGGGCAGAGAAATAAATAAACTTGCGGCCATCTCTTCATTCTTCCTGCTCTCCCATCTTGCTCTTTCAGCTGGAAGAGGCAGAAGGCAGGGTTAGGGTCCTCAGAGGCAGACACCATCAGCCACTCCCCAGTATCATCCTGGCAGCAGACTGAACCACCAACTTGAGTTGAAAAAAATCTCATCTTCTGTTTCATTATATTCCTGTCTTCTGCATCCCTCTTCACTTTATTGTACAAAGAAACTACTGTTTCTGTTAGCATTACAGAAACTAACTCAGTTGTGGATGAGCAGCCAGACCCTAGTTGGCTTCACCAGCCATCAGCCAAGTGGCTATCTCAATTATGTCTGCAGCTTTGCTGTTAAGGATGAGATCAGAAGCAGAAGACCACAGGTGGATTTTTAGAATCCAGGTGAAGTTGTCTGCTCCACTAGTTAGGAGAATCATAGTTTGATCAAAAAAATAAGGGAAAAGTGATTTGATTAACATTGGAAACAGGAGGATGTTTTAGCTGGAGTGTTACCAAGCCATTTTGGTATAAGAGCTTCTGTAATTTTAGTGTAGCTGTCACTCAAAGGCAATAATGGAGACTGTATCCATGAGAAACAGATGATTTGCAAAAGTTGCCAAAACTTTAGTCAGATTATGCAAGCAAAGTTCAATTTTTTAGCCAAACTAGAACTATGGGAATAGGCAATTTTCTCCATGAGATTTTCAGAATTTTGCTTGTCTAGAATTAGATGCATTCTAGGGCACATGGTTTCTTTTACTTTCCTTTTGTCTGGGACCTCTTCCTACTTCCTCCTACTTCCTAGCATCTGGTGAAGTGGAAAAAGGTCATTGAAATCTGACATGAGTTAGTGATCAAAGCACCATTAAACAATGTGTAAAGAAGGCAAGTCTGAATTTGGGGGTCTTATTTTATCCAAGCTTACTCCTCTTTGCTCTTTATTTTCTTCAACAAGAGATCAGTAAATCTGAGGGGCCCTAGGGAATCAATCAATCTCTCTGCCCATCTCTCTCTGCTTGTCTTCTCCCTACCCAATCTGCTTTGCACAATTTTAAGGGCAATTTTCTGAATCACTCGTTTGATTATGTTATTCCCCACTGTCTATAATATAAAGTACAGAATGCTTAATCTGATACTCAGATCTTCAGCACTCTTACATCACTCTTTTTTATTCAGCTTCTTTTGCCTACTATACCTTTTTCTGTTTGAACTGTTCTGCATGCCTTTACTTAAACAAGCCTTGTGTGTTCCCACCGACCATACTATTCCTGCTGCCTGGAGTGCCTTTTAGTACAATGTAAATTAAAATTCATCCATCCAGCATGCCCACTTCCAACTCCTACTTACTTCACGAAAACCCACTGGCCATGCCATCCACAGAATTACTGTCACCAATTTGGACTCTTGTTACCTGCAGACAGCTTGTCATTGTGATTATTTATATGCCAATTTATACAGGCTAGATAATGGAGAGCGGGAGCAACGTCCCATGTGTTCATATCACCTGCGGTACTCACGTGAAGTTTTTATTGAATGCTTACTAAGTACGTTGATGAATTAATATGTAATGGCATTAATAAGATTACTGTTAACTTTATTCATTTCCTTTCTTTTTGTCTCCTTGTCTCTTTTTATGTCACGTATCTTTCTCTTTCTTGCTCAATACCCCTCTTTTTCCCTTTTCTCTGCTCCTTTCCTGTCTCCTCTTTTTATCCATTTTCCTTCTCTGTCCTTTCCCCAGGGGAGATGGAAGAACTGGAAGCTCTCTGGCTCACTGGCATTTGTCACAATGAGAAGAATGAGGTCATGAGCAGCCAGCTGGACATTGACAACATGGCAGGGGTCTTCTACATGTTGGGGGCGGCCATGGCTCTCAGCCTCATCACCTTCATCTGCGAACACCTTTTCTATTGGCAGTTCCGACATTGCTTTATGGGTGTCTGTTCTGGCAAGCCTGGCATGGTCTTCTCCATCAGCAGAGTAAGTGTTTTGATTTAAATGCCTAAAGCTTGTTAGGGACAGCTTAGCCTAGCACTTTGCAAAGCAGAGAGAACCAAGAGGACACTATCTCCACCCCCATGTTGCTCAAGCAAGAAACCACATCATGTATGTTTTCTCAGGAGTTTGTGTGATATGATTGCAAGTGGCTCAGAAAAGTGGGTGATACTAGATTTCCTTCAAGAAACAGCTTTCTGTGTGGGATTTGGGCAGTTGGTTCTCTGTAAGAACTGACAGATCTGTCAAAATGGAAAATTTGGCTTTTTACCAAATGTCTTTCATCACCATTAGTTGGTTCTGTATAAATTGTATTAACTATCTAATCCTTTAAAAATGTACATTTCTATTTAAATAATCATATGTAACATATCTCTCTTATTTTAACATACAAAGGTATATTATTAGTTGTTTCACTCTATGTTTTAGCCATGTGTTGGTTATGGAGAGTTGAAGAGCTTAACAGAACCTTTAGAAATAAGCTCTGACTCATAAGAAATTTACATTCCAGAAACTTCCCTAGTTGGAGCAAGAGTAAAACTCTTAGGTCATTCTTTATTTAGGTCTCCTCTTCATTCCTAGTCTAAAATGAGACACTAGGAAGACAGTTTTATGTATGAACAGGTCACAGGGAGAAGTTTTTTTAAAAAGTGAGCTTCTTTTGGTTTTGTTAATAAAGTGGAGAGACTAATTCATGAGAGGTGAACTCAAATGTCCTTTTAGAATGAAGGTCTAGGTTCCAGATATGGCCAACCAACTTTGACTCAAATGGACTTTTGTATTAATGAGAAAATTGATTTCTCGTTAAATTATTTCATCTTTTCATCATTTTCCTATAGTATTTTACTGATAGAGAACAATTTCTCCGTGTCCTTTCTGGCTGTGAGTTAATTCAGGCCATCAGGTGAGCTCAGAACAGGAGGCTGGAACTTGGGGTGGTGATGATCCCTAAGCCATGTTGCTTCCTTGGTAGCCCTTCCCTAAGATCTCAGATAGGGGAACACCAGAAGCCATGGGAGCTGGTGATGTGTAATAAAAACCCCATTTATAATCCTTTGACACGATCAATGCCTCTATAGAGGAAAAAAGGCTTGGAATTTTCTCTTGAGCTTAATCAGGAAGGGTTAGAAGAACTGGGAAAGTGGAATAACCTTACCTTGAAGATCTTCCATCTTGCTGATGCCCTGTGAGACAATGAGACTTACCTTGTCTAAACCTTTCTTCTTTCCCATTTCGCTACGATTCTT
This sequence comes from Pan troglodytes, assembly GCF_028858775.2. NCBI lineage: Eukaryota > Metazoa > Chordata > Mammalia > Primates > Hominidae > Pan > Pan troglodytes. Next base: position 20,709,643 of record NC_072408.2, on the reverse strand, counting down.
CTAACCCTCTCCCCTCTCATTCCCATCCACGGAGACAACTTCCCTTTGCAAATTAGTCCCATTTGTTATAATGACACAATTCAAACAACCTCTTTTCATATGCTTTCCCTAGCCAGGGGGAAAAGTTCCAAGTTTGTCCACCTTTCCAGGCAGGGAACAAGATGTGAGAAGGAGGTTGGCTTGACTTTAGAATCAAACATACTGAGCCCTCCAGGAACCCAGCCCACTGCCTCTCCTGCACGGTGTCCTTCAAAGCCCTGTACAAAGAGCTGTACACAGGGAGCTCTTGATCAATACTAATTTGTTAAGATGTTAATTATTGATGATAATATTAAGTGAGTGAGAAAGTATAAGAAGGAAAACAGGAGCTAAAGAGAGAATAAATGAGAGAATTCAACAAGGGAGTTATTTATTCCTATTTAGTACTGGCTGTTTTTCCCAATTCTTCCCTCCCACAGTGTAGAACACAGCAGGAGAAAAATCCTTCTTTGACCCCAGGGCTTGCTAATTCTCTCTTTCTGTGAATTTTGTTCATGCTTGGCTCAAGAAGAGAATTGCTCAGCTGTTATTTGGTGACCAAAATTCTAAACCTGCTTAAAATTTGTCAGAGCTAGAAAAGGGTGACAGTTGTAAGCTACTGAGCTCCCCTGTGCTTTACTGTCAGCCAGGTGTGGCCCAGCCACAGCAGAGCAACCTCAGTGTCCATAGAACATGGCCGTTTATTTCCAGGAGGCTGATGATATTTTTTGCTGTGGGTTGATATCATGGCCTCATTTTTAAGATGTGAAAATCTAGGCATAGAAAACCACGGTAAGTCAACAGTGAAGCTGAGGCAAAAATGCCATATCTTATGATTCCAGTCCCTTTGCTCAAGTTACTGGGTGGGGCCATGCCCCCCCCTCTGATGGCCAGGTCACTGACCTCAGCTCACCACATGACAGTCACCAAATTTAGGGGTATAAATTAGGCAAACTTCTAGCCACATCTAATAGTATATTAGACTATTCGCTTCATGCTTTCCCTTTTTCTTATCCAGTTGGAGCAATTATTGGTGGGAGAGTGTTTTTTGTGGTCATTTCTAGCCTCTCTGGAGATCTAACCTGTCCCTCCATTCTTGCTTCAGGGTATCTACAGCTGCATCCATGGGGTGGCGATCGAGGAGCGCCAGTCTGTAATGAACTCCCCCACCGCAACCATGAACAACACACACTCCAACATCCTGCGCCTGCTGCGCACGGCCAAGAACATGGCTAACCTGTCTGGTGTGAATGGCTCACCGCAGAGCGCCCTGGACTTCATCCGACGGGAGTCATCCGTCTATGACATCTCAGAGCACCGCCGCAGCTTCACGCATTCTGACTGCAAATCCTACAACAACCCGCCCTGTGAGGAGAACCTCTTCAGTGACTACATCAGTGAGGTAGAGAGAACGTTCGGGAACCTGCAGCTGAAGGACAGCAACGTGTACCAAGATCACTACCACCATCACCACCGGCCCCATAGTATTGGCAGTGCCAGCTCCATCGATGGGCTCTACGACTGTGACAACCCACCCTTCACCACCCAGTCCAGGTCCATCAGCAAGAAGCCCCTGGACATCGGCCTCCCCTCCTCCAAGCACAGCCAGCTCAGTGACCTGTACGGCAAATTCTCCTTCAAGAGCGACCGCTACAGTGGCCACGACGACTTGATCCGCTCCGATGTCTCTGACATCTCAACCCACACCGTCACCTATGGGAACATCGAGGGCAATGCCGCCAAGAGGCGTAAGCAGCAATATAAGGACAGCCTGAAGAAGCGGCCTGCCTCGGCCAAGTCCCGCAGAGAGTTTGACGAGATCGAGCTGGCCTACCGTCGCCGACCGCCCCGCTCCCCTGACCACAAGCGCTACTTCAGGGACAAGGAAGGGCTACGGGACTTCTACCTGGACCAGTTCCGAACAAAGGAGAATTCACCCCACTGGGAGCACGTGGACCTGACCGACATCTACAAGGAGCGGAGTGATGACTTTAAGCGCGACTCCGTCAGTGGAGGAGGGCCCTGTACCAACAGGTCTCACATCAAGCACGGGACGGGCGACAAACACGGCGTGGTCAGCGGGGTACCTGCACCTTGGGAGAAGAACCTGACCAACGTGGAGTGGGAGGACCGGTCCGGGGGCAACTTCTGCCGCAGCTGTCCCTCCAAGCTGCACAACTACTCCACGACGGTGACGGGTCAGAACTCGGGCAGGCAGGCGTGCATCCGGTGTGAGGCTTGCAAGAAAGCAGGCAACCTGTATGACATCAGCGAGGACAACTCCCTGCAGGAACTGGACCAGCCGGCTGCCCCAGTGGCGGTGACGTCAAACGCCTCCACCACTAAGTACCCTCAGAGCCCGACTAATTCCAAGGCCCAGAAGAAGACCCGGAACAAACTGCGCCGGCAGCACTCCTACGACACCTTCGTGGACCTGCAGAAGGAAGAAGCCGCCCTGGCCCCGCGCAGCGTAAGCCTGAAAGACAAGGGCCGATTCATGGATGGGAGCCCCTACGCCCACATGTTTGAGATGTCAGCTGGCGAGAGCACCTTTGCCAACAACAAGTCCTCAGTGCCCACTGCCGGACATCACCACCACAACAACCCCGGCGGCGGCTACATGCTCAGCAAGTCGCTCTACCCTGACCGGGTCACGCAAAACCCTTTCATCCCCACTTTTGGGGACGACCAGTGCTTGCTCCATGGCAGCAAATCCTACTTCTTCAGGCAGCCCACGGTGGCGGGGGCGTCGAAAGCCAGGCCGGACTTCCGGGCCCTTGTCACCAACAAGCCGGTGGTCTCGGCCCTTCATGGGGCCGTGCCAGCCCGTTTCCAGAAGGACATCTGTATAGGGAACCAGTCCAACCCCTGTGTGCCTAACAACAAAAACCCCAGGGCTTTCAATGGCTCCAGCAATGGGCATGTTTATGAGAAACTTTCTAGTATTGAGTCTGATGTCTGAGTGAGGGAACAGAGAGGTTAAGGTGGGTACGGGAGGGTAAGGCTGTGGGTCGTGTGATGCGCATGTCACGGAGGGTGACGGGGGTGAACTTGGTTCCCATTTGCTCCTTTCTTGTTGTTTTAATTTATTTATGGGATCCTGGAGTTCTGGTTCCTACTGAGGGCAACCCTGGTGACCAGCACCATCTCTCCTCCTTTTCACAGTTCTCTCCTTCTTCCCCCCGCTGCTTCAGCCATTCCTGTTCCCATGAGATGATGCCATGGGCCCTCTCAGCAGGGGAGGGTAGAGCGGAGAAAGGAAGGGCTGCATGCGGGCTTCCTCCTGGTGTGGAAGAGCTCCTTGATATCCTCTTTGAGTGAAGCTGGGAGAACCAAAAAGAGGCTATGTGAGCACAAAGGTAGCTTTTCCCAAACTGATCTTTTCATTTAGGTGAGGAAGCAAAAGCATCTATGTGAGACCATTTAGCACACTGCTTGTGAAAGGAAAGAGGCTCTGGCTAAATTCATGCTGCTTAGATGACATCTGTCTAGGAATCATGTGCCAAGCAGAGGTTGGGAGGCCATTTGTGTTTATATATAAGCCAAAAAATGCTTGCTTCAACCCCATGAGACTCGATAGTGGTGGTGAACAGAACAAAAGGTCATTGGTGGCAGAGTGGATTCTTGAACAAACTGGAAAGTACGTTATGATAGTGTCCCACGGTGCCTTGGGGACAAGAGCAGGTGGATTGTGCATGCATGTGTGTTCATGCACACTTGCACCCACGTGTAGTCAGGTGCCTCAAGAGAAGGCAACCTTGACTCTTTCTATTGTTTCTTTCAATATCCCCAAGCAGTGTGATTGTTTGGCTTATATACAGACAGAGATGGCCATGTGTTACCTGAATTTTGGCTGTGTCTCCCTTCATCCTTCTTGAATAAGGAGAATGAAAATTCTTGATAAAGAAGATTCTGTGGTCTAAACAAAAAAAGGTGGTGAGCAATCCTGCAAGAGCAAGGTACATAAACAAGTCCTCAGTGGTTGGCAATTGTTTCAACCAGTTTGAACCAAGAACTTTCCAGGAAGGCTAAAGGGAAACAGAATTTTCACAGCCATGATTCTTTTGCCCACACTTGGGAGCAAAAGATTCTACAAAGCTCTTTTGAGCATTTAGACTCTCCACTGGCCAAGGTTTGGGGAAGAACGAAGCCACCTTTGAAGAAGTAAGGAGTCGTGTATGGTAGGGTAAGTGAGAGAGGGGGATGTTTCCAATGCTTTGATCCCTTCTTACTTAACCTGAAGCTAGAAGAGCAGGCTTCTTCCCCCCAAAACTGATTACAACTGCTACAGAGCAGACAGTTAAGAGAAGTGAGCTTGACATTTAAGAGAAATGAGCTGCACTCCATGAGTGCAGCTCTGGAGGTACGAAAAGAGGGGAAGAGACTTGGAAATGGGAGACGGGGGCAGAGGGGAACCCTCCACCACCTCTTTGGGCCTGGCTCCCTGGGAATGTGACTTGAGCCCAGAGTGAACACTCTTGGTAGAAGCCCTTCTACCTTCCTGCAACACCTTGTTTCCCTCTCAGATTGTACCATTGAGGAATAAAAAAAGATATACATGTATAAAACTCCGGGGATGAGGGTACCGGCAGAACTGATGCTCCCTTCACTTAACATTGGAAAATTGAGAAGGGAAATGAATATGTGTCACTGCCGGTCCTGAAACTTGCGGTAGGGCTATTCTATGGGTCAGTTCCACTGTCCTGCCATCCTCCCCTACACAGGGTGGCATCCAGAGAGCCCCGGGTCTGTGTGGAAGCTTGACTGCAGGATTGCCATGTTGCACACAGGACACATAAACCAGAAAGGTGCTCATCCTCCTCTGGAAGGAAGCTGCCATGTCTCTTCAAGTCACTCCCTCCAGGGCTGATCTTCGCCCGTTTGCCCTCACTCGTGACCCTTCCTCATCCCGCCCTTGACTGCTGTCCCCAACCCTCCTCCTTGATTTTTACCTCAGTATCTTTCATTTTAAAGCCAACTGAAGGCCTTGTAAAGCTTTGTTTTCTTTCTAAAATGAACATGGGGGCAAGGGGCTGAACCTCTCACAGATTTGGAGAGAGGAGCACGGAGTGCTTTACCTTAGATAACAGGAAAGACTGAGAGAGGACAGAGGGCGTGAGGCACCTCCAGGAGGAAGAAGGCGAAGGGCCACGTAAACACTGCTTCACCCTGATTCTGTCCAGGGGTCAGGGACTCACCCCCTCATCTTCCTCTTACCTCACCCCTTTCAAACAAAAAAACCAAACCAACTAACCTAGCGAACAGCAATCTAGAACCAAGGGAGCTCTTTCAGTCTCCGCTGGCAACAGAAATCAAGATGGTGTTTATTTCATATGTAAATATTTTGTTTTCTAATTAATTTTGTATAGATAAAGTGTTCTCTTGTGAGTATTCAGGGTGTTGGGCTGGAGGGAGTGGGGTGGGGATGGGAATGAGAGGGAAAAAGTGTTTTGTTATGGGTTTTCATTTTCCATTGGGGGAATTGTTTTGTATGGCTTTTGCTTCAGGGTGTCTGGAAAAAGTGAATGCCCATGGAGGCCACTATGGTGAAAAAGCCAGGGGAAAGTAATTGTGTCCATCCCCCCCCAGAAAACCAGTCTTCTTACTGGTTTGTGAGAAATGTTCATGCACTTTGGCCAGGGTTTTACATAGGGTTCAGTTTGGCTCTAAGCAAACCCCAGGTCTGACTCCTATCTTCTAGGTAGACCCTAGGTTACCACATTCCACACAAAGACAGGCTGGTGGCACCATATTTCCTCTGTCAGTACCTAGGGTAGGAAAGATTCCCAAAAGGGCTTAAACAGAATTAAGGTCAAATTAACTTCCCATTCTTGGCGTGACTGAAAGGTTTCAGGAAGCTCAATCCTGAGAAATCTCCCAGCGGCCTCCTCTGATGCTGAAACAATCATCTCAGTCATCTGAGTCTTCTTTAGGACCTGGGCGCTGACTCACTCCCTACCCCATCTCCACCCTCAGAAATCAGCCTGGCAAACACACGTGGAAAAATCTCCACTAACTCTACTTTTTGAAGCATGTGATATCTGGTCACAGAGAGGTAGTGCTGGATATGTGTCTTACAAAGTTGCATGCTTTTCTAGAAAAGATGATGGGATCCACTAAAAACTCAGTGGTGAGATGATTCCCTTAGCAAGACTGCTGAAGTTAGGTTTAGACGTGGGAGGGTGGGTATGTGAGCAATGGTGCCAATAGCGGCTCTTTATTTGCCTTGTCCTCATTACTGCCATCAGGAAGGTGCTACTGGCCTCGAGCCAGGTGTTCATAATCTGGCCTTGGGTTAACCAGACAAATAGAACTTCTTTTCCTAGACTGTTGGCTTTGTGGAGGTTGGCAGCCTCTATCACAGGATAAAATTTCCAAATCCATTTACCCAGTATATTCACGACATTTTTTCCTATCCTCCCATCATAAAAGCTGTTAGCTGGATAATTTTATTTTTCTAAACTTATTTGGCCCCAATTGGTTGCTTTTCTTCAACTGGATATTTGCATTGGGACTAAGTTACTCATGGTCTGCTTAAGAAAACTTAAAGAAAGGAAGGCTGGGCATTGTTAAAATCTAGATGTTACTTAATTCCAGAATAACAAGCAAGTAAAATGCATGAGGAAGAATTCAGCTATAAGCCCAATCTATATCACAGATGGGTATGAAACAACACCCAATCCATCCAAAACTGTGAGATTCCTCAGATACCCTCAGGAGCACCTAATATTCCCATGTTCTTCAGAATCCATGCTTTCTCTCTTTGTACCCTCTATCATTCCCTTCCATTGCAGAAGTGGTTGGTGAGTGTGGTCCTGTATGAACTCCTTTCAGTGGCAATGCTTAAATCTCAGCATTTCCACTGACAATAATCTGACCCTTGAATTTGCCTGAGTCGAGACTTTGCACACCCTTCAAAGTGATGCATGTACAGTGGACTTTGTTATTTCAAAATCTGTCACTGTTTATCCTCAGCCAGAACTTGGGAAACATCCTTCATGTATTTCCCTGCACTGGCCACAGCCATGTTGTGATTGAGGGGAAAATCCCAAATGATTCCATTAAATGTTGCTGGTGTCAGTAGTGCCAAAAACGCATGTATGACATGATACAGTAGGAGTTGTCTATACAGTTAAGTGACTATCACCCACCCGGTCTTCCGTGGCCATCAGGAGTTGCCCAAGGGAGAATTCTCTGCAGAGTGCTGGTCACCTGCACATGTCACTAAGAACTAGGTTTCTTTGGTTCTTTTTTTTTTTTTTTTTTGGTCGGTTTTTAGTTAGTTAGTTCAAGATTTAGAGACAGAATAACCAGATTGTTTGGGCAATAAGCTTTTGGAAAAACTATTCCAGAACTCACTTTATTCTTTCAATCATCATCTCTCTAAAAAGGCCCTGTCATTGCTTGACACCCTGTGAATGTCTGTTTTTGTATGTTAGGAATGATTCAGATGTGTGCATAAATGATGTCACTGCAGTGATATTGATGAATGCATTCAGCATTTCCAGGGACTGTGGCCATACCTTATGTGCTCTCTGAGCCCAAAGCCATATAGGAAATACATGCTCAGTAGGCTGCTACACACTACAGCAGAGCTTTTGCTTTCTTCACTTGGGTGTCAGAGACTTTTCCTCCTGTTTAAGGAGCTCTTCATGGAGGAGAAGCAGCTGAAAAGTGAATAGTCACACTGGGATGGGTCTGGCCTTATGTATGCTATGTGGTCCATGGTGTGTTGAAGGTCCTGAAAAGGTCTTTTTCATTTCCCACCCCACTGCAACTACCGCCTTCCCACACAGATTTGTTGCTTTAGCACTGAGCTGAGCTGTCTGTCATTCGAATGAAAGTAATCCCAGGAAAGGTGACATATTAAGCCATATTAGGGATGTATACATTTAATCACCTAATTTACATTAGGAATCTCACTTCTTTTCCTGGGAATAAGTTATGATACAAGAGAAGAGGAAGGGAGCAGAGAGCACTGAGAGCAATAGAGTAGGGAACAAGGATACAGGTTCTAGATGGCAAAGACATTTAAACCATATTTTGGCCTCCACCTGCTTTTATTTAAGCCTCATGTGACACCTAAATAGGACTCCTGGTTAGGAATTATTTTCAATACACAATCATATGAGTGTATAATTTATGAATTTCTAAATTCAGTATCTTGTAGGGCAGGTTGAGAACTATGATTCTTTCCATAGAAAATAGAAGAGTGATGCTTCTCCTCCATTATATGTTACTGAGTAGGCAGCTAGAAAAATCAAATTGAATTAATGATACAATAAAATTTACTGTCATTGTCTGGTTTCTGTCCCAGTTTAATTAATCTTCCAATTAGCTGAGTTGGTCTATATCCTATAATTTCCACCTCCATAGGGGGTGCCCTGTTATCTGGTAAAAGAGCCACTTATGACCTCAGGTGCTACTTAACCTGGGGGGCAATTGTTTCTTAGGCCTAGCAGATGTTTGGGATGACACTAAAATGGCAGATTAGTCAGTCGGAGCATGTCTAATATTGATCTGAATCTAGCATTCTATTCTAGTTTGGGGGGTGGGGTTGCAGTATTGTATAAAATCATAGGATATCTGAGAACATCCCACCCTCAACTCATTCCAACCACATTGATTCAGTCACACAGTGGCCCTGTGAGCTCTATGACTTAGAAGAGATAGCCTATCTATTCCCATGACAAAGGCCCTCACCCAAAACCTTAAATTGAAAGCCAGTGCTGCTACTTTCATGCCTTGGAGAGAACTGTGAAGTTTAGGGCTTCTCATTTACAATATTGAAGCAAGAAAAAAGAATTTTGTTCAGAGTAATGGGTTAGAATAGCAGTACTGGGAATAAGTAGGGAAAGTTAGAAATCTTCCACATTTCTCTCTACATCTCTCAAGAGCTCCGTACAGTGAGTTTCTGGAGCTGCTTCATGCTTTGAATATAATTGCTGGGGTGATTATGTGGTTAAGGGCTCCTGAAAGAACTGAAGGTGAAAAGCAGAGTAGATGAGTAGAATTCCTCAGAGCCTTGGCACTCTGGTGTGTAGAATCTGTGTTTTGGAGAAGGTGAAAGAACTCAGTGCAAGAATTAAGGTACAATTAAAAAGCACAACACTAAGCCCAATTTAAACTGTTATTTTAAAGATTAGGTTTCCACACTTTAAACCTGAACTCTTTTATCGGTAATTATTTTAATGTTGTGATTTAGGGGGTGGAGCAGATTCTAGTACTATGCAGGAGAAAAAAATAAAAGCTCTCTGGTTAAATATGTGAGTTTAATTAAACCAACGTCTATTGTGCACGTACTATGTCCCTAGGCTAGTTCTGTGAATGATATAAAAGGTTTCAAAATGGAGTATATTGTACTCACGTAGAATATATGAAAGCATAAGTATAAAATATGTAAATGTATGTATAAATAGGTATGCATACATTTGTATGATTATACATGCAAGTTTAATATTTTCTGGTTTCAGGGTAGGAGTCAAAGATATCCATTATGCTATTTGAAAAAACATAGCAGAGATTCAGCTTCCCATGTCATGGCCAGGCCTGGACTTATTCTTTTGAAATTATTACACCTCCCAGAGCTAAAACTCTGGGATTTCCTCTCTAACCACAACCTTGCCTTTTCTATATCTTCCTTCCTTCAAGACCCCTCTGTTGTTCTGGTCCATAAATCCATCAGGCCTCATTGAATTCCCTCTTTGGTCTAACCCTGTATTTACCCACATTAGCAATATTCTCACTGGCAATTCCTTTTTCCTCTTGCCATCTCACTACACCAACCATGCTTAGCTAACTGCATCCCATCCCCTTGTCATTCATTGCATCCCCAAGAAGAGCAAGTCTTAAACCTATGTGAAGAGCACAAATTCAATCAATTTAACCTCACCTGAAGCCTACTCACTTGGACTTTTTAATTTCTCCAATGTTGACTCAGTGTCACATTCTGTGCTTGATAAATTTGTTTTATTTTCCTTTCATGTTCATGTCCTGTCTTTCAACAGGCAATCTTTCCTACTGTGTTCACAAGAAAATCTGATTATTGAATCCTCACATATGCTGTCCTCTCTGCCTGTAGATTTCTCTTGTCTTTCACACATCTTTTCCATCCTTTCTCCCAACCAAGTGCTCCTCTTCCCTATGCTCTGACCTCTTCTGAGGTGCTCTCCAGCCAATTGTATTTCTCTCTTTTGCATCTTTAATTCCTTCCACACATCTACCTGCAACTATCTCAAAAACACCCGTCCTACAACTATCTCTAAAGACAAATCTCTCAATCCAATTTGACTCTTGGATTTCTGTCCTATCGCTATCTTTTCACTTCCCAACTTCTCAAAAGGGTAGTCTTTCTTTCTCCACTTCCTCACCTTATGCTCATGGCTTCATCAATGGGCTACACCCTACCACTCTTCTGAAACTACTCTCAGGCAACGTTCCAATGAAGTTCTTGTTACAAAAGTCAATAGCCTTTTTTCTTTACTTACCCTGCTCTTCAACCTCATTGACAATTACCATTGGGAGGCAATACATTCTGGTTTTAATCTTAGTTCTCTGGTCCTCTAACCTCATTGGTTCCTGCTCTTCCTCTTATCTCCTTAGCATTGACTTGCCATGGTATATCTGAGCTTGACCCTCTTCTCCTTATCTTAATGCTTCTGTAGCAATCTTTCTGTCTTCTATGATTTCAATAACTCTTTGAATGAAGATGAATCCCAAATCTTCACTTTTAGCCCCTACCTTTTGCTTTTCCTTCATACACATACTTCCAGTCACCTTCTGAACACTCAACTTCATCTTGACTCAAATATCCAAAACCATTGCTGCAAACCAACATAATCAGCAAGTTCCTCCTTTTGCTTAATGGTATCACCATGTCTTCCATCACCGAACTCAAGCTTTTCAGGCACTTTTGCCTCCTCCATTTTCTTCATCCTGCATATCTAAAGATTTGAAAAGCCTACTAATTCTTCCCCCTAAGGTTTCCAGTCTTTCCTTTTCATTCAGACCCTTCCTTCTAGTCTGGATTATTTCAGCGTCTTTTAGCATTGTTCCAATATTTTTTATTTGAATCTACTCTTGTCAGTACTCACTTCCTAAATATAAATCAGATGTCATTCTTCAGATCAAGAAACAACCTTCAGTGGGCTTCACTTGCCGTAGTCTGCCAGCAATAATTTCTTGTTACTTGACTATGTGTGTGTCCCATAATCCAGACAAGCTGAATAACATTTGTTCACCTTTCCCTACCAGCTTGTTTTCCCACTTGTGTCTTCCCTTAAACTGTTCCCTTTGTCCAAAATACTCTCCTTCCTATCTCCCATCTCACTCCCTTCTTGAATAATATCCATTCCCTCTATATAAGTCTTCAAAGACCAGAACAACTTCTTTATCTTCCATTCAGAAAATAATTTTAGGCATTTTATGAATGCCCATAACACTTTCGTTGTGTCTCCCTAGTGGCAGCTATCATGGGCCATCTTATTTCATAGGTATTTGGTTATACATCTCATCTCTCCTGCTACAGCATAAGCTCCCTGTGTTCAGGGCCATGTATTTTTAAATCTTTTTATCTCCTGTAGCACTAAACAGAGTGCCTTGTATATGAAAGGCATTAGTAAATATTTGATATTATTATAAATTATAATTGAGAAGGAGTCACTTTATTTTGCCCATTTGTATCTGCAGTAGCACCTAAGGATGAATCCCCCCAGTTTCTCTATATATATCTGCACACACAATCACATGTATATACTACATGTATACAGTTCATTATTTCAAATGGAATCTGGATGTTTCTAAGTGCTTTGTCCTTTTTCTAAGTGCTTTGTCCTTTGAAGTTGTTTTGGACTGTTTTATGGTTAGGAAAGTGTACTTGGAACACTACCTGTGTTCAAGTAAGTGACAGAGGGAGAAACTATGAAGGATATTGATCAAATTTTAGGTATCAACTTTTCAGATGCTTTGGGTAGAGCTTGTATCCAGACACTTTACTACCAAGATTGAGTCTCTAATAACCTGATCCATGCTGGGACTGATCTGTGATCCAATATTTAGCTTCTTTTTTAACACTTGCAACACCAAAAGAACCTTGTCACAGTTCTGGCTCACTAATCACACAGCCTTGTAGACCCCAGGTGGTGGTCCAACAGGACCACTGTATTTCACTACACGCTACTTCCACATTTGTGGCCTTGGGGGAACTGTCTGTGCTGGTCACCACCTTGTCTTTATATTTCATTTCTTTCCTGAGTTCTTTGGCTTCTCACCCTTTCTGAGGCTTTGTCTACAGGATCACTTCTCCAAAAGGGAGGATAAGAGTTGAGGTAATTGAGCACTTTACCTCTTATCTGTATATTTACAATGAAAGTAAGTTAGGATTTGAATGAGCTGGCTCAGAGAGAATGCTAGTCTCTAAACTACTCCTTTCTCTGTAAATATAAAGGGATTCATTACCTCAGGGGGAGACAACATCACTTCTGACCTTATGGCCCTCCCTTATCCTCTGGTCCCTGTATTCTTGAAGCCCTGTTAACCCTTCCTCCTCCTCTCTTGCCTCTACTTAGCAATCGATCATTCTTTCTAGCCAGTGTCAGTCTCTGTCCCTCTGAAGAAACTCTTGGAGCTCGTACTGTCCTTTCACTTCAGCTGCTCTGGTAACCGATAATGTTTCCGTTCCTTCTCCTGGCCAGCCTTCTCTGTAAATCTCATTATGCCATTGGCTATGAATTATTCCCCTTTGGGAGGCATCTTCTGCCACTGTGTGCTAATTTAAAGCATACTATAGAGAACTGAACTCAAATAAGTTACAGGCAGTGACAAGTCTCTTTTTTTAAAAAAAGCGAAGAAAGTCCACTCTTCATTGAGACAGGAGTGGGTAGGACAATTATTATTGGCAAGGTAGGGCAAAACTTGTGACAACTTGGGAGATACCTAGTGAAAATTAAAATATAAGTCTAGAGAGATAATTTTGCTCTTCAAAAGTCCTATTGGGTCTAGATAGCCTTGCTCCTGAAAATGAGAATAGTTAATATTTTAGAGAAAAACCCATTTCATTATACTATGAGACTTTTTTTTTTAGCTGATGAAACAAATCGTCTGGTAAACAGCTGGTGGGAGGGTAGGAAGATAGCCATCCTCATGAAGGACGTTCATGAATCTCATTTGGGCCAATAAATGGACCAAAATTCTAGGCATTTTAGCCATGAACTGTTCATGTCAATTATTTTGCCTACAAATACCCATAAAAGGAAAGGGAGGATATGAGGAAGGAAAAGAACAGGAAGTCTACACTGGAGCTTCCTTTTGTGTCACCAATAAAGCCAGAAGCTGACATGTGAGGCACATGGTTCCCCCTTGGTTACTGGCTTCAATGATAGCTTTGGAAAGTAGGGAACCTTGAAAGAGCAAGGACCAAAGCTGAGATGAGTGAGGAACCTGAATGCAACCTTATATGTGAAGTCCTGATATCCACAAGGAACCTGGCCCCATGTCATTCCTGCCCAGGTCCTTCAGATTACAGCACCCAAGGAGCCCTTGATCATCACCCTGGGCAGAGGGAGTGACTTATCACACCACCCTTACCCACAGAATTTAGGCCACCAGGCTGTGACTCCATCTGTCCCCCTTGCAGTAAGAGATTCATAGTCTCTGAAATCTGACAGGAGAACAGCGTCAGGGGAAGAGGCCACAGGAATGCGAATTTGTTGAGCTGCCTGCTCCTCTAGGATAAGTATATTACCTGTTTCCAGAGGGGATTGTTTTGTTTTTCGAAATGAAACAAAACATGCCTGCCTAAAACTTCAGCCCTATTCAGAACAGTCTTGCAGTTAACTGTCATTGTCACATTTTAATTGTAATTGATTTTCTTTTGAAATCAATGGCTATTTTAATGCTCCCTTTGACCATGACATAAGAACCCTCTGCAAACCAGAGACCTGGCCATTAGGTTGCCTCTGGCTGAGTTATACTCTCAGTAGTTTATACTTTGCTCTCAGATATTCACCCTAACAGCACAACTACACAGAATTTGATCTCTTTGCCATGAGCATTCTGATGCCTATGTACCTCCCTAATGCACACACACAATCTTAACAAATAGATCCAAATTTCCTATGTCAATCATGTTATGGTAGATGAAAGTGTTCATTTAGAATGGGATAAAGAGACATATCATAATTTATGCAGCCAGTGTTTTCTCTTTGCTCTACCTGGCTTGTGGATCATGGATCCCTCAAGGTTTGACAGAAATATTCAGCCTTCATGTGAAGGCAGCATGTTCTTTGTGATGGAACAACCTAGTTATTGTCTTCATTTTCCCATTTTACCCTGTGGAATCCATGTGGCCTTCTAAGGTCCTGTTGATGGACTGGTACTAAGAGGATGGAGAAGCAGAAGCCAGTCCCCCTGAGAACAGACAGTCCTGTTGCTTAGATACATACATATTCGCACATGTGCCCACATCTCTTCTTGGAAACATCATGAGCAGAGGTGGAGAGGTCTGTTCTCAATGGGAGGAATAAGGATAAGAGAATTCCTTGAGAATCCCTATTCTCAAGGAATAGGGATAAATGCCTTCACGGATTCAATAATTTATCTGTTCTCTCTCTCCCAGGGTCAGGAACAAGAAAAATATCAAGGTTTCACATAGGCAGGAAGCAAGGAGGATAGTGAAGCATCCAGGTGGAACTCTTACTGAGAAAAACATGAAGTAGTAAAATCACCCTTTCTTTGATATAAATGCATTTGGAAGTCAATGAGGGCACTTACAGCTGTGTTTCCCTTCACTAACTTTTCATCTCTTGCATTCTTTACTTCTCTTTCTCAATTTATTCATCTTGAGGTATACTTATCCTGAGTTGACTCTGAGCAGCCCATCCTCAAAACACAAACAATGTTAGGATGAGAAGTTGAGTGAGCACAGAGCTCGAACACGTGCATGGTACTTAATGTTTCCAAACCCGAGCCCAATCAGTCTAGCACAGTCAATCCCACTGCATTTTAATGACTAGGATGGGGCCTGCTGTACATAGCTGGACATCTTGGATTACAGAAAAGAGGCTTTATGTGAAGGCAGCATTTTCTTTGTGGTAGAGCAACATAGTTATCCTGCTAACTGTCCTATTTGACCTGGTGGAATCCATAAGGTCCTGTTGATGGGTTGGTTCTAAGAGGATGGAGAAGCAGAAGTCATTCTACTGAGAACAGACAGTCCTGTTGCTTAGATACATACATATTCTTTATGACAGGATTCCTCCTGAGACTCTTGCACACCTTCAGTGATCAGCGCATTCACTTTGGTTATTTCTTGGTAACAGGCACGAGAAATGGGTCACATAGAAATCTGAAGAGTCATTTCTTGAGCATTTTTAGCTTATTCCCATGTAAAGAGGCACTGAGCTCCTGCAGTTCTAGCCTGCCTCTGCTCCCCTCCTTGGGGAATGGTGGAGTTTCTAGGATAACCAGCAACCCATTAGGCTCCACCACACTTAGCCTATGGTACATTCTGAGTAAATCACAGTAGTTGGTATGTGAATACAGGAGAATTTACCATAACCACTTCTCCAAATAACCTCCTTTGACTTGGAAATAAGATCATCTTTCCATTTTACAGATGAGAAGTCAAAGCACAAAATTGGATAATTAGCCAAAAGTAAGATTATACAGAAAATTCTTGACAGAACCAAAACTTGGCTGAACCAAAACTTGTCCAAATTTCTAACTCTCAGTCTAGCTCAGCGAGTAATGCTGCCTGAATTGTCTGCCCCCACTGTAGGTTTTCAGCATCTAGCAGTGGAGAAAAGTCACGAAATCTAGGCAGCTGATGTAGCCAAATCTTATCTATGAAATTTCCCTTTGTAGACACACACACACACTCCACATACATCTACAGAGACAAGTCAAAAAGAGCAAGAAGAAAGCAAAAATTTGAAAATCAGAAAGGTTAGAGAGGTTTCCACGGTGAAGAAAACTTGGTCAAATAAAAATGTTTTTGAATTCTATAGGGTAAGATATTGTGAATAATTTTTTATTATTAAAATTTTTTTTAGGTAGCATGTAATCCACATAAATAAAAAGCTCAAGAATAAACTGGGACAGAGGATTTCTTCCAGAGTGCTACATGGCAAAAGAGCCTTCAGGAACGTGTGCAGGGGAGTCATGATACTCCGAAGGTGTCAGTAGTTTTGGTCAGCCCACAGTGAGCAGGGCAGCCTCAAGGGAGAGCCCCTTACATCTTTTTCTGGGCACCTCTGTCTAATTAAGTTCAAACATACAAGCCTGATTCTAGGATTAAGGCATAAGTTAGTTCTGAACAGAAAAATATAAGGCAGTTCACATACACAATGAATTCTTGAAGAAAGAACCTATAGCCCCCAGACCAATAATAAATAATTACTGCCTGCCAAAATCCTGAAGAAAGGGAAGCATGGGGGCTCCAAAATTAATAGTCTCCTGAGAATACTTATGAGACCTTGATTTTGTCACAAGGTTGCAATGGTGTATTATTTATTAAGCACCCGCAGATCAGAGAATCTTGCAACAACCTTCTCTTACAACCCACCTGTTCACTTATGAATGATATCAAGCTCAGGATATAATCCATCTTTCCAAAGATTTTAGTATCTTTAGTTTGGGCTGCAGAAGAAATTTTGGCTCACAGCATTATGCTTATACCAAAAACAGTGAAAGAGCTCTAGTGTCCTGCTTAATGTAGAGTAACTTTTTTTTTTTTTACCAGTCCTTCCTAGCCCTAGAGGGAAGATAGGAGAGGAGGTAGGAAGATGGAAAAGTCCTAAGATGAATGAGTGAGGAGTCTTCTATACCATCAACTTCAGAGTGTACTGATCCCCCGAGCCTGGTTCAGGAGGCTGGTTTCAGATGATCAGAGGAAACGGAGGAGGTAGCTTTTATTCCCATGCATGAAGATGGGGGGAGGAGGTGGGCACTAGACTAATTTTTTAAGCTAAAAAAAAATCAAGCCTATTACAAATCTCATTTTTCCCTTGTCCTTTTGCCTCCCAATAATTCACATAAAATCGTGTTATCATAGTAAGCTAAGAGAGAGGGGCAGTAGCTATTTCTACCTTGACTCCGTGGTGACTTCATCTTTTTCACGAGTGTCATTACAGATACCTGGATCATGATGATCCTGAAAAACGGGTCACAGGGCCAACAGCTGATGAGTATTTGGAGCATCTTATTCCCCTAAGATGACCACTCCCTGTCTTCTGCTACACCTATATTCATCAGGGGGAGGTGGGAAAATAGCAGGATTCTTGGGGACTCTGAGGGCATGAATGGAGAATTATTTGATTGAAACCACAGAGCTCTTGTACTTAGTATTAAATATTAAAATAGAAATGAAAAGTTCAGCTTTTCTGAGCTGTACCATAGTGGCCAATGGAGGAAGTCTTACAAAGAAAATCTATATCTGCACAAGACTGAAGCCACTAAACCGAGTATACACAACATAAAGATATCTTCCTATTTCAAGTATCCCTTAGGGGGCATGGGTGCTTAGCTATCCTATGAAAGACAGAGAAGATAAGCTCAATTTTAGAGCCCAGAGCTTGCTCCTGAACAGCAAGATCCACATGAACTTAAACTCTTTCCCACTGAGCCTAGGGGTGGAATGTAATTCCTCTGATGGTTTTGATTTATTTCCAAGCTAGACTTCTCTATTTGATCATTGGCACCTTGGCAGCTCACACATCTCCGTGGTCTCTTCTGTAGCTTTCAGAAAGAAAAAAAAAAAAAAAATATATATATATATATATATATATACACACACACACACACACACACACACACATACATACATACATATACATAACCCTGTTTGGGTAAGGCCTATTGACAGAAGCCAGATATCTGGGTGGAAGTTAGAAGATGGGAAAGGAATTCTTATCTCAGAGTTTCAACACTGCGACAATGTGGAGAGAAGTCTCCTGGGAAAATGCAGATGCCCAATAACTTCCAAACGAATCAGGGAAGTTGGAGTATTTTTGAGATTTACAGTGTCTTTACTTCAGTAAAACAAGCCATAGCAACATTATGCTCTGCAGAGTCTTCTGTTCACCTTTGGATGGACAAGAGCTGCTTCTCCTAGGGAGACAAATAAGACCAAGAACAAAACTCCCATCTCCTAGGCCAATTATTGTTTTCTCCTTTCCTTTCTTTTTTATTCTCTTTGTTACATAATGGTGAAATCTACCTGGCCATTGCCAGTCAAACATTCTAATTGCTAAATATCATATAGAAATTCATGAAAAAAGAGTAGAATCAGCAGATTTCATTTAATCCCAAGGGTCTTTGCAGTTTTCATCCTCTCCCTCAAAGTTATCTCTTCTTTGAGACACATGATCACCCCTTTCCTCTTCTGGGTGGCCATGATTCCAAAATGAATTTCAGTGGTTGGTGCTTCACAAAAGGAAAGACAGCTATAATATAAAATAGACCAAAATACTTATATTTTTAGCCACTGCAAAGTGGGTTTTATCTTTGAGAACCTTCCAAGCTCCTTACTTGGAAACCCTTCCTCACCTCCCAGCCTCCTGGCAGCTCTCCTGGTTCCCCTTCATGTTTTTGGCTCCCCTCCCCGACTTTCCTTTCCTATGAAAATGGGATATATCCCTTAAACTGTATTCTTATCTAAACTATCAGACTGTTAAAAGAAACCCTTGACAGTAATTTTTCATGGTTTTCTCATCATTTTTTAACTTAGGAAGTTGGAGAAAGAATGACAAGCAGGCAAATGAGGTCTTGTTCTGAGTGCTTCAACTCAAGATCAAGTGCTGGGATAGTGAGTGCCTCTTAGTGGAGAGGGATGTGCTCTGGAATATTAAGCCACCTCTGAGCATGTGTCCTGGTGCTTTGGTCGAGATGCCTGTTGTGTATGTGGAGGTATTTTGTGGCTTTTCTTGTTCTCTCTTTTTAAATTTATTTCAAGGCACAAGCCCTTTGTGATGGAGGATGTCTAGCTTGAACATGCTGGTAATGTGACACTATCCTCAGCTCCCCTTGGCCCTGGGTTCATAGGAGGCAAGTGTTTCTAAATTTCTCACCCAGTGAGTTGTTGCATGTTATTTTTAACCATTAATATTGTGTGTCTATTGGAATGAGAAACAGAAGGTTGAATGGGAAATAGATTCAGTGACAAGCACACAAAAAGCTTGGTTCTGAAAAATGTTCTTCACTGAGTTGAAAAAAAAATAATCTAGAAACAAAGAAGAGGGAAATTGGGGTAGAATGGTTTGGTGGTGAAGAGACGATGACACCCACATCCAGATGCTCTGGTGTATTCCCTCAGAGATTTGTCATTCCCTGTGAGCTCTGGCAGAAGGAGAGGCTGTGCTGCCATTGATGGCTCAGAAATGGTGACAGGCTGGCTTTAGAAAGAGATGTAGGCTTTCTTCCAGACAGACATTGATAAGCATTGTAGCTCGCTTCTTCAAAACCTTGTCTACAAACCTTTAGGGCAGCCCCTCTCCAATGATTTCCATTCTCCAGTCAAGAAGATTCTGAGTGGAAGAGCCTTGTGTGCATTGTGATTACATTGACTTAAATTGGGAAGCCAAGGGGCACTGAGAACTGAATATATCAGGGGAATGGAGTCAGCTGAACCTTTTTTTTTTCAATATTGGAATGATTTTGGATCACAAAGTTAGGTCACCTCTGAGAGAGAAAATCTGTTAAATAAAATTATATCTTCCCATCTCCAGTGAAATCACTAGGTTGTTAATGTGATTACTGTTTACTTCAGGAAGAAAATTGCTAGATTCGATTACAAATAGGCATTTTACAGATTGATTTAATCCTGAGTCTTACACATATTAACATGGAATTTACTGACTCAGACATGATCTTCTAAGCTATAAAATATTACTGGCGGGTAGTAGATCATATGTTCTAAGCAAACCAGGAAAGCTAAAACGTTAAGTAATCCTCCCAAATATTCAGCGTCTGTGTATTTCACTATAGCTGAAGGGGATTTGGGAGTTAGGCCGCAGGGGAGAGGAGGGACAAAGTGCCATATATTGATGAAACTCAGAGTAACTTTTTTCTTACCTATTAAAAATAATAATTAACCCAAGGACAATTCTCAAACCAGAAAAATCATGAAAAGTGAGCTCTGCACTTGCCATTGGTTAAAATTTATAAACACTTAGAATAAATATCCAGGTTTTGGGGGAGAAGTTGTTTCTTTGCTTGCATTGTTTTGTTTACTGGAGCTCTTATTTTGGGGATATTTGGTCTGTGGCTTCAGAGCATGTTTTGGATAAATGACTTATCCATGTTGATATTTATTGAGTGGAAACCCATGCCAGGCTGTTCTAGGTGCTGGAATATAAGAACGAACCACACAAAGTCCATACCCTCTTGAAGTTTGTATGTTGATGAGAAGAAATGGACAAAAAAGCAAATCAATAGATCTCATGTCAGATAGTGCAAAGTGTCATGCAGAAAAATGAGGCAGATTAAGGGGGATAGATGATAGGATGGGTGTGGGGTTGCTACTTTTGAGTAAGCAAAGATGACATTTAAGTAAAGGTTTAGAGGAAATGAGGGAGTGAGACTTGGGGCTTTCTATGCAAAGGCAAAGAGAAAGCAATTGCAAAGGCCCTGCTGTCAAACCAAATGTTTGGCAAACTTGAGGAAGAGCCGAGAGGCCAATGAGGCAGAAGGTGAGTATGAGAGGTGAGGTCAGAGAGGGGGCAATAATGCAAGTCAGGTAGGGCCTTGTAGGACACTGTCAGGATTTGGCTTTTACCAAGAGCAAGATGAGAAGTTGCTAGAAGGTTCTGAGCATAGAGTGATATGCTCTGACTTCAGTTGAAGAGGAAGCTTTGGGACTGCTGTGTTGAGAGTATACTGTGAGAGGGCAGACAATGGAAGTGGCTGAAAGACCGGTTAGGAAGCTCTTGCAATAATCCTGGTAAGAGATCATAGTTGCTTGGGCCATGATGTTAGCAGGGGAGGTGATAAGAAGCAGTTGGATTCCAGAAATGTTTTAAAGAATCGATATCACACAGTTTGCTGATGAATTAGACATTGAATAAGAGAAAGAAAAATCTTAAGAATAACCTTAGAATGTTTGGCCTGAGCTATTGAAAGTTTGGAGTTGCCATTAGTGTAAGACAGGAATCCTGCAGGTGAGGCTGACTGGGAAGGAAAGCCTTATAGTTTAAGGTGTCTACAGATGTTGCAAGTAGAAATGATGATTAGGCAATTAGATATATGGACCTGGAGTTCAGGGAAAATGTATAGCCTGAAGATACATATTTAAAATTTGTATGCGTTTGGTTGGTATTTGAAGCCATGATACTGAAACTAGAGAATGAGTAGCGACAGAAGAGAATTCTCTAGACTGAGGCCCAGGGTGGAGGATTGTTCAAAGCTCCAGGAGATGAGAAGGGACCAGCAATGGGAGGAGTGGTTAATGGGTAAAGCAAGTACTATTATTGAATAGGATAAGACTATCTGGAAACATGGAGGTCATCCCATTGATGACCTGGAAGAGAGCTGTTTCAGTGGACTGGTGGGGGCAAAAGCATGATGGGATGGATTCAAGAAAGAGGGGAAGGAGAGGAGGTAGAGACAACAGGAATAGGCAATGCTTTAGGAGTTTGGCTGTAAAGAGGACATGGAAATAGCAGATCATAGAGAATGTGACGCCCAGGGAGGGACTTCTTTTTTTAAGATGGGAAAAATAACAGCCCATTTTATGTTGACAAGACTAATCCAGGAGAAAGGAAAAATTGATGATGCCTAGGGAGAGAGGACAATTGCTGGAGTAATGTCTTTGATGAAGTGAGAGGGCATGGGATTCAATACATACATAGAGGGACTGGCTTCAGGGGACTAACCAGGTTTGTTTGTATTAATAGCAGGGAGATAGTGCATTTGGGCACAGATGCAAGTGGGCTGGTAAATGGGATAATGGGAGTATGCTTTTTCTGATTGATTTTTAGTAAACTATGAAAGGAGTTCATCAGTTAAGAGTGAGTATAGGGGAAGAGTATTGGAGGTTTTGGAAGGAAGAAAGCATGAATGAGTCATATAGCCATCCGGCAGGAAGAGTGAGAACAAAAATGTCGGAGACACCAAAAATATAGGAGACATGCTAGGGGGCACAAAGGAATTATTTGAGTTCTTATGATCATGAGTTTAAAGAAATTTGTTTTCTTCAGTCACCTTCAGCTGCTTAAACAGGGTGGCAAGTCAGATTGGAACAGGGTTGGGGTATAACCAGGTGAATATAATGAAAGCAAGAGATGTGGAGTCAAGGGCAACTGCAGTGCGTTAACTATAATGTTTGGTCATGGAATCTAAGCTGGGTGTAGAGGAAAGTGAGGATTTTTAGGGAAGGAGGAACAATGAAGCATATTAGAGGCAGAGGATTGAGATTCAAGCTGGGATCACTCAATTAGTGAGTCAGAAGCAATAACCTAGAAATTAGGAGGTGGGTTGGAGAGGTGGATGCTTGAGGTTATGGAGGGCTTGCAGTTATTGGTGGTTTGGGGGTCTGTTGTTGGGGTGGTGGGCTGAGATAAGATAGAGGAAAAGGTTATAGAAGGAGCAGGGGTCAAGGAACTGAGAGGCCAAGATATGGGAATTATATAGATATTGAAGTCAACAAAATGTTGACTTCCATATGATAGGAATATAAATTATGACAGGAATGAGGGAGAGTGATTCGAGAACATTTCAATCATTGCATCAAGTAAGGGGTGCAGCTAGCCTAGTCTGATATGCATCAAAGCTGGATTTTATTGTTGTTGCATGGTATTTTTTTTAAAAAGGAGGGAGGATGGTCTGGAATGGCAATGAGGGGCAAGAAGGGCATCTCCACCTCCAGGCCCCAGGGCATGAGGAAGGTGCAAGTGGAAATGCTCACCACCTGGGAGTGATTCAGGGTCCTCAAAGAGGAGCCAGGTTTCTGTAAGAGCAAGAGGAAAGGAATTGCCAGGGTTGTGGCTGGTGATGAACCACTGATTCTTAGGCAGGATTTGGGAGTTGGTAAAGGAAGGGAAATGAGCTGAGATGGGAGATGTGCATGGGTATCTGGGGATGAAAGTCCAAGTGATAAGAGGGACTGGGGGTCTTGGGCTTCTCGTGGTGATTGCCCTAAGCGAGGCTGTGGGCATTTGGGGTTGGCCCTAATGGTCTCTATGTCAGATTGAGGTGGTGATGCTGCAAGTGCCCGGGGCAGGGACTTGATGGCAGCACATGGAACTCTGGTACCTCTTCCTCAGTCCTGATATTTGCTTTTTTAACTTCTACTAAAAACCCCACTGCTAATTGTGATAGGCCACAACATGTTTTTATAGATGTCAACAAATGTTATCCTGGATTGAGACCACATTTTGACTATTTATCCTGGAAAGTACACATTTTCACAGGAAATCTTGTCCTTTCTAAAGTTCCCAACTAAGCTAGTCTCGTTGTGGGGGGGGGGGTCATAATTATTTGTTCTTACTTACCTTACCCCTTGTTCATCTTTAAAAAAAAAATCAAATAAAAAGGATTGGAAAGCAACTTTGCTTCTGCCCAATTCTGCTAAATGAAAGTTTTCTCTGACAGATCATTTTGATTTTGTATTTTCTTCTGTGACAGAAACAGTGGGACAGGAGCATGGAAATGAATGAAAGTCTTTAAAAGCCTTGAGAGAGAGTTTTCAAGGATCAGGAGAGGGCTTAGAAAGAAAAGGACTCTGAGTGGGGCTGCATGAAAAGGGGGTAAGTGAGGACTCTTGGGGAGGGTCTGAAAAAAACAAGTAGTTTGGCAAGGAGAGCAGAAAAATAAAATTCCACTGTGTAGGCATTTGGGGATTTAGCAAGATCAACCTAGAGTCTGCCCCCAGAGACACTGCACATTATTTCTGACACAGAGGATGCACTAATTCTATTTCCTGTGCCACCTGAAAAAATCATAATTTGAGAAGAGAAACTGTTAGGCCATTTCTAGTGAACTATTTTTCCAAACCCTCACGGAACCCTGAACAGGGTGTGAATGAGATCACAACTACCGCTGCTGCTGGTTCAGCCTCTCTGTCCACTAATAAAGGCAAACCCTTCAGCATGGTCATATCCTGCCAGCCATTTTCCCCCAAAAGATTAAATTATGTTCATCTTGGTTCATCTAACGCCACATCTTGAGTTCTTAAGGTATCACAGCCAACTCAGTCATACCTTACTTTATGCACTGAGTATGCATTGAACTCTATTTAGGAAGGAAGAGGGAAGCAAAGGAAGCCAAGGATGGTTTTGTCATGACCTCTCTTTGCTTTCTGACCTCCCGGAATCCACTCTTTGGAAGATGCGCAGAAAACAATGTGACTTCCATTTACCCTGCCTCAGATCTCCCCTCCTTCAGGCTGGCTCCCACCCCTGGTTCATGGGGTAAATTGGGTACGCCTATTTGTTAAAGGAATTTGTGGGAAGTGAGGGGCAAAATTGTTGGAGCAGAGGGAATAGATTTATCGGAGCTTTGTTACCCAGTGACTATCCCAGCATTAATACTTCAGAGTAGTCCTGACGCTTGTGGAAACATTTCAAGGGAGCTAGAGGCAATGTTACAGTGGAGATCAGAGAAGGGATGGGGCAGTGAGCTCTTGTCCCTAGGGGAAATCTCTTTTCCTCCATGTGACAGGAGCCAGTGCTCCAACAGCATCAGAATTACACTTAGCCACAATGACTGATGCGTGTGTGTGCCTGTGCACATGTGTGTGAGCATGCGTGAGTGCACGTGTGTAAGGGGGTGATGATGGAAACATGATATGCATCCACTGTGGGGTTGCGTTGCAAATTCACAGCTGCACCCCTCCCAAAGTCACATGGCAGAGGGGAAATTGTCATAGCTTTCCCTTGTGATGTCCTCTCCAGGGAGCACCGACGACTCAGGCTTGCCTCAGCTCTGCGAGGCCCAGACTCCACACTCCTCCCTGGGGCCAGCTCTCCTTCCTCTTGACTCTCAGATCCCCAGCCCATCCACCTCCAAGTTCTTTTTTTGTTTATTTGTTTTGCTTCTGTTTTCTGTAAATATCTATTTCTTATTTTGGACATGCAGGGATCAATTGAGATTCTGGAGTGGGGGGAGGGGCGGATGACTGGGTCTTTTTATTTTTTCCTTTCTCTCTTGGATTTTGGTGTTTGAACTTGAAAAAAATAATTACAAGTATATATATAAGCAAATGACTTACCTTTAAACAAAAGAAATAAGTTGATTTCATTCTTTTGATTTATCTTGTTTCTCATTGGGGTCGGGTGGGGGTGGGGGGTCTTTTGGGTGGAGGGCTTTTTTGTGAGCTGTATAGATTTCCAGTTTGGACTTGTTCAAATGATGCAGGAACAAAAATTAAAACGAATTAAAAAAAAGACAACATAAAAAAACAAGAAAAACTTTGTGATGTATAAAATCTGTAAATAGTCAAAG
Organism: Pan troglodytes; assembly: GCF_028858775.2. Lineage (NCBI taxonomy): Eukaryota > Metazoa > Chordata > Mammalia > Primates > Hominidae > Pan > Pan troglodytes. The sequence goes on along the minus strand of NC_072408.2, from coordinate 20,684,191 downwards.
ATTCTTTCTCTTTTCTAATGGCAAATTATTTCTGTCACTTTATATTCAAAAAATAAAGAAACCTACCACAAATTATCAGGGTTAAAAAAAAATCCAGAATCAGAGTTTTTTTCTTGGTCTTTGTGCTTTCTTTACTGTGATTCCAAAAAGATTGTTAAAAGTACTGTTTGGGAAATACCCCTTGCCCAGTTGGTTTCCGATTGTTGGTAGGAGTCTTGGACTGGCGAATCTACTTGGGTTAGGATCTGTTTCTACTATAGCTGGTGCTGGAGCCCTTGGTTACACTCATCTCCCCCTCATGTATTATTCTGAAACAAATCCCATAATTATATGATTTCATCTGTAAACATTACAGTATATATCTCTTTTACTAAGGACTCTTTTTTAGTTTAACAATGCCATTGTGACATCATAAGGTAGCCATAATTCCTTGATAAGAAATATCCAGTGTTCACTAATTGTCTCAAATGTAATACTGTTTTATGGGGTGGTGGTGGGTTTATTTTTTTTTCCCATAAGTCATAAGGTCCATACAATTAGTTGCTATTTCTCAAATGTATTTTAAATCTAAAGATTTTTTTTCTAACTTTTTCTTGACATATACTTGTTAAAGGAATAGAGCACTTTATCCTTTAGAGGTTCCCACAGTTGGGTTTTGCTGGTTCTTCCCAATATTAATGAAGACAATGTAAATTGGTAATTGTTTTACTCTTTAATGCATACTTCCATTGCTTGGAGGTGTCAGAAAAGCAAACCAGCCCTTGTTTTGCTGATTTTTTCCCACCCCACTCCCAGTCCCAGTCCTGTTACTGGCTTTATATATGGATTCTAAATGATCTCTCTTTCTATACCTTGATTGCTAAATTATCGAAGTTAAATAATAGTATCTCCCCCTTAGCTATTTTGGTAAGAAAATAGCATAGACATATTTAGCTTTTCACATGCCAATCATGAGGCACATTTCAACATCACTTTATTAAAAGCCACATGCTCCTCCTATAGTCCTAGTACTGGAAAGGACCTTCTAGAGACCATTTAGAAGAACTCTGTCTCATGGCCAAGGAGCCTGGGTGAGCTCATGTATGGCAGCCCTGGCTAGAAGCCAGCAGGGCTAATCCCTAGTTCCAGGAATCTCCCAGGATGATGTATTGTTATCTCTTTGAAGTTACTGTCTCAGAGAGATTATCTGTGAGGGTCTCTCTTGTACTTTCCTTTGTACTGAACAAAAATTCTTTTTTCTCCCTGAACATTCCAGAAAGTAGCAAGCTCTAACATAAAGCCAGATTCTTCCCAGATATAGTGATTCTCTTTACTTCTGGAGATACTTCCTTAAACCCCAAATTTTTTTTGGACAACAGAACTGCTTTAACAATAATCTGAAAATTATACAGTAAGTTTGATTTGAAAATCTGAGATTTGTTTTAAAAAAAAGTTAGGGGAAGACAAGACTTGAAATCTTGGCTCTGATTTTTCTCTTGTTTTTGTTTTTTTGTTTGTTTTGCTTTGTTTTGTTTTGTTTTAAGAGGGTCTTGCTCTGTCATCCAGGCTGGAGTGGAGAGGTATGATTACGGCTCACTGCAGCCTTGACCTCCCAGGCTGAAGTGATTCTCCCACCTCCGCCTCCTGTGTAGCTGGGTACTACTGGTGCATACTACCACACTGGGCTGATTTTGTATTTTTTGTAGAGACAGGGTTTCACCATGTTGCCCAGGCTGATTCTGAACTCCTGGGTTCAAGTGATCTGCCTGCCTCAGCTTCCTATGATGCTAGGATTACAGGTGTGAGCCACTGTGCCCATCTTGGCTCTAGTTTTAAATAAGGAAGCTTGAGAGTATTTATCTGGATTCTGGTGGGAACCTCCAGTAGGATATCATGAAAGCTTTGATCATGATCACAACACCTTCAATAAAACAAAGACTCCAATGACAAGGGTGAGTGCCAGAACTTCCTGAGACTATGCCAAGTGTCTATTCTTTATACAGCCTGCCTCACCCACACCTGGAATCTCTTAAATGGATTAGCTCAGAGCACCTGTGTCCTACATGCCCTTGTGCCACCCTGAAGTCCACTGCAAGGGACTATCAGTAAGACCAGTCTAATGAAAGGCTGAGGGAGCACCCGGTTGTGTCCCCATCAGCCAACTGTTCCGGAAAGATGAGCCTCCTTGGCTGTCCCAGTATTGACACTCTTCCCCTGCATACATGACTAGGAAGGTAGAACCTACCCTGAACACTTGATTTGAATATTTCTATTTCCCTATTCTTTTACAAATGCAAACTAATTCATTCAAAAATATAAATGATCCTCTGAAAGAAATTTCTTGTGGAATTCTGGAATGACCAAGAAGATGGGAAGAGACCACCAGAAAAGTGGTTCTGAGAGTCTGCAGGGCCTGTCAAAAAAATTATGCCAAAGCTATCATTTGTGGCCTGCATCAAATCATCTAGACTTCCATTTTCTTATCTTGAAACCCAGATGTTGGTCTAACTGCCCTCCCCGTCAAAGGTTACCTGGAGCAGTAGTTCTCAGTTTTACATAGTGGAGTCATCTGAGTATTTCTGAAATGCTGATGCCTGAGTCTCATCCCCTAGAGAGTCTCATTCAATTGTCCTGGGTGGCTGGAGGGGTTAGGGGTTGAAAACTTGCCCAGGTGATTTTAATATACAGCCAGAATGTGAACCACTATGTATGTGCATCTGGGGAAAGCGGGCCTCCTGTTTACTTCTAATTCCATTATATGTGGCAGCTGTTTGTTGTCACTCTCCTCTCACCATGGACAACTACTCACAGCACAGACAGTCACCCTTTGGAACTCCAGGACCTCTTTCCTCTTCCATTTGAAGCTGAAGAATGGACATAACGGAGGCACCATTTTATGATTACAGCCTCGTTCTCTAATTCTGCCTATTCCCAGCATACATGGCTAGATATAGACATACTGCAAAGCTCCTCTATGTAAAGGAAATTCTACACATAAAATTTAAACTTGAAATCGACCTTAAATGTGACTATTCTCATGTTTATGGGAAGAAAATCAAAACTAGAAACTTACTCCACAAGGTTGGTTCATTGGCCATAATTCCTGGACTTACTCCTCAATTTAAAATCTATGGTCTTCTAAAAAGGCACCTTTTTTTTCAGCTCTCCATAGCCTGGGTCTTGATTCTCTAACCCCCTCAGTTAGGGAAACCTATCCACATTGATGTTCTTTGCCTGGAAATTAGTCCCTTCCCCTCTTCCAGGCAAACTCTAGGACACTGTAGTTCCCTCAAGCACATGCCCCATAGTCGGAATAATTGTCTGACATCACAGGGGGCTTCATCAGGACAACAAAAGGTGGGCTTTGCTCCTCCACATCTAATCTTCTTTTAGATGTGCCCACGAGAGCAGGGGGTATATTTTTTCCTGGTTGACCAGTGGACACCTCTGGTATTATTCCACAAATAAGGGATTCTAAATCAAAGGTCAAAAACTGGTGTCCTGAAGACTGATTCTGACCTCAAAATCAGTCAGGAAACTGGTTTTGTGGGACGGGCACTGCTTTTTGAATATTCAGATTTGAGTGCCTCCAGAGAGTATCTGCTCTCTAGTTTGGGGCAGCCCCTACCATTTCTTATGACCTGTCTCACCTCAGGAAGCAAGTGAGGCTGCAGTAACTTCCCCTTTCCCACCACTGGCCCTCAACACACCCACGTACACAGGTCCCTTCTCCTAGCTGCAGCAACAGACTCTTCAAAGCTGTATTTATACCAGAGAAATAGTATTTATTCTTTCAGAGAAAAGCAGTGCCAATTTTTTTGTTTTTCCTTCTGCTGTCAGTCTAGGTACTGACGTCCCTCAAATGAGTAATAAAACAGCCACCATGCGGGGGCTATTTTATTAGTCATTGATGGGACCTCAGTACCTCAGTACCATGGGGCTACTTACATGGTGTCTACACTGCTTAGCTATACACACTCTCGAAAGCTTTGAACATCAAGATTGTTCTCTTTCTCTTTTGCCCTTTCTTGAAATTAATGTTTGTATAGATTTTTCTCTAATCCCACTGCACACAACAGTGTGATTATTTATCCTATCCAAGAAACCTCTCAGTTATCAGAGAAGAGGAAATTTTTTTCTTTCAAGTTACATCCAAAATAACTATCATTTAATGTGCACCTACCATATTCTAGTCCCTTTCATTCATTATCTCATGTGATCCTCTTAATACCTCATTTTACAAATGTTATTACAGTATTGAGGTTTGGAGAGATTTGTCAACTTGCTCAAAGTCATACAGCTATTAAGTGAAAGATCAGCAGTTCAAAACCAGTGATGCACATTTCCAAGCTCTTATCACACAAACCACCTCACAGATCTACTGCAAAAAGTAAACTAGACAATGAACATGAAGCTATTCTGCAAACTGTAAAGTGCTGAGGATAAATGTAATGTGGTATCATTCTGTCTAGCAACACCTTGATCTTTGACTTGCCCCTTTCTGATGCTCAACAATTAGTTCCTTATACTTCCTTAGGCACCAATCTTGGCAGATCTTGTCCCTTTGTAACTCTTTGTGTTTGAGGGTTTTTGCTTTGTTCAGAGTATCACGTTGGGTAGCCATTCTGAGAAAGTCATGAAGAAATGGTCTTTGCAAGAGAGAATCACCACCACCACTGTCAACATAAACATTAACTATTGGATACTTAATAATGGCCAGCACTGCACTAAACATTTTACATATATTGTCACATGTGCTGTTTATAATAACGCTGGGGAAAATGTATTTCCCTCCCAACTCCTCATTTTACAAAGAAGGAAATCAAGGTGCAGTGATGTTACTTAGCCAGCTTGGAGTTCCACAGTGGAACAGATCTATCTTAACCCAGAATTTTTCTGTTATGGAGCCTTTGAAGGCCACCGTGCTCCTAAAAATGTCATTTCTGAGGCAGCTTTATTTCTTGTCAACGTCTAGTCCAGAGGTTTTCAACTCTGGCTGTATATTAGCGTTACCTAAGGAGATTTTGAAGTTGCAGATGCTAAATACTCAGTAATTTGTAAAAACTCTTTGGGGAGTGCTCAGCTGGAGCCAGGGCTAGAAACAAGTGGTCTCAGTTAATGCCAGAAAAAATTAATCAGGGCCAGGAGAAGGGAAAGAGGCTGGTGCAAATACCTACAGCCAGAGGGAATGCACAGAGGGTTCACAGTAAGAATATAGGAAACCCAGAAATATTATTTACCCAATATGTCCTTTGAGGTGTGTCAGTTACTAATCTGGGGCTTCCACATTCACCCGTGTCCTTCTTGCCTTACTTTGTGATCCTGGTGGTCTCTGTAAGCTACAGCTCTCCTTTGCCAGCCTCTCTATGCTAGGCTCTGCCAATAGAGGGCGCCAGAGGGAGACTGGGAGACTGGTGGATGAAAGGTTTTTTGTTTTGTTTTGTTCAGTTAGCAAGCCAACCCCACTGTGGGCATCTGGCTCCTGACGTCTCCCTAACTCTTGTGGGCAGTTCCCCCATCCCAGGATGGCTTTCTGCCCGTTTCTTTCTTGTGCAGCAGCCATGCCCTTGCCATGGTCTTACTCTTGAATCTCAGCCTTGCAGAGCTCCCCTCTCAGCAGAAAGTCCCTTCCTTGTTCACGTTCTCTCTATCCCAGAGTGGAAGTCATTCTCTGTAGTTGCTACTCACATTACAACTCAGGGTTCTCTTTCACCCTTTCACAAAACAATTATGCAGTTAACAATTCTTTAAGTTTTCCCTGTTCAAATTCTTGCTTTGGTCAGTTGCCTCAACTGGACTATGGCAGGTATATTGGAACACTCTCTTTATAACTCTGCTGTCAGATCACAAAGTGAGATGAAGGAAAAGTTTGCACAGGCTCCCCTCATGAAGCCTGGGAGAGCATGCCCCTTTAAGGAATGGGATCCGTTTCAATGATTCTGGTTAAGAAAAGGCTGCATGAGCTACTGGCGTATTTATTCTGTAACCAACCGCTAATGCCAGACTTTTCTTTGCTTTCATTGCTATATCACAATGGTAAAAGAATTCACTTAATTAATTTGCAGCCTGTACATAATGAGAAGAATATTTCCTGACAGCTTTATAGAGAGGATGATATTTACATAACATTAGTTACATAATATATAATTTATAATTTATTTTCTATATAACTCATTTAATAATAATATCACTTATATAAGTAGATGCTTGTATATCTATCTGCTTTATATTTATTCTGTTGGTTGTGGTGGCAGTGGAGGAGAAAAGGATATCTTCATTATTTTGTCTGTGTAGCTTTTTTCTTAGGATAAACCTACTGGCAGATTTTGATAAAGCTGTTCTGATCTAAGTTAACAACGATCACAAAGGTTATGTGGGGACTGTGGAGATGATTATGGCGCAGGACCTATGAGAAAATTCTAGGGGAAGAGCAGGTCTGCCACTGCCTCTACTCATTTGCATTCACTCATTCATCCGAATATTTATTGAGTGAGCATGCAATGTCTGCTACGTGCCAGGCATTGTTCTAGGAGTTAAAGATCTAGCAGCTTGCAAAAGAGACCAGCAGTCCTGCCCTCAGGAATATACATGCCAGTGCTTCCTTGGGCAAAGTCTTGGAAAGCCATATATGGCCCCGACAAACTTGGGTTTGTCCCAAGTGGGAGGCTACTTGTGCCCACTGCGTTCGGTCTCGCAGAGCCTTAAGGATGTAGGTCTGATTACTCATCCTGGAAAGTGCTACCTGTGCATGTGGTGCCAGCTTCAGTGGAGGAGCCTTTGAGTCTGGGGTGGAAGCATGAAATCCTCTTTAGAGAAGGGGATACTCTTCCAGAAGACTCATTTTGAAAGAGTATCTTCACAGCAGATTAGGAAAGCCACACCTGAATTGAAGTGAAAAAGAGACACAGGCATATATAAAAGTATAGAAAATGCTAGACTTGGGGATGTGGGAGGGGAGAGATAGAAAAGGGCAGGTGACTCAGGAAGAGAAATCGCTTCTATACATTGGTCTTTTTGAGTCTCACCACAGCCTTGACAGGTAGGTAGGCAGGCAGCATTATCATCATGTTACAGATGAGGAAACTAGGGGAAGTGACTTTTCCAAGGCCACACAGTGAGAAGTGGACCCCAGGTTTCCCAAGTCCAGTGCGCTCTCCATTGTACCATGCAACTCTCATGATGACTGGCATGGATAATTGCAGAAATTTAGGAGAGGAAAAATGTAACATACGGTGATGAGAATGATGCCGCAGAAGCGAAGGTATAATGGAACCAAATATACAGACAGAAGCATACCCTTCCTCATAACTTTGATCTAGTCACTATTATAAAACCTTCACATGAAGAAAACAACTTGGCAGATCCTTTCTAAACATTTACCAGCAAGAAATGGATTGCATGAACCCACAAAACTTGCCCTGGCTGTCCTTACCTCACCATAACAGTGTCATGGTGCTGACATCTTATTGCACAGACATGCCTGAGGAAATACCAAAGTGAGAGCTGAATGTAGTCACGTTTCTGCTACTCTACAATTTGATCTCCCCACTCTGCTTGCACTGTGTCCCCCCCCCAGTCTCCCTATGAAATCAACAAGTACACAATTTTTCCTAGGGACAGGAAAATGTACCAGATTCTTGGCGAAGTCATTGCCTCCTGGTATTTCAGGCTCTAAATTATTTCTACGTCATCCTGTAGTGTCTGTAAGGTGGTCATCCCCTCTCTCCCACATCACTCCACAAATCACTGCCATTTCTATTTAATCTGAAAAGAAAAAATGAGGGAGGGAGTCTCTAGGCTGCCATGTAGCCGCTAGAGGAATTCACGTCACCCTCCCCCAAACCAGCCTTGGCCACCAGGAAGCTCTCATGCCATATTGAATCCGAAGCGCGTGGACCCTTATTATCAGAAGATGAAGCTCCCAGATTCACCCAGCATCACTGATCTTGTGCCCTGCAGTGGGCCCTGAGCCATAGTGGCTTTTACCTTCAAGGGTGAACATCAGGGAAGTGGGATTCAAAGGAGAAATTGCAAAGCAATTGAGGGGAAAGGAAGGGCGAAGGCAACAACTCACTTGGGGAGAGAGGCCTTCTCAAGAGAGTTTGGAAAAAGGATTGAATGCTTCACTATATGATTTTGTGAGGACTGGCAGAAGGGAGGGTACAATGAAACCAAATATAGACACAGACATCCTTCCTTCCCTATGATTAAGTCACCCATCCCAGTAGCAAAACAAAACAAAAAAAACATAGAATGCCAAATCTTCCTCTCCTTTTCCACATGGAGGTGAATGTTAGACATGGGTCAGGTCTCTATTTTTAATTCAAAGCTTTGTCTTCCTACTTAGTTTTCTTATTTAACCTACTTCAGGCCTTAACTTCATCACCCTGGCATGAGAATCCCTAGGAAGGAAGACGACAGGATTCTCCAAATTGGCAGGATCAGACAGACACCATGACCTCAAAGGAATGCTTTCCAGGTTAGGCAGGCTGTCCCCCAGGCCTGCCTTCAAGGAGGCCCTCCCAGCTCTCCTGTCTAACTTCTCATGCTAAGAATGTTGGCTCAAAAACCAGAGGGGGTCACACCATGGGCCTGGAGGCTGTGTCAATGTGCTGATGCTTCCGGATAGATCACAGGCATCTCTTGTACCAGCTTCTCCCCCTGCAAAGCCTGGACCCAGGTTCTCCTTTAATCTACCTACATGAACTCCTTTAGCCACTCTGCCCATCAGATTAGAGCCCTGCTTTTCAGGGAAAGGGGCACAAAATGCCTCCAGTCTTTCACCATCTCCATAGCAAAGAGCAAAAAGCTTTACTTCTTAGCATCTTGTGGGAAAGTAATAGGCACTGTACTCTTAGCTTCCATTTCACAGCAGCGACTGCATTCACATGGGGCCTGGGCTCTGCAGGCCACCTTCAACCCATTATAATTTCCTGTTCTTTTCCCAATTACCCCAAGTCAATAGGTCCAACGCAGACTCAAAGCTTAGCCTTTGCAATTTAGATGCCACAGGTAGCTTCGCGTTTGGATGGTAGAGAAAGGAAAAATAATAACCTTGCCTTACTCAGGCCCCTGCCATGTCCCAGTGTCCTGGAGCGGCGCAGCTGTGTCTCTTGGACCCACTTAGTGGCCTTTGTCTCCTCTCACAAGTGCAACTTCTTGCCCGGTAGAGGCTGGCAAGAGTGAAACCATCTGCATAGAACAGAGCAGAGCTGCTGAGAGCCAACAGCGAGAAGGGAGGGGTGCACAAGAAACCAGAAGGGCAGCGGAGGAAGGCTCACAGGGAGAGGGTAATTCCATTAGATGGAATCTGGCCTGATCCAACATAACCCCACCTCCACCCCACCTTACCTTATGAATAGCTCGGCAGGACCTTAATTACACTCCTAACATAATAAGTACTTTATGTGGATGGACCAACTGTGTTTCCATCACAGTCCCTTTTAGGCCAGGAGTTCAATGTACATAACAAACTTTGTTTGCCATTAGACTTTTACGCTGCAGAGCAGGTTGGTGAATATCAACATTACCCAATTCCAACAGAAAGGAGAAACTGAGGAACCCATTGGTTCAGGCACTTGCCTAAGGTAAGTCAGAATTCGGAAGCACTATGAAGGTCTTTTGACGTCGAAATCGATGTTCTTTTGCCCAGCACATCACTGCACAGCCTGTTGTGTGTAGCTCTAAGTCTCAGGTGTTCTAAAAGATTACAGAAAAGATGGACAAAGTGGGAACAGTTACTTACTTTAACATCTTAGTCCTAGGGCTTTCCTACTCAAAATGAGGGTGAACCAGTGGGTGCATCCACATGGCCTCTGCAAATTCTCCCTCCTTATATGCCTTTTCCCTTCTCCCATGCCGAGGCTCAAAGTCTGGGTCAGCTTTGACTCGTTGACTCTCCTTGTCCCCACTCCAATATGCATCAGTTTCCAAGTCCTGTTAAATCTGCTTCTGAAATACATCTAAATGCTCTCCCTCCTTCTGAATTAGGCCCTCTGTATCTCCCTAAGGAATGAACGCAATGAAGTCCTGAAGGATCTGCTCCCCTCAGAGTCCCTCACACCCATCCATCCTTCAAATCTGCTCAGATGACCTTCTTATGACACAAAACGGTCCTGGCCATTTGGCTCCCCAGGCCAGCTATGGCTTCCCACTGCCTGTGAATGAGCATGAACACTTCCCCGACATCGTGGGCTTGTTTCCCCTTCTGGCTTTCTTGTCTGGGGTTCCCTCACACACCAGGAGCTGAAGCTCACTTGGTCTATTTACTATTCTCCAATCGCATCCCATCCTTCCCCTACTTTCATGCAGATACTCCCATTTGCACTCCCAATACCCCATGAAACACCATCTCAAATGTCACCTCCTCCTTGCAGCCTTTTCCAGTCACCCCAGCAATGTGGGCTTCTCTTCCTTTGATGCTCACATCTCTTTTATGCCACTTGTTTTCTACCTGATCTCAAGAGCACAGCGTGACTGGAGGGTCCTGAGTGACAGATACCTGCACTAATGCCTCTCTGCACTCAAGGGTGTGAGCAGGGGCTCTGCATAGAGTACAAGGTTAAACAATGTAAAATTGGAAGCTCTTAGGCAAAAAATGAAACTTTGCCTTTTTTATATGTTTGTTTTCCCTTTCCATCCCCTCCTTTCCTTCCTTCCAACAAGTATCTGAGCATCTACTATATACCAGGTAAATTCTTGTGACTGATGGTACAGCAGTGATCAGATCTGACAAAAATCCCTTCCTTAGTGAAGTGAGAGATCTGGTGAGTGGAGGCAAATAAAAAACAAACATGTAAGATGTTTACTGTGCCAAAGAGTAATCAATGCTATGGAGAAGAGTAAACAGAAAGAAGTGGGGAGAGTCCAGGGTGAGTGATCAAGGAGGCCTCCGAGAAGGTTCTACATGAGCAGAGTGGAAGAGAGCCATGAAGGATTCTAGGGGAAGAGCATTCTATGCAGAAGGAACGGCCAGTGCAAAGGCTCTGTGAAAGGGATAATGTGGGGGTGTGTTGGGGAAACAGGAGAGAGGAGGAATCGTATGTATAACATTCTCTTTTTCTCTTTTACCCTTGCTGACTTCTAAGATTGGTGCACCATCAGGGCAGACAGAATTGATATTACTCAGGTTAATGGCTTAGACTGGTTAAACCCAAAGTTGGAGTGAAAAACCCAAATTTAGAGTGGAGAAACCAAAGGGAGTGGCAGAAACCCCTGTAGCCTAGCGAAGGGCAGTGAGCACACCCCTACATGTAAGAGGGTGGTGTATCTGTGTCTACAGAAGAGGGATGACCATGCCAGCAACAACCAGGCTGTTTGGAGACGCTACTGCTGGATTCCTATGTTAACATCTGTCGGGGGCTAAATTTGGGTTCCTTTTTGACATTATGAGGAAATATCTTACTGACGGGCTGTCCTGCCTGTGTTCCTTCCTGGCCTTTGACTTGTCTGGATGTATCTTTATTCTCAACTTCTTCCATGCTGACAGTTTTGGCACAAAACCCGACATCACTGCTTAGGCAGGCCCAGTCTGCACAAAACTGGGAATTGTCTTCAGAACTCCATGCTACTGGGTCAGTCTATCTCAGGTCTCTAAGTTAGCCCTGGAAGTGACGGCTGGAATGCAAACAACCCTACTGGAAGTTTAAGGGACACACTGTCTTTTGGTTTAAGGATTCTCATATTCAACGTAGAACACACTTCAGTTTTCCATCTCACTGCAGCATCTAGTACCAGAACTTCTCACCCCACCAAGATTTCAGTCCTGATGGAAAAGTAGACCTGGAGCATTTTCATGTTTGCCTACATGAGTGCAAAAGTCAAAATAACCACAAAGATGTGACACTGCATATTTATGCTATTGTTACTCCCATTTTATAGGTTAGAAATTGTTAAGTAAATTATCGTGTAATATTCTGTGAGTCTTTGTGTTTGTCATTTTAAGGTAAGTATTAAATGATTGTATGCTTAGGGACTATTGGGATAAGAAAAACAAATATCGCCGGTGCAGTGGCTCAGGCCTGTAAACCCAGCACTTTGGGAGGCCGAGACAGGTGGATCATTTGAGGTCAGGAATTTGAGACCAGCCTGGCCAACATGGTGAAACCCTGTCTCTACTAAAAATATAAAAGTTAGCTGGGTGTGGTGGTGGGCACCTGTAATCCCAGCTACTTGGGAGGCTGAGGCAGGAGAATCGCTTGAACCCAGGAGGCGAAGGTTGCAGTGAGCCAGGATCATGCCACTGCACTCCAGCTGGGCAGCAGAATGAGACTCCTCTCAAAAAACAAAACAAAGAACAAAAGAAAAACAAATATTTATGGAGCACTTAGTGTGTGCCAGGCAGTGGAATTGACAGTTTCCATTTTCAGGTTTGATGTTTCCATAACACCACGAAGGGAGTAGCATTCTCATGTTCACAATGGAGGAAATAAGGGCTCAGAGAAGTTGAGGAACTTTACCAAAGCTACACAGCTAGTTGGTGAACAGGGGATTTAGATCTATATTAGCTCCATAGTTAGTGTGGTCTTGCAACACCCACAGCTCTTGAGTCTGGGGAAGGAAGAGACTTTAAAATGTGGGAAGAACTGAAATCATAGGCTGATGTGAAAAAGAGAGTGCTGGGACATGTGGGCAAATGGTCACCCCAGTAATGGGGCTGCTGCCTCTGGCATGGGCCAACAGCACACTGAGGGGCTAATCCCCTCGGTGGTCAAAGAAGCCTGGATCCAGAAATAGGCAATAAGAAGATGGTGAAAATACAGGAACATGGGAGGTTGTGAGCACGGCCATTTTGTTTCACCCAATTGAGACTCTGGATGATGTGGTAAGTGTGAGGCGCGACTGCCCACCGAATGGGAACACACAGGCCCTATCGTCTCCTCCAGGCTCTCATGCCATGGATTAGATTTCTCCTTGACTTGACTCACACTCCCCACGTACACAATTAAGCCAGACCTCTCCCATCATGAAAAATGTCCTCCCTGAATCCTGGTTGCACTTTTAGCCATTATCAGATCTCTTTTAATTACCATTACAGGCATGTCTCTGAAAAAGTAGCCCACAGTCTACTTAACTTAGTTAACATTTATTGAGAGATAATTAGGAGCAGACACTGGGCCAAGTGGTTTATGTTACTTTTCTGTTTCTCACAACTACCCAGTGACAGAGGTACTATTGCCATACCATTTTACGGACTAGTAAACAAAGATCAACTAAGATTAAAGAATTTCCCAAGGCTACACAGAAGGAAGTGGCACAATCGGTATTCATTTCCAGGTCATTTGAGAATGTAAGTAAGCTTTATAAGGGAAGGGATTTTCATCTTCTCTCATTCACTGATGTATCCCTAGGACTGAGACAAATGCCCCAAACAGAGTGGGTATTCAATCACTATTAGTTGAACAAATGAACCTGTGATGGTATCTCCACTTACTCATGATGCCAGGCTGCCCACTGATCCTGTGGCCTTCCCGTCTCCTGCATTTTCCACAGCTGCATGACTGTTTTCCTCTTCTGCAGTCCCATTTTCCCCTGTGGGATTCCCATGTCTCTCTAATGCATTCTCCTTCCCCTTTGCTGCATTCCATTTCCCACTCCTGCATTCCCATCTCCCACTCCTGCATTCCATCTCCCTCTGCTGCATTCCATTTCCCTCTGCTGCATTCCATCTCCCTCTGCTGCATTCCATTTCCCTCTGCTGCATTCCATCTCCCTCTGCTGCATTCCATTTCCCTCTGCTGCATTCCCATCTCCCACTCCTGCATTCCATCTCCCTCTGCTGCATTCCATCTCCCTCTGCTGCATTCCCATTTCCCACTCCTGCATTCCATCTCCCTCTGCTGCATTCCCATCTCCCACTCCTGCATTCCATCTCCCTCTGCTGCATTCCCATTTCCCTCTGCTGCAATCCCATTTACCATTCCAGCATTCCCATTTCCCACTGCTGCATTCCATCTCCCTCTGCTTCATCTTCCCATTTCTGACTCCTGAATTCCATCTCCCTCTGCTGCAATCCCTATCCCACTGCTGCATTCCATCTCCCTCTGCTGCATTCCCATTTCCCACTCCTGCATTCCATCTCCCTCTGCTGCAATCCCATTCCCCTCTGCTGGATTCCCATTTTCCACTCTTTATTCCATCTCCCACTCCTGCATTTCCATTTCCCATGCCTGCATTCCATCTCCCTCTGCTGCATTCCCATTTCCCTCTGCTGCAATCCCATTTACCATACCAGCATTCCCATTTCCCACTGCTGAATTCCATCTCCCTTTGCTGCAATCCCATTTTCCACTCCTGCATTCCCTCTCTCTCTGCTGTATTCCCATTTCCCATTCCTGCATTCCATCTCTTTCTGCTGCAAACCCATTTTTCTCTGCTGCATTCCATCTCCCTCTGCTGCATTCCCATTCCCCACTCCTGCATTCCCATTTCCAACTCCTGAATTCCATCTCCCTCTGCCTTATTCCCATTTCCCACTCCTGCATTCCATCTCCCCCTGCTGCATTCCCATTTCCCACTCCTGCGATCCATCTCCCTCTGCTGCATTCCATCTCCCACTCCTGCATTCCATCTCCCTCTGCTGCATTCCATTTCTCTCTGCTGCATTCCGATCTCCCACTCCTGCATTCCATCTCCCTCTGCTGCATTCCCATTTCCCTCTGCTGCAATCCCATTTACCATTCCAGCATTCCCATTTCCCACTGCTGCATTCCATCTCCCTCTGCTTCATCTTCCCATTTCTGACTCCTGAATTCCATCTCCCTCTGCTGCAATCCCTATCCCACTGCTGCATTCCATCTCCCTCTGCTGCATTCCCATTTCCCACTCCTGCATTCCATCTCCCTCTGCTGCAATCCCATTCCCCTCTGCTGGATTCCCATTTTCCACTCTTTATTCCATCTCCCACTCCTGCATTTCCATTTCCCATGCCTGCATTCCATCTCCCTCTGCTGCATTCCCATTTCCCTCTGCTGCAATCCCATTTACCATACCAGCATTCCCATTTCCCACTGCTGAATTCCATCTCCCTTTGCTGCAATCCCATTTTCCACTCCTGCATTCCCTCTCTCTCTGCTGTATTCCCGTTTCCCATTCCTGCATTCCATCTCTTTCTGCTGCAAACCCATTTTTCTCTGCTGCATTCCATCTCCCTCTGCCGCATTCCCATTCCCCACTCCTGCATTCCCATTTCCAACTCCTGAATTCCATCTCCCTCTGCCTTATTCCCATTTCCCACTCCTGCATTCCATCTCCCCCTGCTGCATTCCCATTTCCCACTCCTGCGATCCATCTCCCTCTGCTGCATTCCATCTCCCACTCCTGCATTCCATCTCCCTCTGCTGCATTCCATTTCTCTCTGCTGCATTCCCATCTCCCACTCCTGCATTCCATCTCCCTCTGCTGCATTCTCATTTCCCTCTGCTGCAATCCCATTTACCATTCCAGCATTCCCATTTCCCACTGCTGCATTCCATCTCCCTCTGCTTCATCTTCCCATTTCTGACTCCTGAATTCCATCTCCCTCTGCTGCAATCCCTATCCCACTGCTGCATTCCATCTCCCTCTGCTGCATTCCCATTTCCCACTCCTGCATTCCATCTCCCTCTGCTGCAATCCCATTCCCCTCTGCTGGATTCCCATTTTCCACTCTTTATTCCATCTCCCACTCCTGCATTTCCATTTCCCATGCCTGCATTCCATCTCCCTCTGCTGCATTCCCATTTCCCTCTGCTGCAATCCCATTTACCATACCAGCATTCCCATTTCCCACTGCTGAATTCCATCTCCCTTTGCTGCAATCCCATTTTCCACTCCTGCATTCCCTCTCTCTCTGCTGTATTCCCGTTTCCCATTCCTGCATTCCATCTCTTTCTGCTGCAAACCCATTTTTCTCTGCTGCATTCCATCTCCCTCTGCCGCATTCCCATTCCCCACTCCTGCATTCCCATTTCCAACTCCTGAATTCCATCTCCCTCTGCCTTATTCCCATTTCCCACTCCTGCATTCCATCTCCCCCTGCTGCATTCCCATTTCCCACTCCTGCGATCCATCTCCCTCTGCTGCATTCCATCTCCCACTCCTGCATTCCATCTCCCTCTGCTGCATTCCATTTCTCTCTGCTGCATTCCCATCTCCCACTCCTGCATTCCATCTCCCTCTGCTGCATTCTCATTTCCCTCTGCTGCAATCCCATTTACCATTCCAGCATTCCCATTTCCCACTGCTGCATTCCATCTCCCTCTGCTTCATCTTCCCATTTCTGACTCCTGAATTCCATCTCCCTCTGCTGCAATCCCTATCCCACTGCTGCATTCCATCTCCCTCTGCTGCATTCCCATTTCCCACTCCTGCATTCCATCTCCCTCTGCTGCAATCCCATTCCCCTCTGCTGGATTCCCATTTTCCACTCTTTATTCCATCTCCCACTCCTGCATTTCCATTTCCCATGCCTGCATTCCATCTCCCTCTGCTGCATTCCCATTTCCCTCTGCTGCAATCCCATTTACCATACCAGCATTCCCATTTCCCACTGCTGAATTCCATCTCCCTTTGCTGCAATCCCATTTTCCACTCCTGCATTCCCTCTCTCTCTGCTGTATTCCCGTTTCCCATTCCTGCATTCCATCTCTTTCTGCTGCAAACCCATTTTTCTCTGCTGCATTCCATCTCCCTCTGCCGCATTCCCATTCCCCACTCCTGCATTCCCATTTCCAACTCCTGAATTCCATCTCCCTCTGCCTTATTCCCATTTCCCACTCCTGCATTCCATCTCCCCCTGCTGCATTCCCATTTCCCACTCCTGCGATCCATCTCCCTCTGCTGCATTCCATCTCCCACTCCTGCATTCCATCTCCCTCTGCTGCATTCCATTTCTCTCTGCTGCATTCCCATCTCCCACTCCTGCATTCCATCTCCCTCTGCTGCATTCTCATTTCCCTCTGCTGCAATCCCATTTACCATTCCAGCATTCCCATTTCCCACTGCTGCATTCCATCTCCCTCTGCTTCATCTTCCCATTTCTGACTCCTGAATTCCATCTCCCTCTGCTGCAATCCCTATCCCACTGCTGCATTCCATCTCCCTCTGCTGCACTCCCATTTCCCACTCCTGCATTCCATCTCCCTCTGCTGCAATCCCATTCCCCTCTGCTGGATTCCCATTTTCCACTCTTTATTCCATCTCCCACTTCTGCATTTCCATTTCCCATGCCTGCATTCCATCTCCCTCTGCTGCATTCCCATTTCCCTCTGCTGCAATCCCATTTACCATTCCAGCATTCCCATTTCCCACTGCTGAATTCCATCTCCCTTTGCTGCAATCCCATTTTCCACTCCTGCATTCCCTCTCTCTCTGCTGTATTCCCATTTCCCATTCCTGCATTCCATCTCCCCCTGCTGCAATCCCATTTCCCTCTGCTGCATTCCATCTCCCTCTGCTGCATTACCATTTCCCACTCCTGCATTCCATCTCCCTCTGCTGCATTCCCATTTCCCACTCCTGCATTCCATTTCCCTCTGCTGCAATCCTATCTACCACTGCTGCACTCCCATTTCCCACTGCTGCATTCCATTTTCTTACGCTGCAATCCCCTCTGCTGCATTCCCATGTTTTCCACTTCTGCAACCCCATTTTCCTCTGCTGTATTCCCATGTCCCTCTACTACATTCTCAATTTCCTTTGCTGCATTTCCATTTCCCTTTGCTACACTCCCCTCTGCTGCATTTCCATTTTCCACTCATGCATTCCTATTATCTTCTGCTGCATTCCCATTTCCACGCCACCATTTCCCCCGATGAATTCCCATTTCTCACTACTACATTCTCTCCATTGCCTTTCCCAGTGCTGCATTCCCCTTTCTCCATTTCTCTTCTCCTCTGCCTCATTCCCATTTCCCACCGCTCCATTCCCATTTTCCACTAACACATTTCCCTCTGCTGTATTCTCATTTCCCACTGCTGCATTTCCATTTTCCACTGATGCATTTCCCTCTGCTACATTCCCCTTTGCTGCATGTTTCACTGCTGCAATGATAGGCTGTTCATTCTTGCAATCCAGCTTTCTCCCCACCTCCCTATGCTTTGCCCCACCCCTAAACTTGGCTCTGATCAAGCCAGTGAACACTGCAGGCTTTCTCTGTTATTCGATACTGTTGAAAATTCCTGGTTGAAATTTTCTTTCCTTTGTGGTATCTATAATGGCAATGATTCCCAATTATCTTCCTGCCTCTTGAGCTGATATATACAGGGACTTTTTTTCCCTATCTTAATATGTTACTCCTCTTCAGCTCACCTCCTACAAATAGGCAGGCTCTTCCTAATTTAGTGCTCTTATTTTTATTGCACACACACACTCATTTAGATCTAATGCTCTAACTACCAACTATAATCTATAAGCTCCAAATCTATACCTGTAACCAGATCCATGTCTGAACTCCAGAGTAGTATTTCTGCCTCCCTGTTGTAATTTACACCTGAAATCTCTTGGTGGCCTCAGATGCAACCTCCATACAATAGAATGTATTAGTTTGTCCCCCATACCTGCTCATTCTCCTGCAGCTCTTGTCTTGGCAAATCACACCACCATCTGCCTGGCCCCCCAAAGCAGACTCCAAGTGCCATTGTCCACACTGAATAGACACTAACTCCAGTCCCTTCTACTGCCTATCTCTCTCAAACCTGGCCCTTGTCTTCAATCCACTTCCAGGATGATTCACCCTGTGTCATCCCCCGGCCTACACAACACTAGTGCTCTCTTTCCAAAACGCTGCACTGTCCATCATTCAGCTGCCAAACATTTGTTCATAGCTCCTTGTCACCTATGGAATAAAGTCAAAACTACTTGTATATCATGAAGACCTTCATAATCAATCCCCATTCACTTTTCCTGCCTCATGTCCCATGAGTACCACATGCTCCACTATAGCTGCATTTTCCTGGACATACCAGGATCAGCTACTTGGAATGTTCTCTTCCTGCCTCCCAGCCCTACCCTGACTTCTCCAGCTTCTCCTTCCATGTGAAATCCTGATCACTCCAAGGTGCATTGGCAGCATCATCCCCTCTTTGATGTCTTTCCTGACCCCTTTCCCTTCAGGCACAATGAAGAGCCTCCTCCCTTAGTCCTCCCACAGTGCCTGAGTCATTTTTCCCTTTCAGTGCTATGACACTGAATTTTAAACTGCAGGCAGTGCCCATCGTGAAAACTAAGCACGGTCCTTAGCTCTCACTTTTAATGGATCTTTTATAAATAAATGAGTTGGTAAGTAACTAAATGAAAGCAAGAATGAGAAAAACTGAATTCAGGGTTCTACCTACCAAAGAGTTGCTCAATCAGTGTGATGTAAATGAGAACAGATCTTCTGGTAGGAGAGTGATTTGCTTCAGAGACAGTTGACTTCTCTGAACTTAATTATATTTCTTTTTCAATTACAATTGTCTTAACTAATCCTCCAGCAATTCTGTAGCTGAGTTACTTGTAACTCAGAAGGGAATATGTCATTTAACTTATGCTCAACACTGTGTAATTACAGCAGCTTCAGTGCATGTTATTTCCCATGCACACCAGTTAGGATACTTCTTTCTTAAAGAAATGAAACTTGATCCAGTGGTTTAGGAGAATTACAGGAGGATTGTGAATCACTCATCGATTCAAGCAAGGGAAAACAGTAAAAGCATTGGTGAGGGCATCTTTTTCCTGCCTATGAGTCTTAACCTGTATGTAAGTTGTAAAATCAATTTAGGGAGTTCCATTTAGCATTTAAAATGAAACAGAATAAAATCAAACTGGAAGTACCAAAGTATATTGCGTATAGTAAAGGTAAGTATTAATTTGTGAAACTTTAATTTCAGATGCACATGTGTGTATGTCTTTGTCATGGGCTGTAGTGTAATAGTCTTACCGTGTGTCATAATCAAAAAGTTAGAAAACAGTGGTTAAAAGCATTTATTGAATTTTACTGATAATTAGGTCTGCTGCCAGCTCCCTCTGTGACTTTGAACAATTGTTTAACCTTAAACAGGAATAATAACACCTACTTCTTAATGCTATTATAGTGCTTAATGCTTATCACGAAGTATTATATGAGATTTAATATTATAATTATATATTATATTTATATAATTATTAATTAACAGTGATATGTTACATATATTACTATTATGGTCTATAATTAATAACTGGACTGGTCTCAAACTATTAACCTCACCAAGTGAGAATAGATTTGCTGTAGTGCTGGTTCATAGATATATGAGTCTAATGTGGAAAATATAAAATGATATTTCCTAATGTGTTGAGTTCACCAATTCAATTCAATAGATGTTTACTGAGCATCTACTACACAGTTTCTATGCTTAGGAAATTAGAATCTATATTTTTCCTGTTTCTTCTGGCAGGAAGGCACTAGGCCAAGCCTGGAACAGAATACCAAGTTGCAGGGTTATACTTCTTGCCCTTGAGCACTTAAGACCTAGTAAAGTATCTAAGACACGAAAACAAATGTCTCATTAAAAGGCAATATATAATATATGAAGAGTAAAGACGGTGCCACAAGAGAACAAAGGAAATAACTTCTGGCTAAAGACATCACAGTATGGGAAGATGGGGTAACAAAGGTGGTTCTATTTGAGGAAGGACATGAAGAATGGGTACTATTCAAATGAGAGAAGACAGGAGAAAATGTATCCTGAGCAAGGCGAGGAGCATGAAGTCTATCACGAGAATTATAAGAGGTAAGAATGGAAACAGAGAGCAAACTGGGTTTTATGCCTTTGCCTTCATTAACACTGATAACTGCATCTTCTCCAAAAGTTTTTTCCCAGCATCTGAGCACCATCTCCCATCCTTTCAGCTCAACTTCTTGTTGAGTGCTTTGACCTAGAATAGCCCTCCAGTCCACTGAGGCTGCCATTTCCCCCATTGCCCCCACACATCTTCACTATCCTATCTCCAGCCAAGCAACATCATCACACTCATTCCCTCACAAGCATCATGAACTCCTTTGCCCTATTCTCTGTCCAAGAACTTGCCAGGCAAGCCAAAGCCTGGTTAAACAAAACTGTGTGGCTATTCTGAGCCTCCTCTGTAATTGGTGAACTCTGAAGAAAAGTGTATACTGGGCTGTTTTGCCTTAAATTCATGAACACACATTTTAAATGGCATTCAAAATTGATGAATGGCAATCCTATAACACTTCCATAGTATCTCAACTCTCGCAATCTTCGAGACTACTATTTCACACTTAGTCGCTGGAGACAGTTCAAACAATTGTTCTGTCATTTACCAGCTATGTGAGTTTAATCTTGATGTGCCTTAGTTTCTTCATATGTAAATACGTACCTATATGGTTTCCTCATATGAACCACTATATAGGATTATTATGAAAATTAAATGGGTTAATAGATGTAAAACATTTGTATACTACCCAGAACATGGTAAGTTCTATAAAAATATTTGTTATAATTATTGTTCTTCTCTCTCTTTAAAGTCCCCTATTTCTTTTTCCCTTTTCACTTAATTATTGACCTTATCTCATACTTTATTTGGAAATAAGAACAATTGAAGCCAGGTATAGTGTGCATGCCTGTAGTCCCAGCTACTTGGGAGGCTGAAGTGGGAGGATTGTTTGAGCCCAGAAGTTCAAGGCCAGCCTCAGCAACATAGTGAGATCTGTTTCTATTAAATAAATAATTTTTAAAAAACAAAATTTAAAAATAGAAACAACTGGGAGAGGACTCTGGAAAGATGAAGGAGTGGGAAGCACCAAGAATCTGTCTCCCACCTAGACAATGATAGCACAAAAGAATTCTGGAGTTTTTTGAA
Source organism: Pan troglodytes (assembly GCF_028858775.2). Lineage (NCBI taxonomy): Eukaryota > Metazoa > Chordata > Mammalia > Primates > Hominidae > Pan > Pan troglodytes. The sequence continues at coordinate 20,662,396 of NC_072408.2, read as the reverse complement.
GGCTTTCAGCTTCCAGGGAAAGGCTTGCATAGTAAATTGCAATCAATTGTGGTCAATTTCAGTTGTTAGTTTAACAGTAGCTACCCATCTCCTACTCCCAGCCCTGTGGCAGGCAATTGTGCACATGTTCCTGGAGCAGCCTGCATGTAGCTTGCAGGAGCCAGAGTGGGCAAAAACGACCCTGTCCTTTAAATATCAGGGATGTATGCCCTGACCACTGATTGCTGCTTGTGATAACAAAGTACAGATACAGAAGCAGTTGGCCATTTTTGTTACACCTTACCCTATTGTTACAAGTCCTTCCCCCACTGACTCAAGTAACTTCCAGGGGATTTAATGAGAACAAAGAGACAGTGTACCAGAATCTCTGGGACACAGCTAAAGCAGTGTTAAGAGGGAAATTTATAGCACTAAATGCCCACATCAAAACTAACACCCTAACATCACAACTAAAAGAACTAGAGAATCAAGAGCAAATAAACCCCAATGCTAGCAGAAGACAAGAAATAACCAAGATCAGAGTGGAACTGAAGGAAATAGAGACATGAAAAACCCTTCAAAAAATCAACAAATTTGGGAGTTGGTTTTTTTGAAAAAATTAATAAAATAGACCACTAGCTAGACTAATAAAGTAGAAAAGAGAGAAGAATCAAATAAACATAACCAGAAGTTATGGTTCTGGGGGATATCACCAGTGACCCTACAGAAATACAACCATCAGAGAATACTATAAACATCTCTATGCACATAAACTAGAAAATCTAGAAGAAACGGATAAATTTCTGAACACATACACCCTCCCAAGACTGAACCAAGAAGAAACTGAACCCATGAATAGACCAACAAGTTCTGAAATTGAGGCAATAACAAATAGCCTACCAACCAAAAAAAGCCCAGGACCATACAAATTTACAGGTGAATTCTATCAGAGATACAAAGAAGAGCTGGTACCATTTCTACTGAAACAATTCCAAAAAACTGAAAAGGAGGGACTCCTCCCTGACTCATTCTATGGGGCCAGCATCATCCTGATACCAAAGCCTGGCAGAAATATGACAAAAAAAGAAAGCTTCAGGCCAATACCCTTGATGAACATTGATGCAAAAATCCTTAATAAAATACTGGCAAACTGCATCCAGCAGCACATCAAAAAACTTATTTACCACAATCAAGTTGGCTTCATCCCCAGGATGCAAGGTTTATTCAACATACACAAATCAATAAATGTAACTAATCATATAAACAGATATAAAGACAAAAACCACATGATTATCTCAACAGACACAGAAAACGTCTTTGATAATATTCAACATCCTTTCATGTTAAAAACTCTCCATAAACTAGGTATTGAAGGAACATACCTCAAAATAATAAGAGCCATATATGACAAACCGACAGACAATATCATACTGAATGGGAAAAAGCTGGAAGCATTCCTCTTGAAAACCAGCACAAGACAAGGATGCCCTCTCTCACCATTCCTATTCAGTATAGCATTGGAACTTCTGGCCAGGGAAATCAGGAAAGAGAAAGAAAGTATTCAAATAGGAAGAGAGGAAGTTGAATTACCTTTATTTGCAGATGACATGATTCTATATCTAGAAAACCCTGTCATCTCAGCCCAAAAGCTTCTTAAGCTGATGAACAAATTCAGCAAAGTTTTAGGGTATAAAATCAATGTGCAAAAATCGCTAGCATGCCTATACACCAACAACAGCCAAGCAGAGAGCCAAATCATCAGTGCACTCCTGTTCACAATTACTACAAAAAGAATAAATACCTAGGAATATAGCTAACAAGGGAAGTGAAGGACTTCTTTAAGGAGAACTACAAACCACTGCTCAAGAAAATCAGAGAGGACACAAACAAATGGAAAAACATTCCATTTTCATCAATAGGAAGAATCAATATTGTAAAAATGGCCATACTGCCCCAAATAAGTTATAGATTCAATGCAATTCTCATTAAACTACCACTGACATTCTTTATAGAATTAGAGGAAACTATTTTAAAATTCATATGCAAGCCAAAAAGAGCCTGAATAGCCAAGACAATCCTAAGCAAAAAAGAACTAAGCTGGAGGCATCACACTGGTGGACTTCAAACTATTCTACAAGGCTACAGTAACCAAAACAGCATGGTACTGGTACAAAAGTAGATACATAGACCAATGGAATCAAATAGAGAACTCAGAGATAAAGTTGCACATCTATGACCATCTGATCTTCAACAAACCTGAAAAAAACCAGCAATGTGGAAAGGATTCCCTACTTAATAAATGGTGCTGGGAGAACTGACTAGTCATATGCAGAAAACTGAAACTAGACCCCTTCCTTATGCCTTGTACAAACATTAACTCAAGATGAATGAAAGACTTAAATATAAAACCCAAAACTATAAAAAAAAGTAGAAGAAAATCTAAGCAATGCCATTCAAGACATGGGCACAGGAAAAGATTTCATGACAAAAATGCAAAAAGCAGTAGCAACAAAAGCAAAACTTGGCAAATGAGATCTAATTAAACTAAAGAGCTTCTGCACAGCAAAAGAAACTATCATCAGAGTGAACAGACAACCTATGGAATGAAATAAAATTTTTGCCATCTATCTATCTGACAAAGGTCTACCATCCAGAGGCTACAAGGAACTAAAGCAAATTTATGAGGAAAAAAAAAAAACATTAAAAAGTGGTCAAAGACATGTCTTCTCAAAAGAAGACATCCAAGTGGCCAAAAAACACATGAAAAAAAGCTCAACATAACTCATTATTGGAGAAATGCAAAATAAAACCACAATGAGATACCATCTCATGCCAGTCAGAATGATGATTATTAAAAAGTCTAAAAACAACTAGTGGTGAGGTTATGAAGAAAATGGAATGCTCTTACACTGTTGGTGGGAATATAAATTAGTTCAACCATTGTGGAAGAAAGTTTGGCAGTTCCTCAAAGATCTAGAGACAGAAACACCATTTGACCCAGCAACCCCTTTACTGGGTATATACCCAAAAGAATATAAATCATTCTATTATAAAGTTACATGCATGTGTATATTCATTGCAGCACTGTTCACAATAGCAAAGACATGGAATCAACCCAAATGCCCATCAATGATGGACTGGATAAAGACAATGTGGTACATATACACCATGGAATATTATGCAGCCATGAAAAGTAATGAGATCGTGTCTTTGCAGGGTCATGGATGGAGCTGAAAGCTGTCATCCTCAGCAACCTGATGCAGGAACAGAAAACCAAATACCACATGTTCTCACTTATAAGTGGGAGATGAATTATGAGAACACATGAACACAGGGGAGAAACAACACTCACTGGGACCTGCCAGGGGTCGGGGGAGAGCATCAGGAAGAATAGCTAATGGATGCTAAGCTTAATACCTAGATGATGGGATGATCTGTACAACAAACCACCATGGCACACATTTACCTATGTAACAAACCTGCACATCATGCACATGTACCCTGAAATGTAAAATAAAAGTTGAGGAGAAAAAAAGTTCAGGAAATTTATGAAAAACAAAACCTCTTCAGGCCAGGCATAGGTAGCTCACGCCTGTAATCTTAGCACTTTGGGAGGCCAAGGTGAGCAGATCACTTGAGGTCAGGAGTTGGAGACCAGCCTGGCCAACATAGCAAAACACTGTTCTACTAAAAATACAAAAACTAGCCAGGCATGGTAGTCCATACCTGTAGTCCCAGCTACTCAGGAGGCTGAGGCACAAGAATAGCTTGAACAGGGGAGGCGGAGGTTGCAGTGAGCCAAGATCTTGCCCCTCACTCCAGCATGGGTAACTAAATGAGACTCTGTCTCAAAAACAAAAAACAAAACAAAACAAAAAAAACAAAAAAAAACCCTTCAATATTTCTTAATTATAGTGGTCATAGGGAACACTCATATGAACATTCTGAAATCAGGGAAAAATAAAGCCTTAGTTATTTTGTGAAAGCAAAAAAAGCCAGCACCCTTTCTTTTTTCCCTTTTGGGAGCTAAACAGTAACCTTTAGGACATGCAAAAATAACTGCAACTACAGGGAAAATTAGAAAGTAACCATGCACACTCAGGAAAGGGGCAGGCTCAGAAGACCTTAAGTTTATACCACAGGCTGATCCTTGGCACTGAGAGACATCATCTACAACAATAAAAATAAAAACAATAACAAAAAACAGCAAACTTTGGGGAAGAAGCAAAATCTGAATTCCAGAATTACCACATTTTTAGGTCCTAATGTTCAGTTTTCAACAAAGAACATCCCAAGGCATATGAAGAAACAGAGAAGTATGACCCAAAGAAAAAAAAATAAATCAACAGAAAATGTCCCTGAAAAATATCTGATGGCAAATGTGCTAGACAAATAATTTTAAACAACTGTTTTAAAGATGCTCAAAAAACTAAACAAAGACATGGAGAAAGTCAAGAAAATGATGTAGGAACAAAATGAAAATATCAATAAAGAGACTGTATTACTCTATTCTCACACTGCTATAAAGATACTACCCGAGACTGGGTAATTTTTAAAGGAAAGAGGTTTAATTGACTTACAGTTCCACATAACTGGGGAGGCCTCGGGAAACTTACAATCATGGTGGAAGGTGAAAGGGAAGCAAGGACCTTTTTCCCATGGCAGCAGGAGAGAGAAGAGAGAAGGGCCCCTTATAAAACCATCAGATCTCATGAGAACTAACTCACTATCATGAGAAGAGCATGGGGGAAGCCACTCCCTGATTCAATCATCTCCCTCCCTCGACATGTGGGGATTATATGTCTCTCCTTTGACATATGGGGATTACAATTTAAGATGAGATTTGGGCGGAGACACAGAGCCAAACAATATTGAGATAGACAACCTAAAAAAAATTCTGTAAAACACAAGAACAAAACCGAAATGAAAAATCTATTAGAGGGATTCAAAGGCAGATTTAAGCAGGCAGAAAAATCAGCAAACTTGAAGATAGGCTAACAGAAGTTATCAAGTCTGGAACAGAAATAAAAACCATTAAAGAAAAGTGAATAGAGCCTATGGGACCTGTGGAACACCATCAAGTGAACCAACATACACATTGCGGGAGACCCAGAAGCAGAAAAGAGAGAACATGTGAAGAAAAAATGGCTTCAAACTTCCCAAATTTGGTGAAAGGCATGAATATAAACATTCAGGAATGTCAGTGAAAGTCAAGAAAGATGAATTTTAAAAGATTCACGCTGAGACATATTACAATCAAACAGTGAAAATCCAAAAACAAAGAGAAAATATTGAAAGCAGCAAGAGAGAAGAGAGAAACACATAAAGGATTCTTAATATGATTATCAGCAGGTTTCTCATCAGAAACTTTGGAAACCAGGAGGCAGGGCAGTGGGCCCATATATTCAAAGTGCTAAAAGGAAATAATCTGTTACCAAGAATTCTATATCTAGCAAAACTGTCTTTTAAAAGTAAGGGAGAAATTAAGATATTCCCAAATAAACAACAGCTGAGAGAGTTTATTATCGTTAGAACTGCCCTGTGAGAAATGCTCATTTTCATTTCACTCTTAACTAAGTCCTGCAGGGTGAAATGAAAAAATACTAGACAGTAACTTGAAGCCATATGAAGAAATACAGATCTGAATAAAGGTAAGTACATGGCCAATTATAAAAGCAAATATTATTGTAACAAATGTTCATAATGTGACTTTTTGTTTTCTAGAATATTAGAAACTAATACTTTTTTAAAACACACAATTACTAGTCTAAAAGCTAATATTATTATAGCCATGGTTTGTAACTCTACATTCTGTTTTCACTTAATTGACTAATGAATTTAAAATCATTATTTGACATAATATAATTCTGTTTCAAGGCACACAATGTATTAAGATGTAATTTTGTGACATCAACAGCTGAAAGAGGTGGGTCTAACTCTATAAAAACCAGAGGTTTTGCATGTTACTGAAGTTATACTAGTAAAATTCAAATTAGAGTGTTATAACTTTAGGTCATTAAATGTAATCCCCATTGTAGCCACAAAGAATATAGCTGTGGGATATATATGAAACGAAATGAGAAAGAAATTTAAACACTTCACTACTAAAAAAAAAATCAAACACAAAAGAAGACAGTAATGCACAAATTAAGGGACAAAAAGAGCTGTAAAGCCATAGAAAACAAATAGAAAAATACAGAAACAGATGCTCCCTTATTGGTAACTGGCTATTTTAAATGTAAACTCTTTTGTAAACTTTGATAGAGAATTAAACTCTATATCAAAATGCAGAAATTGACAGAATGGATAACAGCAAATGATCCAACTATATGCTGTCTGTAAGAGAATCACTTCAGATTCAAAGACACAAATAGATTTAAAGTGAAAAAAATAGAAAAAGATATTCCATGCAAATAGTAACCAAGAGATGGCAGGGGTGGTTATCCTAATATGAGAATAAGTGGACTTTAAATTTAAAAAAAAGAGTTATAAGAGACAAAGAACATTATATATTAATATGTTTCAATATAGCAAGAATATATAAAAATTATGAACATATATGTACCTAATAACAAACCATAAATATATATGAAGCAAAAACTGATGGAATTGAAGAAAAACATAGTTTTACTAATAATAGTGGGATACTTAATATTCCCCTCTGAATAATGGGTAGAACAACTGCACAGAAGACAAGTAGAGAAGCAGAAGACTTAAAGGACACATAAAACCAACTAGATCTAACAGACATATACTGAACACTTTACCCAACAGCAATAGCATACATATTTCTCTTGAGACATTTGTGATATTTTCCAGTATAGACCATATTTAGGCCACAAATTAAGTATCAGTACATTTTAAAAGATAGATTTCATACAGGGTACCCTCTCTGACTATAATGGGATGAAGTTAGAAATCTGTAAGAGAAGTAAAGTCAGAAAAATTCAAAAATTTGTGGAAATTATACAATGTACTCTTAAACAATGGATCAAAGAAAAAAATCACAAAGGAAATTGAAAAATATTGACAAATTTAAATGAAAACACAACATAACGAAACTTATGGGACATAGCAAAAGCAGTGCTAAGGAGAAAACGCATAGCTATAAATACATTAAAAACCTAGAAAGATCTCAAATTAACAACCTAACTTTAAAACTTAAGGAACTAGAAACAAACAAACAAACTAAACCCAAAGCTAGCAGAAGGAAAGAAATAATAATTAGAGATAAATAAAATAGAAAATAGAAAAATAATAGAGAAAGTAAATGAAACCAAAAGTTGGTTTTTTGAAAAGATCAACAAAATTGACAAACCTTTATTTAGATGGACTAAAAAAAAGGACTCAAATTAGTACAATGATAATTGAGAGTAGAGAGATTACAAAGTATATAGAAATAAAAAAGATTATAAGGGAGCACTATGAATTACTGTATACCAACAAATTGGATAAGATAGATAAAATGGACAAATTCATAGAAACACAAAACCTATGAAGACTAAATTATAAAGATATAAAACACCTGAATAGGCCTATAACTAGTAAGGCAATTGAATCAATAATTTAAAATCTCCCAGTGAAGAAAAGTCCTGTACCTGATGGCTTTGCTGGTGAATTCTACCAAACATTTAAAAAAGCTAACACTAATCCTTCTCAAATTTTTGCAGGAAATTGAAGAAGAAGGAGGATTTCCTAACTTATTCTATGAGGCCAGCATGACTTTGACACCAAAGCCAGATAAAGATACTATAAGGGGAAAAACTACAGATGAATATACCTTATAAGCCTTGACACAAAAATCCTCAACAAAATTCAGCAGCCTATCAAAAGGATTATATCAATGACCAAGTGAGATTTATTTCTGAAATGCAAGGATGGTTCAATATATGAAAATCAATTAATGTAATACATCACATTAACACAATTAAGGGAGTAAAACACATGGTAATCTCAACTGGTACAGAAAAAAACATTTGACAAAATTCAACACTTTTTCATGGTTAAAACACTCAACAAACTAGGAATAGAAGAAAACTACCTCAACATAATAAAAACCATATATGAAAAACCAACAGTAAACATCATCCTCAATGGTAAAAGACTGAAATATTTCCTTCTAAGATCAGGAACAAGGAAAAGATGCCCCCTTTCACCACTTCTATTTAATACAGTATTGGAAGTTCTAGCCAGAGAAATCAGGTGATAAAAAGGAATAAAAGACATCCAAATTATAAAGAAGTAAAATTATCTGTTTGCAGATGATATGCTCTTTTATAGTATATAGAAAATTCTAAAGATTCCACCATGAAATAATTAGGACAAATATATGAATTCAGCAAAGTAGCAGGATACATAGTTGACACATAAAAATCAGTTGCATTTCTATGCACTGACAATGAACAATCTGAAAAGAGAATTATGAGAACAATTTCATTTACAATCACGCCAAAAAGAATAAAATACTTAGGAATTAACTAAAAAACTCAAAGAATTATACAGCGAAAACAATAACACATTGCTGAAAGAAATTAGAGAAGACATAAGTAAATGAAAACATATCCCAAGTTCATGAATTGAAAGACTTATTATAAAAAATGTCAATACTAACCCAAGGAGATCACAGATCCAATGCAGTTCCTACCTATCCAAATTTCAATGACTTTTTATTATTGCAGAAATAGAAAAACTCATGCTAAAATTTATATAAAATCTCAGGGGACCTCAAAGAGCCAAAGCAGTCTTGAAAAAAGAGAACAAAGCTGGAAGACTCACACTTCCTGATTTTAAGACTTACCATAAAGCTATAGTAATCAAAACAGTGTGATACTGGCATAAAAATAAACTAATGGAATAGACAAGAAAGCCCAGAAATTAACTCTTGCATTACGGTCAAATGATTTTTGACAAATATGTCGAAAACATTCAATGAGAAAAAGATAGTCTTTTCAACAAACGGCACTGAGAAAACTGGATATCCAGGTGGAAAGGAATGAAGCTGGACCCTTACCTAACACCATTTTCAAATTAACTGAAAATGGATCAAAAAACTTACATGTAAGTACTAAAATACATTTTTTAGAAGAAAATGTAAGACAAAATCTTAACAACATTGGATTTGGCAATGATTTCTTGGATATGAAGCCAAAGGCATAGGCAACAAAAGAAAAACATAGACAAATTGAGCCTCATAAAAATGTAAAAATTGTGTGCATCAACACTATCAAAATGGGGGAGGTTAGGCATGTGTGGGAGCAGAGGACATATGGGAAATCTCTGTACCCTCCTGATTTTGCTGTGAACCTAAAACTTTTCTTTTAAATAAATATTTTTAAAAACCATCAAAGTAACAGCAACAACAACAAAAAAGACACTATCAACAGAGTAAAAAGGCAACCCACAGAATGGGAGAAAATAGTTGCAAATCATTTATCTGGGAAGAGATTAATATCCAGAATATACAGAGAACTTCTAAAACTCAACAATAACCAACAAACTAAATTCACAAATAGTCAAAAGACTTGAATAGACATTTCTTTAAAGAAGATATATAAATGACCAATACGCACATAAAAAGATGCGCACTGTCATTAATCATTAGGAAAATACAAATCAAAGCTATAATGAGATATCACCTCAACCAATTAGGATGGCTACTATCAAAAAACATAAAATAACACATGTTGATGAGGTTGGAGAAATTGAAACCACGGTGCACTGTTAGTAGGTATATAAAATGGCACAGCTGCTGTGAAAAGCGATAGGGCAGTTTCTCAAAAAATTAAAAATAGAATTATCATATAATCCGGCAATTACACTTCTAGGTATATACCCAAAATAATTGAATGCAGGGTCTTAAAGAGATATTTGTACACCCATGTTCATGGTCAGCATTTTTCACAATAGCTAAAATGTGGAAGCCACCCAAGTGTTCATCAACGAATGAATAAGAAAAATGTGGTATATGTATACAGTGGAATATTATTCAGCCTTAAAAGGAAGGAGATTCTGCAATATGCTTTAACATGGACGGACCTTGAAGACATTAATGCTAAGTAAAATAAGCCAGTAGCAAAAACACAAATACTGTACAATTATATATTACATAAGGTACTTAGAAGAGTCAAAATCATTCCATTGTTAATGGGAACAAAGTTTCAGCTTTACAAAAAAAGTGATAGTCGCACAACATTATGAATGTATTTAATACCACTAAAATGCACACTTAAAAATTGGTAAGATTGTAAATTTTATGTTACATGTATTTTAAGATAATTTATAATTTTTTTAAAAGGAGCAATTAGAGAGCAACTCCATCTTTCTTCCACCAAGTCTACCATCCTTTTGGTATTGGTGCCCATGTGTCCACACTGTCTCCTGCTTTTATCCAGAGCCAACTCTTCCCTCATGCTCTGAACCCATCTGCTCTCACCTTCATGGAGTTCAGTCTTGCAACTTGCCCCCCTCTCTTCTGCATTAATTGCCCCTCTCCTCTCTACTACACAAACAAGCTCTAGTATTATTTAATTTTGAAATAAAACTTTCTCTTGCCCACCAAAGCCTCATTTTTTTCTCACTTTTATAGCAAAACTTCTTCAGCTTCCTAATGTCACTTTCTCTATTTCCTGTCCTTTCCCGTCCTGTATTCTTTCTTCAAACCCACCCCTTTTAGGCTTCCAGTCCTACTGCTGCATTGAGACTACATTGGCCTGATGATTTTCATGTTGCTAGATCCAATAGTCTGTTCTCATATTACTCCCCCTCTCAGCATCCCACACAGTTGATCACTTTCTTCATCCCAAAATACTTTCTTTTCTTGGCTTTCATGATACCTTATTCCCCTGATCCTTCTCTTTCCTCACTGGTCACTTCTTCACAGACAACTGTGTCAACATTTCCTCTTCTACAATTCAAAATATTGCTAAGCCAAAGACCTTGGTGCCAGGCTCCCATCTCTATTCTACCTACACACTCCTTCCAGGTGACTACATCCGGTCTTGTGGCATTAACTACATTCCATATCCACTTTATTCTAAATTTTTATTGCTATCATGAACTTTTCCCTAGCCTAGATGCTTACATTCAAATACGTACATTCATTTACTTCACCCTTCAACTGGGATGTTTAATAATTATCTAAAACATAACATGATAGGAAGATAACTACAGATAACCTATCCCCGTTACCCTGCTGCTTTTGAAACTTTCCCTCTTCAATAAGTAGCCCCTAGTGTCTCACACCAAAAATCCATAAAGTAGCCTTGATTTCTCCCTATCATTCACAATATATAAAACATCATCAAATCTTCTCAGTTCCATCATCAAAATATATTCAAACCAACTCACTATCCTGCATCTCTACTGCTTCTACCCTAACAGAAGTCAATATCATTCTTACCTTTTTTGCCCTGCTTACAGTTTATTCACCACAGAGTGGCCACAATTATTTTTAAATGCACAAATCACTTCATGTTACGCCCCTTTGAAAACTCCTCCCACTGTTTTTTATGCTATCTGGAATAAAGGATACACTAAGTCTTTAGCCTGACTTTGAATTCCCTAAGTAATCTGGCCTCTGCCTCCCCCTCCAACCTCACCTGAGACCACTGTTCCCCCCAGTATCCTCTACCTGCACCAGCTTTCCTTTGGTTTCTCAGATTTTCAAGCTCATGGCCACCTTTGCCCTTGCTGCTCCTCTGCCTGGGATGCTGTTGCAGCAATCATCACAAGGCTGGTTCCTTCTTCTTCAGATCTCAGCTTAAATGCCACATTCGTGGTAAGGCAGTTTGTGGCTACATCTAAATTAGGCATTAGATGCTCTATCATTTCACTTCAGTATAATCCTCTGCATGGCACTTTAATGTATTCTTTTTGTGTGATTATGCTCTCCTTCCCTACCCACTAGAAAGTGAGCTCTGTCCAAGCTTTTCTGACCATTCACCACTGACTATACCACGTGTGCCTACAACTGGCACATTCTAGAGATTAAGTAAATTTCTTGTTGAATAAGAAATGAGCTAAGATAGCTTTTGGGCTTCATAATTTAGCTATGAGGGGCCAGTGATGTAGTTAAAGGGGTATAATTTTCCACCCCCTCAGAAGGCCAACCTCACCTCTTAATAGAACCCCAGTCCTTCATTCCACTGCATGTCCTCCCTTCTCTCCCAGCACTTCTCACCTGCACTGCATCAACCGCCTTCTGATAACACTCCCTGTCCTCTTTCTTTCCCTGATCCAATCCATTCTACACATCACCACCAGAACTCTTGAAATTCTTCTGTCACCATATTGCTTTCCTGCCCTAAATCTTCACAAGTTTTCCACAGCTTACAGAATAAAGTTCAAAATCTTCAGCCTGAATCAAAGAATCTTTTACAATGACTGTGAAAGCTGCCTGTGAATATAAAAGAAATACCAAATATGTGTGGTCCAGCAGGTGGGACACTCTGAGCTGAGTTATGTCTCCTTTCCCTTCATAACTCAAGTGATTTTTTAAAGATCATAGCTGAAATTCAATGTCAAATGACCCCAGATAGTAGCCACTGCCCCGCCCCCAACCCACAATACCTGAGCAAGGCTCCACAGTAAGTATCACTACAGGTATCTGAGCTGAAGCCAAGCACACATGCACATCAAAATGCTTTTGAGAGTTTCACAAACACAAGGTTCTTCCCAAATCAATTTGAAAGGTTTACCAAGGCTCTATGATCATTTCTTTAGTAAAAGGCTTAGGTGGTTTTTGATGAGTGGTCTAGTATGTCTACACTCCTCCTTATATTCTTTTGATTCAAACCAGTATGGACAAGTTGTTCTGAATACTAAGTGCACATTAGAATAATATGGGAAGCTTTAAAAAGAATATCAGTGCTGGAGCCCCACTGCAATTGAACTGAATCAGTGTCTCTGGGCTGAGACCCAAGCATCCGGGTTTTACAACCACTGTAAATCTATGACCCACTAATCGAGACATAAAATAGAATGAACTTGCAGGAAGGAAGACTCCAGGGAATCCTAGCACTTCCTAAAATATTAAGGATCAAAGTTTAAAAAACTACGTCGGCCAAGGGGAGGGCAAGAGGAGTGGGGGGGGATAGGGAGAGGACTAAGATAATTAGCATAGCAGCTGATATTTGATAACATATGATGCCAATCACTGCTCAAAGTGCAGTAACTTACTTATCTTCACTGCAATCCTATGAGGAAAGTATTATTGCTTATCCCCATTTTACAGATGAAGAATCCGAGTCATAGAGAGAAGGTTAAGTAATTGCCCAAGGTCAGCAAGGTAAAGCTGTGACCTGAACCCAAGAAAGCTGACTTCAGAACCCTACCTTATCTGCCACTAATAGCAGCAGCATGCATTTACTTAGGCCTTATTGAGTACAAGGTGCTCTTCTGAGTGTTTTATACATATTATCTCACAAGACTGTTGTAAAGATTAAATGAGATAATATGTATAAAATTCCTAGAACAGCACCTTGTACTATTAGTCTATTATCTCCAGTTTACACATAAGGACACTGAAGCACATGTGGGTTAAGCCACTTGACCAAGCAGTCTACCAGGAATGGGAACTGGGAATATCCTTTGCTGCCCTCCTGGAGCTCCATGCTGCAGCTGTTCTCCTGGGGATAAGGCAGGTGCACTCAAAGTTTGCCTGTTCTCAAGAAAATTATTGACAGCTTCTTGGTGCTACCATATTCATTCTTTATTTTAATTTTAAAAGCCTGAAAGCCTGCTTATGAAGGTGTTAGGGAGCCCACAGCAGATGTTTGATTAGTAGCACACATGGGGTTGATGGGAGCAGGGTCCCCTCAGCCCCTCATAGAGGCAGAATTCCCTAGCTGGGAATTCTGAAGTGGATCTTTCTACAAGAAGCCAGACTGCATATGTATCAGGCAAAAATCGCAGGCCCTTACCAAGTCCCCTCCTGTGGTTCCTTTGTCCCTCCCCATCCTGTGTGCCAAGTTCTCATATGCCTCATGTGCCTAGTCCTCGTGTGCCTCATGTGCCTAGGACAGGCTGCTTATAATGCTCATCAGAGCTCCTCGAACCCTCCTCCTCCTTCCATTAATATGTACCTTCTTTTCTATTCTAAAACTGCTCAAATGGATCAAGAAAGTATAATTTTAAAATATCCAACCTCTGTCCAGGAGAGTCTTTTTTTTTTTTTTTTTTCCACCTAGGCGGGAATTCAGTGGCACCATCAAGGATCACTGCAGCCTTTACCTCCTGGACTCAAGCAATACTCCCACCTCAGCTTCCTGAGTAGCTGGGTCTACAAGCACCATGGCTTTGAAGGAAAGACAGGCATTAATAATGGAAATTAGAGGTACCTTGGTAAGTTGAAAAGTTTATATTCAGTTGTACAGGCAAGAGGGAGCCATTGCTGGTTTTGAGCAGAACAAAGTCATGGGTCCTACTTTAGAAAATCGATCTGGCAGTGATACGTAGAATGAATTGGAGCAGAGAAAAGAACAGTTGGTTGGAACATGGTGCTGTGAAGCCAAAGGCTTGGGAACGTTGGCACAGATCATGCGGATTCATCAGTACAAGCCATTCTTGCTGCTAAAAAGCCGGTCAAAGAGCACATCTAACTGATGGATTTGTATTAGGAGGACAGCACTTAAAATATGTGTCTACTCTGAGCTGCTTTTATCTTCAGATACCATGTTAGGAAAAAGCTTCCATACCTCTGTCATTACTGAGTTACTAGCCTCCTTGGTGCATTAAATCTTCTATTTTCAGACCTGAATGTCCTGGGCAAGTAACTCTATTTCACAAGGATGGGGATGCTATTTCATCTCTCTTTATGTGATGCAGGGCTGGATCCAGGCAGAACTTTCTGCAGAACCCTTCTGTTACCACCTCCCCCATGATTTGTCCCTTTCCTCTCCTTGCTTACTTTATCCATCTCTGACCCCACTCCAGGACACTCTATCCAGCAGAAGAATGATCCTTTCTCCCTGCCCATCCCCCTCCATTGTGGCTGACATCTCACCACCTTGATCCAAGCATTCACTTGGGTGACATTAGCTTTACTTTGATCTCTGACTCTGGCACAGTGACCAACAAATTTAGGGGCAAATAATTTCAGAAGCAAAGAATAAAAAAATTCTTTGGCTGTGTTTGTGAGTCACTGTGGCTGCAGGAATCTTCAGCTCTGCAGAATTCTGTATTTCCAGTGTTTTATTTCTAAACTTGAATAAAGCCAGGTTAGGCTACTATGTTCTAGTTCATAAACTTCTCCCATCAGACAGGCTGGGTAGAGATAAGAGAAATCAGGGGATCTTGTTCCTATGAGAGGGACTTTTCTGACCCCTTGGCCAAGTTTTGCCATGATCTGCAAGTTCCACCATCTCTGCTGTTGAACATAGTGTTAATCATTCTCACGGCCCGGTTAGGTTTTGATCTGGGTCCTGAGTTTACGCATATTCTTTCACAGACACACAAGGGTAGGAGGACCTCAATCAAATCCTGCCAAATTGTGGCTACTGTGTATTGTTATAGAAAGCAGTACAGGTTACAATCAATAGTTTGGGCAACTGAGATTTTCTTAATGATTTGGGGGATAAAATTGCTGACTCATTATTCAGACTGCAACCTCCCTTCCACTGTTACCCCAAGAGCAGCGAATTGGGCTTTCAGAATTTTCCTCTGCCAACTGCGCATGTCAAGAAGGCTCTGAGAGTCACTTTTTCCTTCCAATTCTTTTTGTTTTTCTTTGCTGAAAATCACCCTGTTTCTCTTCCTTTCTTTAACTTGCTGACTTCTCACCCTGAAAACACTCTGTTCCTTTTAGAGTATCCCCTATCTCAGCCAATGGTAGCATCATTTACCCAGGAACCCAAGGTAAAATCCTGGAAGTTATCCTAGACTAGTGGTTCTCAAACTTGAGCTTGCATCAGAACTAGCAGGGCTTGTTAACACACATACTGCTCAACTCCAGCCTCAGTGTTTCTGATTCAGTAACTGGTTCACAAGGTCTGGGGTTGCCCCCAAATTTGCATTTCTAATACATTCCTATGTGTTTTTGCTGCTGCTGCTCCACCTATCACACTTTAAGAACCACTGTTCTAGAAATCTGCTCTTTTCCCCTTTCTTCCTATACCACAAATAACTAATCAGCTTCCATTGATTTATATCTCCAACTTAGTCTATCTTCTCCCTGGAACTGCTGTCCTAGGTCAGGCCTTTGCCATTCTTTCTTAAGCTCTTGAAGTCACCTGTAAGCCACACCTCTCTACCTCCAGTCTTGCCCCTTAAATATATATAGCTAGTGAAACGATCTCTCTAAAACACAGATCAGGCCCCATTTTTTCCTTAATGACAACCCTTCAGTGGCTTTTACGCTACCAACAGAACAATGGTTAATTTCTTCAGCATGGCAGGCAATGCCCCTTGTGACCTGGCCCTGTTTACCTCTGCATTCTCATTTTGGCACTACCCCCGTGCTAACCAAGTGCTAAAAGTCCCCAGCATACAGCATGCAGTTTCTTGTTCTCTCAGACGCTGCCATTTTGTCTAGACCTGTCTTCCTGTCTGTACATCTTGGCTATTAGCTCAGCCTTCCATTGTCCAGGTACCCTTCCTTTATAATCCCCATAGTGACTGCAGTGACCCCACACAGCTCTCCCAGGGTCCCCTAGCACATCTCTACACTATTTCTGAGCACATTATATTGAAATTTCCTGTTTGCATGTCCTCTTGTGGCAGGAAATTTATCGAGTTTTATCTCTAGCACCTAGCTCAATGAATGCTTGCTGAACTGAATTTCCTCACCAAAATTCCTTCTCCCCTTCTCCTGGTACTGGGCCTGGCTGTGCTTTTCCCCTACACACACTCCCCTCCTGATCTTCACAGAAGAGATTAAAGATCTCAGAAGGGCCAGTGATGGCTGAGATTCAGCCCACTGGCAGCATTTCTTAGTCACTCTGTGAAGTCTAGTTATATTTTCTCATGCATCCTTAATAAAACAACAGCTCTACTTTGCACAAAATCAGCCTTTCTCTTCAAAGACTTTGGGGAGCTTTACAGCTCTGGCTATGATATCCTAAGTGGAACACTGTGTGGTAAGGAGAGGCCAAAAAGAGATGAAAGTGGCACATTTAAAGGCCAAAACCCAAATCAAATACATTTCTTGTGCTGTGTTTATGAGTCACTGTGGTTACAGAAATCTTTAGCTTTGCAGAATCCTGTATTTCTAGTGTTTCATTTCTAAACTTGAATAAAGCCAGGCTAGGCTAGTGTGATGTTCCAGTTTCTGAGCTTCTGACCTCAGACAGGCTGGGTAGAGATAATAGAAATCAGGCACAATCCCAAATGAGAAAATGTTTCATTTGCTTCCCCTTCCTCGGGTTTTGTTTTAGCTTTCTGAGTAGGAAATTACACATTCAGAGAAAGATGCCCCGAACTTCTTAGCCATCTATATGATGTTAATAGATGAAAATTTTGATCCTAAAAACGTGAATGGGAGAAATTGTTAAGATTGGGTAGAGGCTAATGTAATATTCGGGATTAAAGTTTTTAAGTAGGCAAGATGAATAAATTTTGGAAATTAATCAAACAACTGACAATGTTTCACCAAAGTATTTTATGTGTTTAATATACACTGTGCACATTCTCCTACAGGCATATGCAAATGTATAAACTTAACATATTAAATAGCAGACTAGGGGATGAGAAGCACTTTAGGTGTATAAAATATTATTATTTTCATTATTGTTATAGCAAACTTGAACACTTTACTGGAATCATTATTTGCTTGGAGAAATTTGCTGAGTTTGGCAATTTTCCACTGTCATTATGAATTTCTCTTTGTCAGGCAGCAGGGCCTCTGGAAGGGAGAAGGGTAAGTAATTCAGACAACTGGTTAGAAAAGAACCCTGTTTTTTTTTTTTTATCAGTTTCTTTGGCCTGAATGCTGAATCTTTTGGCCATGAATTGTCTGAACCACCTGTCCCACACCATCCATTTCTGAGAAATAGTCACTGCGTTCTTCTCTAGGTTGTCAGATGCTGAGAGGACAATAAATGGAGATACCCAAGGATTCTTTCCAGCAAGAACTGTCTTGATCTATAGGCATCAGAGATAAGAGAAGCCCTGGGTGCTTTGTTCTAACAGGCTACTGAGGAATGATCGTGGGTGCTGACCTTGAAATGCTGATGGAAACTCAACTCAAGATGTGACATAGCAGTCTGCTTAACCAGCAGGGCAGAGCATTTCTCCAGCGCTCTTTCAAGAGGACTGTCAGTTGCATCCTGGTGTGCAGACTCAACCAACAGGAGGAAGAATAGACAAATAGTTCTTGATCATTGCTGTTTTGGGGGCCCTTTTGAGTTAAGCTTAGTTTTGTTTTCTTAATGTCAAATCTGGCTGCTACACTTTTGTATATGGTCATCTCACTTTCTAATTCTAGGTTTGCAAACATGAATGAGAAAATATCCAGCCAAGTATTTGGTGCTATCTGGCTTAGGAGCCATTGACCCAAATAACTGGTATCTCACAATGTGGATGACAAGGACCATAAACCAGCAGCACCCAATCCACTTGGTAAGGGTTTTTAAACAATGGGGTATAGTTATTTTTACTAATGAATATTTTACAAATAAAAACATTTGTGCTGACCTAGTTGAAATTTGGCAGATGTGACTGTTCCAAACTCAGCAAAGGGATATTAAAAATAATGAATTCAATAAAGGAGTGTTACTTTCTTAATTCAAAATTGTTTATTAACTTTATTGGTATTTAATTTTTTTCCTTTTAAATTAATTCCATTTAGTTGAAAGGTCAGAATTATGGTTCTCTCTATATTGGGGCATATCACCCTCACCAAATTATAGACACACAGGTTAGGCCACAATTAGGCAGTCTTTCTTGCTTGAACTGTAAGAGGCACAGGAATTAACACCATTGTATTCATGAGAAGAAGTAGAAGAAGAGGGAAAGAACATTTGTTTGGAGTAACAGTTACATTAAAAAATCTGAAGCTCCATAAATCACAGAACATTTAACAAAGAATCTGACTTTTCACTGCTTTACCACTCCCCTTCACCCCATCTATTTCCTTTGTGGATTCTAAATTAGGATGTATTCCAACAGTTATCATAATAGCTCTCATTTATGCACCCCTTGCATTGCGCTACTTATTTTATATAATATTTACCTCTTAAAGCCATACAATAATCCTATGAAATGTATCATGTTTTAGCCCCATTTTACATAAAACTGAGGCACAGAGAAGCTGAAAAACTTGCCCAATATCACAAAGCTAATAAGTGAAGGAGTCAAGACTTGAATCTAGGTAGTTCGGCCAAGAAGGGATTAACAAAGTGCCACTATTTTCCTAGCCATAGTGCAGTATCTCCGTTGGCCTAAGGAAAAGGGGGAAATTTGTATCCCCCAGATAGGATTAAATAGTGGAATTGGTCAGGTTCCCAGACTCTGGGGGCTGTGGCCATAAGTGATCTCTCTGCTACCCCATGCTCAGAAAAAGGAAATGACCAGTCAAGACAAGAAATGCTTGATTCTAATAGGGTGTGGTAGTCCCTTCAAGACGGTCCTCTGAAACCCCCACCTCCTGGTAGTCATACTCTCATGCAGTTTGTTCCATTTTGTGGCAGTCATACTCTCATGCAGTCTGTTCCATTTTGTGGCAGAGTTGGTCTGGGACCAACAGCAAATGGCAGAAGTTATGGTATGTCACTCTCAAGGTAGATTACAATGGACAGCGGCTTCGGTCTAGGTTGTTCTCTTGTGTGTGCTCAGATTGTGGGCTTTGGGAAGCCAGCAGCTGTATCACAAGGACATTCAGGAGCCTATGGAGTCACCAGCCTGAGGAGGAGCTGCAATCTGCAGCCAATAGCTAGTGAGGATCTGAGGTCTGCTGACAACCACGTGAGGGAGCTCAGAAGCAGATTTTCCAGCCCCAGTCAAGCCTAGAAATGACTGCAGCCTGGCCGAAAACTTGATTAGTCAGAAGCACTTAGCTAAGACACTTCTGGATTCCTGACCCTCAGAAACTGTGAGATAATAAATGTTATTTAAGCTGATAAATTCTGGAATAATTTTGTTATTCAGCAATATATAGCTAATACATAAGGTGTGAAGAAGCAGCTATATAAGTTAGTATGCCGGTGCCAGGGGAAAGGAGGACCACTATGATCTGAGGAAGGAAATGGGTGTCCAAATGCAGGAGTGTGGCCCCACTGTTTAGAAGTTGCATCTGTGTGAGTCTCCATGGGAAATAAGGTATAGAACTCAGTAAGGATCCAGCTAAGACACATGGTAAATTGTTCAGGTGCCTCTCAGTTTTTTCTCATTTGCAGGATGTGCTGTATTGAGGTGGGAATGAGCTAAGCTGTGACTAGGAAGGCCTGTCTGTGATCCCCGGAGAAAGCACTATTGACTTACCAGCCTCTGCAGTCCCTCAGTTAAAACAGAAGCTTCAGAACAGCAGGGACAGCTGAAGGGGTTCTGGGCCACACCCAGAGAAATGTCTCAAATAAGATCACCCAGGGCCCACTTTACTCCAGAGGAAGAGTGGAGGAAGCATGGGCACCTTCCTCCACCTTGCAGAAAGCATTGACCTGGATTCTGAGGTGCGGCCCTGATCCCAAGAGTATTTGTTTCCCTGGACAGCTGTAACAAAGGATCACAAACCTGGTGGCTTAACACAACACAAATTTACTCTCTCGCAGTTCTGGAGGCCACAATTCCAAAGGCACAGAGTCAGCAGGGCCATGCTCCTTCAAGGATGCTAGGGAAGAATCCTCGCTTGGCTCTTTCAGTTTCCGGTGGTTGCCTGCATCCAGGGCTCTCCTTTCGTCGAAGCTGCATCACTCCAATTTCTGCCTCTGTCTTCATGTGATGTTCTCTTCCTGTGTCTGTGTCTCTGCGTCCAAACTGCCCTACTCTTAAAATGATACCAGTTGTATAGCATTTGGTACCTCCGTATCTTTTTTTTTTTTGGAAACGGAGTCTTGCTCTGTCACCCAGGCTGGAGTGCAGTGGCGCGATCTCGGCTCACTGCAAGCTCCGCCTCCCAGGTTCACGCCATTCTCCTGCCTCGGCCTCCCGAGTAGCTGGGACTACAGGCGCCCGCCACCATACCCGGCTAATTTTTTGTATTTTTAGTAGAGACGGGGTTTCACTGTGTTAGCCAGGGTGCTGTCGATCTCTTGGTACCTACCGTATGTTAATGTGATTATGTCTGCAAAGGTCACATACACAGGCTCAGGTGGAGATGAATTTCGGGGAGATACTAATGACACTGACGTGATCGGTTCTCAAATATACCTCCTCCTTGTCATTGATTCCTGGCAACTGTGGTCCTGGCAATTTCTTCCCTGGCTCCTTCCACAGACTCAGCTTCCATTTCTCTGATCTCTGCTTACCTGCCTTCCCAGACTCCCTCTGCCCATCTCTCTACCCAGCCAGAGGTGCAGAGCAGACAGTCAACATAGCTCTGGTCTAGAATTGAGGAGAACAAGGATATCTCCTTGGGCTCTGTCGTTATGGTGTGATTTTAACTTCTGGGGTGATCAGATTTTCTGTCTATAAGATGGTTAGGTATCTGTGCTACGTCTGTTATGACTAAGCAGTATGTTGGCTACACACAGTCCCTGAGTTCCATGCCACCAGTATTATTGGAGAAACTGGCTGTCATCATTCAGTATTAGCCTCTTCTTTCCCTTCAACAGATTAATATTGCTAACCTATTTCCTCTCTTTTAGATCTTCCTATCTTTCCTCCTGTTTAGCCAGATCATGGTAAGCACACACAGGTTCCTGGCAAAGAAGTGACCCCGACATCACCACAACCTCCCACATCGGGAGACTAGAGCCTCTGGTCCAGCATCTTTCACCTCACAGAAAAGCATGGCCTCCACATTGAGGGAGGATTCAAATGTCTCCCAATTCTTCCAAACCCTGGCTTATGGACTCTCGTTTCCTTTCTGAAAGGCTCTGAGCTCCTGGCTTCCCACTGGCCCTTTTAGCCATTCCCTGTCCTTTTCCACCAACCCCCACTGCCACCCTCCTTACAGAGTATTCTGTCTCTGAGCAGAGCCTGCCAAGGCTGAGCAGGTTTGAAGGAAGCTCACCATAGCCCAGGCATGGATGGGGAGCATGGGGAGGGGTGTGCAGTCCAGCCTGGCCTGTGCAGGCTATGTGGCTGCACGGCTGAGAGTTTCTTGCCTGCAGCCTTCTCTCAGCAGGCTCCCCTCTGTGAGAAGCCCCTGACAATGTGTTCCCATTAGAGTGAGGTGTGAACCTGAGCTCTGAGTTCCAGCCCCGAAGCCTCAGGGAAGCAGGGAGAGCAGTGGCCTGTTCGTTTGGGAGGCCACGCAATGCTGTATTTCCAGTTTTATTTCTGGTGTCTGGTCATTCCAGGTAACACTAGGGTGGGAAGACATCACACAGCTGACAGTTCACCTCCTCGAGGAGTAGCATCTCCACCCAGCACAGGCTCAAAGGGCCAAGGTCAGACTGCAGAAACAGCAAGGAAAGAGAGCCAGGGACGCGCCTGGACTGAGTGCCCGCAGCACTCCACCTCACAGCCTTCACTATCAGTCCTAACTGGAAATGGCAGGTTATTCTCTAGTGAGGCAAGGAGGAGAGCATTTTGTTCACCTTCTGTGAAAAAGAGAGGAAACATCTGAGAAGAAAAAGAGAATGATTTGCCGAGTCATTTGCCTGAGGAGGAAGTGGAGCTCAACAAGATGCAAAAATTCATCCTCGCTCCTTTAGTGTCACTTGTGGAGAGCGTGTCCCTGACTGTGCAACTGTGGGTCCCAGCACTGCAGTCTGGGAATGCTTCGAGTAGTGGCAAGGCAGCCAGGAAAGACACTCTGAGGGAGGTACAGGCTCCAGGGTGTTCTGAAGGGGAGACAAAGATGTAACCAGTCCACGTGACTGATGAGAGACTCAAAATTACGGTACAGGGAATAGGAGGTGGGGGCTGAGTCCAAACCTCCCCTCAGGATACAGGGCTTGGTCTGAAGACTCGCTGGAGACCTGCTTCTGGACCAGGAGCCTGTCTAGCAATAACCGAGGGACAACACACTGCTAGGGATGAGCCAGGCTGATGCACCTTCCAGCTGGGAGGCACTGAAAGATACAGAGATGCCACTCATCCCTCTCAGTTCTGCTTCCCCCCATGGACCTTACCAGGGACTCTGTATGTATAGCACAGCATGCAGTTTACCTGTTTGTGTGTGATATGCCTCCCCCAACCATAGTGAAAACTCCACAAGGGCAAGTTTTTTGGTCCATATTGTGTCGGCACCTGGCACATAGCAACACTCAATAAATATCTTTGGAATGTATTAATAAAGGAGGCCTGAAATTGTGAGACATGACAAATCATCTTTTTGAGCAAAACATAAGTAAGGATTGCATACTATTTTATTTCTTTACAAATTCACTAGTATCTGGTGTTGAGGGCAAAAAGCTGTTTAAAAAGAGAAATCCAGAAATCCAGGAAAAAAAAAAAACACAGAGAGCCAGAAATCCAGATTATAACTTCGTTTCTCAGTGCCCAAAGTAACTAAATTCAGCCTTTACTCTGAAACTTGAAGAGTCGTTTTGCTTCACAGAGCACCACTTCTAGAAGCATGAGGCATTTGATATCACTGTCTCTGCTTCCAAGGATTTATAACTGAGAATTTCCTATGTTAAACAATATAGATAAGCTTGATCAACAGCATCACTGGAATCCAATGATCCGTAGTTCATTGGTTCTAGACACACTTTTTTTTCATATTTTACAACATCTAAAACCAGATTGTTTCTTACCAACATGGTATATTAGAACCTCAGGAGGCTGGCAGGCCTGGTGACATTGTTATCATTCTTTGTTTTGTGCAAAGTTCCTGTCAGCTATTTGTGTCATTGCTACTTCAGCTGTTTATTTGTTACTCTTTGTGCTACACTATTAAGTCTAAATGCTCTTTAAAATATCTTCACAAAGAGTACATTGTGATTTAGCTTTGAAACATAGAGGTATTGTGCATACCCAGAAAGGTACAAAAACAGTGAGGCAGAAAATTGGTAATACTGAAGTAAATGTTTGATATTGAAGGAGTAACCAGTTTTTAAAATTTTCTTGTAAAGCAACAACCAAGCACCTTACAAAACATAGGAAGGATGATGCCTAATAGTAGATGAAGCTTTGTTATGTCCATTCATTGATAAATGCGCAAAAAAGTCACAATAAACAAGAAAGCACCATCTTCAAAATTTGCAGAAGGATTTCAACGGTGTAGGATAAAATCCCAAAAGAAAAGTGTTCGAGAAATTCTGCATCCCAGGGCTCCTGATGGTGCAGAAGCTGAGACTGTGTGCAAAAACACAGATGTTGATAACTCTGAGTTGAAAACAATTCAAAAAGATCAAATTATTGATTTGTAGCAGTTTTAGGAACTCCTTAACCAATTTATTTGGCTTACATTTTCTTTTTAATGTATGCAGATGAGTAATAAAGGGCAGTTATGTTTGAATAAGCTAAAAGACCTCCTTTAAAAGTCTTTTAAAAATTCAATATGATAATACATTATGTCGTAATTTAATTGGCAGCATCTTTTCTGGTCCATGGAATACGATATATGTCTTAAAATTTATAGTATGCTAGATTTGATGCAATATGGTACATATTTTGTACTCTTATCACACCTATTTTGTCTCACTTATTTCTTCAATAAAGTGTTTAGATTCTTAAGCAATATCCACAGTCATTGCTCATGCATTTATATTTCACAAACACAATTAATAGCCTGAGAAATTAGCATAGAGCTATGGTCAACTGCCTCAATACTAATTTTGGAAATTTCTATGGCTGTGAAACTGGCTTGTATGTGGAGTTCATGATGAAATCCTAGGATTTTTAACTCTTGAGTAAATAAAACATAATATTTTAATGGTAAAAAACACCCCCCCCCAAAAAAAATTACACATCTTGGCTGCAAGAGAGAATTGCTGCACGTTTCAAACATCAAAGGAACAGCTCCAGTATAAATAGCTCCAGTTTGCAGCATATAAGCACTGAATTCCCAGCTACTTAACAGAATCTACCAAATTTCTTTCTCCAA
Source organism: Pan troglodytes (assembly GCF_028858775.2). Lineage (NCBI taxonomy): Eukaryota > Metazoa > Chordata > Mammalia > Primates > Hominidae > Pan > Pan troglodytes. Next base: position 20,637,330 of record NC_072408.2, on the reverse strand, counting down.
AAACCAGCATTTACTAGAAAACATGTCCAATGTCAGCTAGGATAATCCCATTTGATTCATCACTATGTACTTTACCTGGCACAGTGCCTGGCACTTAACAGGCAGCCAATAGTATTTTTTAATAAATGAAGGAAAATCTCCCCTGCCCAAGCAACAGGGGATTGTACACTAATCCTCAGTTCTTAGACACTGTGGGATAGTAAAAAGAGCACGGATTTTGGAAGAAGACAGATTTGCTTTCTGGCCACTGGTTGACAGTAATAGAGCGTACTCACTGAGTTGGTGGGAAGAGTAATAGATGTAATACCTATAGATGACTGAGTATGAGGGATGGGTATACAGAATGTGCTAACAAATTATAATTATTACTATTATAAAATGTGACAAGTACTCTTCCAGAAAAACAATCTAGGCAAAATGTACTTATTGCCACAGACTAAGACCAGACTCATCCACCAGAGAGGATGGTGGTCTTTACATATACTTAGGCATGGTTTGGTTCTCATGGCTCAGGGACTGGGAAGAGGGAGCTCGTAGGGCTCAAAGTCAAGGCAGCTAGAAAAAGACAGTCACATACTTAGTGGTATAACTAAAGATATAGATAATTCTGAAGACTTATGCTGGCCAATATGGTAAGTCTCTAGCAATTTGTGCCTATTGAAATTAAAATTAAAATTTTATATTCAGTTCCTCAGCCAAACTAGCCATATTTCTAGTGCTAGTGACCACATGTGGCTAGTGACCATCATACTGGGCAGTGCAGCTATAGAACATTTTCATCATTGCAGACTTTCTATTGGGCAGCATTGCTTCAGACAATAGTCTCTAAAAAGGCTTGTTACCCATGGAAATTGTTACAGAGCATTCATAAAAAATGTTTGTAGAATTTCCTGATTCCATCATCTCTGGGGAAGTAGTTCTAGCCTCTAAGTAACACTATTTGGCAGTAAGAGGCAGTGCAATGTGGTGAAAAGAGCGCTACTGGGGACAGAAGATCCAGGTTTTAGTTCTGGCTCTAACTTGAAGAATAAACTGGGCAATTTGCATATGCCCAAGTCACTCTATTTCTTCCTTCCTCAGTTCCCTCATCTTTAAGTGCATGAATTGAGCTAGATATATCTAAGTCACTGCCAGCTCTTATGCTTGGTAATTTCAATACACAACTGCTGGCTCCATGCTATCTGTCATTTTGCAGCTCCGCCTGCACAGCTCCGACACTGTAAAGGAAGACAGTCATGGCAAAGTATCAACAACCTGGATTGGAAAAATCAATATTGTTAAAATATTTATACTACCTAAAGCAGTTTACAGATTCAATGCAATTCCCATCAAAATACCAATGACATTCTTCACTGAAATAGAAAAAATAATCCTAAAATTTACATGGAACCATAAAAGACTCAGAATAGCCAAAGCTATCTTAAGCAAGAAGAACAAAACTGGAGGAATCACATTACCCGACTTCAAATTATGCTACAGAGCTATAGTAACCAAAACAGCATTGTACTAGCATAAAAACAGACACATAGACCAATGGAACAGAATAGAGAACCCAGAAACAAATCCACACACCTACAGTGAACTCATTGAACTCATTTTTGACAAAGGTGCCAAGAACATACACTGGGGAAAAGACAATCTCTTCAATAAATGATGCTGGAAAAACTGTAAATCCATATGCAAAAAAGTGAAACTAGACCCCTATCTCTTGCCATATATAAAAATCAAGTTAAAATGGATTAAAGACTTAAATCTAAGACCTCAAACTATGAAACTACTGCAAGAAAATGTTGGGGAAAATCTCCAGGACATGGTCTGGGCAAAGATTTCTTGAGCAATTCCCCACAAGCACAGGCAACCAAAGCAAACATGGACAAATGGGATCACATCATGTTAAAAAGCTTCTGCACAGAGAAGAATACAATCAAGAAAGTGAAGAGACAACCCACAGAATGGGACAAAATATTTGCAAACTACCCTTCTGACAAGGGATTAATGAGCAGAATATATAAGGAGCTCAAACAACTATACAGGAAAAAATCTGATAATCTGACCAAAAAATGGGCAAAAGATTTGACTAGACATTTCTCAAAAGAAGACATACAAATGGCAAACAAGCATATGAAAAGATGCTCAATATCATTTATCATCAGAGAAATACAAATCAAAACTATGATGAGATATCATCTCATCCCAGTTAAAATGGCTTACATCCAAAATGACAGTGAGAATATAGAGAAAAGGGAATCTTTGTATACCATTGGTGGAAATGTAAGCCAGTACAATCACTATGGAGAACAGTTTGGAGGTTCCTCAAAAAACTAAAAGTAGAGTTACCATGTGATCTAGCAATCCCACTGCTGAGTACCCAGTTTGTTGTGTACCTGTTTGTTGTAGCACTGTTTACAATAGCTAAGATTTAGAAGCAACCTAAGTGTCCATCAACAGATGAATGGATAAAGAAAATGTGGTACATATACACAGTGGAGTACTATTTAGCCATAAAAAAGAATGAGATCCAGTCATTTGCAACAACATGGATGGAACTAGAAATCCTTATGTTAAGTAAAATAAGCCAAGCACAGAAAGACAGACATTACATGTTCTCACATATTTGTGGGATCTAAAAATCAAATAAATTGAACTCATGAACATAGAAAGTAGAAGGATGGTTTCCAGAGTCTGGAAAGGGTAGTGGAGGGATTGGGGCAAAGGGGGAGTTGGGGATGGTTAATGGGCACAAAAAAAATACAAAGAATGAATAAGACCTACTATTTGATTGCACAATAGGGTGACTATAGTCAATAACAACTTAATTGTATATTTAAAAATAACTTAGAAAATGTAATTGGATTGTTTATAACTCAAACAATAAATGCTTGAGGGTATGAATGCTTCATTCTCCATGACGTGCTTATTTCACATAGTGTGCCTGTATTAAAACATCTCATGTACCCCATAAATATATATATTTATGTACCCACAAAAGTTTCTTTTAAATTTTTTTTTAAAGTATCAACAACAAGCAGTGACTTTGTTCTATCATGATATACTCTAGCAAGCTCAGAAATCTCTACCATCAACCCCTCCTGGGTGATCCTATGTATTTTTCACCTATCTCCCTTGGTTCTTATTTCACTGCACTTAATTATCACTCTGTAGATTATGAGTTTAAGGTGGACACCTGGTTTTTCTAACTCAAAATGTTTGTGGATGTCTAAATAAAGATGGATCAATTCTTGACCTGCTTGTGTGCCTTCATGAATAAAGTATCCTGTAATGGATCCCAGAAGTTAACTTGCTTAATGTAGGTAGAAGATCTGGAATCCAGGATCAAGTTAAGCTGACTTTGAAACACATCGTCTCTTCACTCTCCCAGATTGCTTTGTTGAAATTCCTGTGCTATTGTGATGTCAATTATCTGTTTTCTTTCTGGTTGTTGATTCTAAGAACTTTAGGCCTGACATTTTGTCTGGTCTTTCTTTTTCTTTAAATTCCTTAGATGTGTTGCTTGCTGAACTCAGACTGTCATGTTCTACATTCATATTCCAGATGTCTTTTAAACTCCAAGTCCAACCTAATCCCCAAAATAACTACTGAGGCAAAACCATTTAAAATCTGTGGCTTTAGTAAGAATATAATCGTTGTTCCCATGTGCCTTGGTATATATGCATTTCTCCTTCTTCCTGCCATTTCCAAAGTTTATAGTCAGAGTCAAAGGCCTTCAGCTTACAAAAGAAATGTGTCTACTCTTTTCCCCTGAGAGATGAGAGAATGGGCAGCTCTAGGAAATGAAAAGAAAATTTAAGGGCATATATGGCAGGAGAAGGGCTCTGACCCACTACTACTTCATTCTCTATGACTTTCCCATTTCTGGGATCCTTTTTAGGCATTTGAGTTTGTGTAGTGTCTGCTTTCAGCATGCCTGAAATCCAGGTACATCTTAATACTCTACTGCTTACATACCTCTCATGGTGTGTGGTGAAGAGGGACAAATTTCCTAAATTCTTTCCTAAAATCAGGAGCAACAGAGTCTGGCTACTTTAAAAGAAATTCTTAGGGGAAAAGAATTATAAACAGAAAATGGTACTTTTTGAATTAATATAAATTTGTTAATTTCTATAATTGTGAGAAATGGTTCTTTGTTTCAGCTAACATCTAAATACACATGAGCTGCACTGGCATAGCCTCAGGGTGCCTCAGTTTCATGAGGTTTGTTTGGGCCAGATGGTAAAAATAATCAAACCCAAGGCGATTCAGATTGGCACAGCTTCCATACCAGGTGGGCCCCTCATGCTTCTCTGACTGTCTGCACCATCTCAGCAACGTGCTACCTTTTTACTCCACCACTGGTCTGCCTTCCGTATTCAATCAATAGCCACAAAGATTCCATCCTAACAGCACTAACCTCACAATGTCTTCCTCACACCTTTTCCCATCTACAGCTCTCTAGTCATGCTTGTGATGTGATCTCCCTGTGCCATTAGACTGAAGAATTTTCCCAGCTGATCATTTAAGCTGTTGTCCTTCAGGATCACTGATTATTTTAAGCCAGCCTTTCTCTTTTAGTCTCTTCTCTCCCCATTTTCCTGTCTCTTCCCTCTAAAAGTTCTATCAGTGCCCAGTGCTTCAATGCCCAGTGCTATCTTTCCTTGAAAAGCTTTCTTCAGTACTGAAGGTCACTCTGAAACTAAAGTTTCATTCCTGCTTCACAGACCCTTTGGGGATCTTTAAATATGTTTCTTTTTATTGAATAAGAGTTTCCTCTAGTTTTTATTTTCAGAGTAGAGAAGCCTAAACTACCATGTGCATAGAGTCTAATCAGACCTTCCTAGGAACCAGGACTTCTTTGATGCCTTATCCAGGGGTGCTCTTGCAGAATACCCCACCAAAGGAGGAAGCTCACTAGGAAAATCCCTGTTCACTCTACAGGTGGCATTTCTCATCATTTACTGAACTATGATCATTTGGGATTTAAAATAGAACTTCATGGCCCTCCCCTGAGGATTAATATTTAACTTATAAAGTATTTACTGACCAACTATACACCTTGGTACTGTAAAGAACTACGAGAATAACTAATACTGCTATTTGCCTTAAGAGGGTTTATTGTCTAATCGGAGAGGTAAAACATATACAGAAATAACTGCATTATGCAATAGAAAGTAGTAAGTACTATAAATGAGACACAATTTGCTAAGGGATCCCAGAAGAGCAGGAGTGCCTGTCAACTTGTAGGAGTCAGGAAAGTTTGACCATTTGAACCTGTGCTTTAAAGTGGCTAGATTTCAACATGATGTAATCAGGGCAAAGACACTCCACACAAAGGTAACATCCCAAGTCAAGACATGATCATCTGAGGGTCACTGTGAGCCTTTACACTGGGCCGGAACATACGTGTAGTGAGAAAGTGGGAAGAGGACATTGAGGGCAGAGCTCACAGTTTCTTGAAAGTCAGACATTTGGGTTTTCTGTTTCTGGGTAATGATGAACAGCTGATGGCTTTTGATTAGGGGATAATCTGGCCTGTGATTTAAGATTACCCTGGCAAGAGTGTATAAAGAGAATTAGAGGAGGAAGAGACTGTGTGTATTGGTCAAATTGAACCAAATAAAACAAACAAGACTCAAATCTCAGGGACTTAAACAAGCATAGTTTACTTCTCACCCCCATACACATCCATCCACATCACATTGGCAGGTACATCATTGGCACAGGCTCCACCATAGGAGAAAGAGGGCAGGAGACACAGTTCACTTCTGCTCATGTGCCATTGGCCAGAGCAAGGTGTGTCCATGCCTTGCCTTACTTCAAGGAGGCCAGAAGTACAGGGAAGCATGATTCTGCTGAATGGTATTAATGTTTCCCACTCTCAGGGAGAAGGAGGTAAGTCAGGAGCCTGATACCACTGTCCAAGATGGAAGTAATGGGAGCCTGGATTAGAATGGTGACAGACGGGGGTGGGTGGAAAAAGGAAGGAAAGAAAATAACTGAGAAGGTCAATGGGATTTGCAAGCATAGAGCCAAGAGGGAAAATCACTGGAGCTAGTGGTGAGTTTTTCAATGTGTTGGTTACAGGTTCTAGACAAAGAATAAGAAAGTGTGAAAACTGCCCTAGGAGCCTCTGTATTTCTCACCAAAGAGAATAGGAACCTTTTTTTTTTTTTTTTTTAATCAGAAAAGTGTTTATTTTATGTATTCACCAAAGGCCAATGAAGCTTTCAACAATTTCACTCAGGAGCAAAACAATTTAATTTTGGGGTACCAAAGGTCATAATCAAACATAAGTTTACAATGGGAAAGAATAATACTTTGCCCAGAAATACAGATACTACTCAACTTACACTGGGGTCACATCCTGATAAACCCATCATAAGTTGGAAATACTGTAAGTTAAAAATGCATTCAATACACCTAACTTACCAAACATAACTTAGCCTAGCCTACCTTAAATGTGCCCAGAACACTTACATTAGCCTGCAGATGTGCAAAATCATTCAACACAAAGCCTATTTTATAATAAAGTGTTGAATATCTCATGTAATTTATTGAATGCTCTACTGAAAGTATAAAAACAATGGTTGCATGGGTACTCACCATTAATGTCCATAGCCAAAAGTACATGGGGCCTGGAGAAGCATTGAACTAAAGTTAATTGCTGATTGATGGGGATGCTGCAAAAATAGGGTCATCAATTTCTCTCTCTTCTGATGACGCTCAAGAATAGAAGGCAATGAGGCATTGACACTTATTGATGGTTTAGTAGGCATAGCGTTCTTTGGGAAGATATCGAGTATAGGCTGTTTACCCTAGTGATCGCCTGGCTGACTGGGAGCTGCAGTTCACTGCCACTGCCCCTGCCCAGCATAGCAAGAGAATATTGAACCACATACTGCTAGCCCAGGAGAAGATCAAAACTCAAAATCCAAAGTACACTTTCTACTGAATGCATGTTGCTTTTGCACCATCATAAAGTTGGAAAATCATAAGTTGAACCATCATAAGTTAGGGACCATCCGTAATCCTATACTTTCAGCTCCTGACTGTCTTTACTAATAGAGGGATGTAATAGTTACCAAACAGATTTAATATTCTTAAAATTGTATTTCAATTAATAAAGAGCAGCTGATATTGTAGGGCCAGAATAACCATACTGCCTACCCAGTAATAAAGGGAATTGTAAGGGGCCAGCTCAAGAAGTACTGAAAAGTTCACAGGTATATGTATTTTGTTTTTTGGTTTGTTTGCTTGTTTTTGTTTTTGTTTTTTGAGACAGTGTCTCACTCTATTACCCAGGCTGGAGTGCAGTGGCATGATCTCAGCTCACTGCAACCTCCACCTCCTGGGTTTAAGCCTCAGCCTCCCGAGTAGCTAAGACTACAGGTGAACAGCACCATGCCCAGCTAATTTTTTGTATTTTTTAGTAGAGACGGGGTTTTGCCATGTTGACCAGGCTGATATCTGTACTTTGACTTTACATTTCATGCTGAGATTATGTCACTTCTACAACTAATGCTGAGTATCATCCCAGGATAAATGATTAATATATTTTGGTATGTTGGGGTTTTTTAATACCTCTCCTAAATTGAATATGAATTTGGATGGGGTTCAAGATATTCTTAAAGTCTGGTAAACAACAAAAACAATGAAAAGTTGTCATAACCTATTTGGATAAGATAGCATCATCTAGGCAATATTTTCCATGAGAACTCCCATAACCTCCTAGTGAGCAGTCAAGTATGAATACCATTATGAGATTGATCCCTTTTCCTTTTGTTTTCCTGGGATTTCCGAACTAAATCCAAATTTCCAGGCTACATGTCTTAGTTTGTTCAGGCTGCTATAACACAGAGACCAAAAATTGGGTGGTTTATGAACAGCAAATATGTATTTCTCACAGTTCAGAAGACTGGAAAGTCCAAGATCAAGACACTGGCAGATCTGGTGTCTGGAGAGGGCCCATTTATTGTGACCTCACATGGTGGAAGGAACTAGCTATCTCTCTGCTACCTCTCTACTGTCTCTTCCATAAAGGTACTAATCCTACTCATAGGGGCTCTGCTCTTGTGACCTGCTCATCTCCAAAAGTCCCCACCTCTTAGTACTATCACCTTGGGGATTAGGTTTCAGCATATGAATTTTGGGGGAACACAAACAGATCACAGCACTACACGAAAATGGATGCAGTCAATGATGCTATTTTCTGGGAAAAAACTTCACTGCATGTGTTACTAGTCACTTTACATAGAGCTCTCTTCTAACTCACCTGGCTTCAGGTATGACCTTTAGTTCCAAGGACGTTCTTCTCTATGGGTGATACCCGGCGGGAATGGAGCCCAAGAAATAAGCTGTGTTCTTAGAAAAATGGAAGCCACCACTCCTGCCACCCACCTTTCCAGACTTAGCAAGTAGGACATTTGCCTCATCGTGTAGCTAAATGGCCTACATCCTCCACCCCCAGCTTATGCCGTGAGGGAGTCTCCTTTAAGTGCTCCTATTCCAAATAGAAGGCCTCCTGGAAAGCTGCCTAGCTACACAATCAGGTTGTGTGTGGGCCGTGGGCCTTGACCTTTTCTATGTCTTCACCTGAACAGAGCTGCCAATAAGAATCAGAGACAAACACTACCTTTAATTGCCCTTTCTCAGGGGCTGCTTTTTCCCTAGTGACAGACACTGCTGAGGCGTTTTTGAGCTGGGTCCAGCAGACCCAGAAAATGCGGCAAATGAGAAAGCCAGATTTTCTGGCAGGAAAAAGGTAACCAGCTTTCATGCTCAATGAGGGGCCGATCACAAATGAAGTCCAAGTGCATCGTGCCATAGCTGAGAAAACGCCAAGCTGGTTGGAACCCATGGCCCGCTTTCTAGAACATCAACAAAGATAGAAGTACTGTCAGAGTGCCCTCAGCCTTCGTCATCAAGGCTAACCTAAGCAGAGAGGTCCTCCAACTCAGGCTAAGGTGGGCAGGGACTCAAGGAGTCAACAGGTAAGGGACAAGGACACATTCAAGAAGAGAAAGGCTCATATACACGTTGTCAGCTTATAAACGCACCTGCTATCACCAAGGCAAAACAAGCAGAACAGTCCCTGCTCCAATCACTTTCTGCCTCATCTGCCGTTTTGTCACTTCAGAGCCTTTTACAGCCTATCCTTCATGGTCGTGTGTATCTTACTGTTATCAACATAGAAATATTGGTTACTAGGGATGAATATTCAGGATAATGTGTCCAGGGTCCAGGACCACTTCAGAAAGACTGGCTGCACATCTGCTAGAGTTGGTGACATGAGAGAAGTAGACTGAAACATGTTACCCAACTCACCACTTCAAAGTCACTTCACCTCTTTGTGGCAATATTTGCCCATAAGGGCAGTCACTCTTAGTTGCTGAGAGGTCTCTGCAAAATTATTGTGGCCCCGCGGAGATATCGGCTAGATGTTTGGGCATTGTTTTGGTGCTCCATGAACCAGCTTGGGGTTGGCAAGTCTGAGAAGTATTTTGAAAATGTGTGTGTATGAGCTGTAGAGGCTGGCAACAGTGCCCAGAAGGTCTATTTCTTTAAATAGTTTCTTTATATTTTAACCCTATTAAGAAAACTTCTCCTTTAAAAAGTATTGAATTCAAATCTATCAATTTCTTGCAGCTCCTAATCAATAACTTTAATCCAGTAGTTTTCCTAGTAGTTAAAAGAAGGTTTTATTGGGATTGGCAGGTTTGGCCTAGTAGGACATGCCTAGGCAGATTATCTGAAGATATCCAAAGCCACAAGACAGTACCGAGTACTGGTGTTGGGTTGTCGAGGGGAGAAAAGGAAATTACAATGTCAGACTTTGCCTGCTTTTCAGTTTCATATAGTTTAAATTCTGATGCTGCTATGGGATTTTAGCCCCCTATTTTGCTGTTTGTTTATAACTCCTACAAATATTGTTTGGTCTACTAGGAAGAAGTATTATAGCTCTTGCCTCTCAAAAATGCTACCAGAAGCTTTGCAGTATTTTTCTTCAAGCTTCATAAAGGGCACTTTGTTATATGAGATATCCATGCCCTAGTGACTAAAGTATGTATCAGTCAAGAATCATAACTTTGGAAATAACCATAAGTAAGTAACAGCATTTCTGGTAGAAGCCACTCAGAATATTCCAAGTCTTCTTGTAGAATATTTTGTCTGCTGCCTTCAATGACCCTCTGAAGACTTTTCTTCCCTTGATCATCAGAGATGCCAGACATGCTAAGCCATGTACACTGTAGGGAATCAGGGCATCTCTTAACCTTGGATGGAAGAAAATATTTCTGAGGTTCCTGTTTCTTGGGATGGACTTCTCTTATTCTATCCTTGAAACTCTCTGTTAGCAAAGTACCAAAGTTAGGTGCATTGACGTAGGGACTCATCTTTTTCCCATTTTTCAGATGAGGAAACAGAGGAACAAGGAGGTCAAATAACTTGCCTGAGGTCATGCAGCTAGAAGGCTGTCAAGCCAGCATTTGAATTGGGCAGATTAACTCCTGAACGCGTGCCCTCAGCTACAGTGTTACCTCCCTCCCACAGTGCCAGGTTTGACTTTGACAGTGTTGAAGCCCATTTTTCCAAGTCATCTAAATGTCTGGAATATTTGCACCAGCACTCTCTGAACAAATTTGCTGAAATTATTTTCTGTTTACTTTCCCTCAGCCCTAGGCCACAATGCCTTCACTTATTACAGCTTCATAATCTATTAAGATTATTGTATCTGGTTTCCTGAAAACCAAATTCTCTACTCACCGGCACAGGCAGGGACACACATTGTGTCCTCCACATTTATGCAAACAAGACACAAGTCAAGCAGTGTATTTTTAAAAGAAAAACTTGAGAGATACCATGAAATAAGTTCAGACAGAACTCCATCCTTACAGCCCCACCACTTATCTCCATCTATGTTAATATGCCACTGAGTCAATGAAAAATTGGAATAACAACCATAACACATTTTGAAAAGCTAAAAGGAACATTCCAGTAAGTGATGGTCTTGTTACCTATATTGCTACTATTATAAAGGACTTATATTTGGCATAGTTTTATAATAAGTAGTTTCAGAATAATCTTTCTCATTTCAAAACTGGCAATCCATTGTGTATATGGTAACTATTGATCAGAATATTAAATTATAATAATACATTTAAGTGGTAACACTAACAGAGAATTTTATATAACTTGATAATATCTTTCAAAATTGGTGACTATAAGATAGTATTCAGAGTAAAAGTATGTGAATTTTACTGACCAGGGTCAGTGTGAAAGAGAGGTTGAAAGCCAAACTTTTGGCCAGGCACGGTGGCTCACGCCTGTAATCCCAGCACATTGGGAGGCCAAGGTGGGTGGATCATTTGAGGTCAGGAGTTCAAGACCAGCCTGGCCAATATGGTGAAACCCCACCTCTACTAAAAATACAAAAATCAGCCAGGTGTGGTGGCGGGCACCTGTAGTCCCAGCTACTCGGGAGGCTGAGACAGGAGAATTGCTTGAACCCAGGAGGTGGAGGTTGCAGTGAGCCAAGATCCCGCCATTACACTCCAGCCTGGGTAACAGAGCAAGACTCTGTCTCAAAAAAAAAAAAAAAAAAAAAAAAAAGCCAAACTTCGGGGTGAGGCAGATGGTTCTATTATCCTGGCTCATGTCTACTTACTGTTTGACACTGGCATGCTGCTTAACCTTTCTGAGCCTGTTTCCTAATCTGCAATATAGTGCCTACCTCATAAAGTTTTGTGAGAATTAAATGAGGCTACCACATTTAGCACAATGCCTGGCACACGTATAAATATCCAGTGTAAATATCCAAGCACGAGACATTATTATTTTAAGAATAGTAAAGAGAAATATTTTCCTTTGGGCCACACACTCATATTTGGTATCTTTGCTGGAATATTTAATTCAGTATACCTAAGAATATAAATTATACTGAAATGATGTGTCCTAATATTTTCTCTGTAGCCTCGCAAGCAAATTTCCTCCAACTTGTTATCTTGAAAAATTTCAAACCTACAAAATAATTGACAGAATATTACAGTGAAGATGCATTTCTGTTTCACCGATTCACCAATTAACATTTTGCCACATGCAATTGCTTTCTCCAAGCCCCTACCTTTCTCTCCACCTTCACCAAATCATTTGAAAGTAAACTACAGACATCATGACAATTTGCCCCAAATACTTCAGCAGATGTCTCCTAAGAGCACCATGATAATTGTCAAGAAAGTTAACATTCATACAAGAATATTTTCTAATTTATAGCTCAATTTTCTCAATTCTCCCTATAATGTCTTATGTGGCTTTTCTCATTTGATCCATAATCCAATCAAAGCCTATGCACTTTATTTAGTTAATATGTCTCCGTAATCTCTTTTAGTCTTGAGCAGTCCTTGTTTAAAAAAAAAAACAAAAAACACAACACTGAAATTTTCAAGGGTCAGGCCAATTATTTTGTAGATAGTCCTATAATTTAGATTTGTCTGATTGTTTTCTCATGATTACATTAAGATTAAAGATTTTTTGCCAAGAATACTACGCAGGTGATATTGTGACCTTCTTAGTACATCAAATCAGAAGACACAGAATGTCAGTTTTCCCATTATTGGTGATGCTGAATGTGTTCAATTGACTAAGGAAGTGACCTCCAGATTTCTCCATTGCAATGTGTCACACGTTTTCTTTGTAATTAATATATAACCTGTGGGGTGATTCTCTGAGGCTGTGTATCCTGTTCCTATGTTTCACTCAGTGGTTTTAATATCCATAGATGATACTTGCCTAAATTATTTGAGTAATTATAAAATGGGTTACATTATATCATTCCTCTATATCTGTTAGCTGGCATTCTTTCTTAAGAAGAGCCCACTCCCCACCTTTTATAGTACTATTATGGACTCAGGGATTATTTGTTTTATTAAGCATGTTATTATAATCCATTGTCATTATTATTATTATTCTTGATACTCAAATTTTACCAAATTTTGGGGATTGTGGCCCTAAGTTGCCTCTTACGTTCTTTGAACATATTTCCATCAGTTTTTAGGCACTTCCTTGCTTTCTGGAATCGATATTCCAGAATCACTTTGAACTTTCCATGCCCCAGATCTAAAATCAATCACCATTATTCCATGGTGCCCTGGTTTCTTCCTGCAACAAGTGTTTTGTCTTACAAGTACTCAGGACTAGTGAATAAAAATTTATCTGTGTGTATGTGTATAATAATCTAGACAAAAGAAAGTTTTTTTTGGCCATTACATTCTGAGAATTGGACTTCACACTAGGATCTCTCTGTTGGGTTGTATTTTTTGTTTAGTGGCATATATCTAGGGGAATGTAGAACGAGGTCAATGGCAAGATCTTTTTAGCTGATCAGATACAATAATTTGAAACATTACTTGGTGGGCTTTGCCTCAACGGCAAATCAAAGCCTTGAGGCCAAAATAGGACTGGGTGCAGTGGCCCATTGTAAGCCCAGCACTTTGGGAGGCTGATGCAGGCAGATCACTTGAGGTCAGGAGTTCAAGACCAGCGTAGGCAACATGGCAAAACCCTGTCTCTACTAAAAATGCAGAAATTAGCCAGCAAGGTGGCACGTGCCTATAATCCCAGCTATTCGGGAGGCTAAGGCAGGAGAATTGCTTGAACACAGGAGGCAGAGGTTGCAGCGAGCCAAGATACGTTGTGCCACTGCACTCTAGCCTGGGTGAGAGAACAAAACCCTGTCTCAAAAAAAAAAAAAAAAAAGCCTCAAGCCCCAAATTGCTATATGCTGTGTGTATGTGTGCATTATATATATTCTTAATCATATGTGTATATAATCAAATATATATACAATAATCACTTAATATGGAAACTGAGAATCCTTCCAGGCACTTTCACTCTTTTAAATTCCAACCAAAGTCCAAGGCCAAGAGAAGCAGAGCTTCTTCTTTAGGGGGGTCTTCCTGTCTCAGTAACCCATCCAAGGCTTTGTGGAACACCACTTCCAGAGTCCGAGTCACTCTGCTTTCCATCTTGCCAGCTCAGCTAAATGTCTTTCTGTCACCTCCCAGATATTTGCTTTGGGCATCTTCTTTTGGGTTCTTAATGCTCACTTGATTTCCCTGCAGTAGGCAACTGGCATCCAGCCTATGCTTAATCTTAGAGGACAGCTGGGGGTAAATGTTCTTCTATCTGGTCCAGTAGTGAAGCTTCTTTTCCCCTTCTCTCCCTGAGGCTAGAAGCAGATCTCCTCTGTCTCATAGGATCTTCATCACTATTTGTCAATATTATTCTCAGCTAACATTTTTCTCTACATGTATAACTGAGATTTTTTTTATCTTTGGAGATTATTTCATCATTCAGTAAGTTCAGATTAAAATTATTAGCTCTCAAGTCTCTAGTATGTGTTTTAGCTGACTACGGAATTTATATGCAGCATTGAACTCTAGCATCCCTAATGACCTTGGTCATTTCCAAAAAAATTATACCTGCTATTTCTATCACCCTTTTTTGGGACTTGTGTGGCCTTCTGTTTATAGTGATAATAGATTTGACTAAATTTAAAATAAATAGTTTCCTGGTCTTTTCCATCTATAACTAATTCTTATTTTTCTCTGGAATTTCACCAGATGAATTTGTGGGGACTCAGAACAGCATTCAGCACAGACCCTTATAGTCCTACTGAGCCTTGGAAATCTGTCTTAAGACTTAAGGCTGCCCATGTGCCATGTATCAGGCCTCTTTTCAGAAATCTGGGGAAGGTCCCCTCAACTCCCATGAGATTTTTCTGCTTCCATCTGTCAGTGGGCACACAGCTCTATCATTGCACATTCCTCATTTCACCAATCAGTAAATCAGCCTGGGATTCTTTGTTTCAAAAAATAAGACAAGTTACCTTAGGAAACCACCAAGCACCTCACCTGCCCCAGCTGCCTCCTGAGGCTTGACAATTAAAGTTCTCAGGTGGTGTTAGCAGAAAGCGTCCCAATGTGACCCTTGAATTACAGGCTGTGGAGTCTTTCCCTGTGAATTGAAATGTGTGGTTGGGAACACAGTATGACTTGGTAAGGTACTGAATTAGCAATGTGCAGGCTCCATGACAAAGGTATGGCTTCCTGAAAGCAAGGTCTCATTAGATTTGTCGTGAATGCAAGGGCGTTCCACGGTGTGTGTGCATGCACTGCCACAAAAGGCAGGGATACACATTATTTAAGGTCTAAACAGTCTTAGTGGAAGGAACTATGTATGGATCTGGCTACTGCAAAGAACAAACCAGTAAACAGATATGGAGTGGCCATTGGCTTGGTGACATGCTAGGCAGCATCACCACACTGTGCAGGAAAGAGCAGAGCAGGTAAACAAAAGAGTCCCGCTTATAGACTTGTATTCTCACGCAACTTGGCAGAATTAACATAACCTCAAATTTCTGAGGGGATTTTCTGGGGGTGAGAACGAGTCTGGAAAAACAGACCTAGGTTAGGGATTGCACGAAGATCACCCTCCTACCCAGTAGTGGGGGTCGCCAGAGGATGGACTCCTGGGTGGAATAGGCACAGGCATGGTGCCTGTCAAAGAGAAGGAATGATAGTTGACAGAATGCCTTACACACTTATGCCTGAGGTTGCAATCAGACCTTGGAAATGACCTTGAACGGTAGGCTATAAATAATTCCCACATGCTTAGCATTCCAATAATGGAACACTAGGCATAAATGGGTTAAAACTCAGATAAAAAATGTGTTGAGGCCTACTGAGCGACTGGCTTTGCCCAGTGATGATGTAGAGTCAGCTTGTAGGGTGAGGGGATAATATGGTTAGGCTTTGTGTCCCCACCCAAATCTCATCTTGAATTATAATCCCCATAATCCCCACGTGTCAAGAGAGAGGCCAGGTAGGAGGTAATTGGATCATGGGAGCAATTTCCCTACTGCTGTTCTTTTTATAGTGAGTGAGTTCTCAGGAGATCTGATGGTTTTATAAGGGGCTCTTTCCCCTTCACTCGGCACTTCTGTGAAGAAGGTGCCTTGCTTCCCCTTCGCCTTCCACCATGACTGTAAGTTTCCTGAGGCCTCCCCAGCCATGCTGAACTATGAGTCTATTAAACCTCTTTCTTTTATAAATGACCCAGTCTCAGGCAGTTCTTTATAGCAGTATGAAAATGGACTAATACAGGGGGCCACTGGAGACTTAAGCTACATCAAATCACTTTACAAAATCCTTCCCCCTCAGCATCTTCCACTGTCTGTAGAGGAACCTGGGATGAATGATTTGTTGAGGCAAAGAACTCCCACTTTTCTTATGGAAAAAGGTTACAGATTTTTTAAATGAAAGGATGATTATGTTTTATTAACTAAAACATGAGAACTGGATGTATATCATAAATAAAATGGAACCAAAGTGCATATATATAATTGGGTAAGTGTGAATCCCGCACAGGCACAGCGTATTCTGGTTCTTCTTATGCTCTGCTCTCTATGATAATTGGTCTGTCTTCAATTTCCAAGGCTAAGACAAATTAGGCTCCAATGTGGCTGTGAAAGCCTCGGAGAGGAGGCACTCTGCAGCCTCGGGTTTGCGGTCTGTTCTTTCCAGAATTCATCCTGTGTTTCATAATAGGTAATATGTCTCTCCTGAATGTGACTACTCTTTCAGAATGTGAAAATTTCTGTGATTATACACATAACATTTATAATGACAAATATGCTGATAACAGCCCCTTTTGGCTGATGACTGTAAAGACTGAATACACTGTAATTACAATATAAAGTGGCATTATGGAAATTTCATAATATTGGTTAGAATCCATTTCCAGATGCTGATGCACCTATGTCCCCTCAACCGTTTCAAGTAAAGGTTACTGCTCTACATTGCACCCTGGGATCAAGCCCATTTCCCTTGAACAACATGGTAAGGGGAGGGGTTGCAGCCAGTCCCAATGCAGATCATGTGTAAGGCACAGGGCTCTGATGATTCGGAATCCAAAGCCCAGCTTGGCTCTTGCCCTGCTGAGGAATCAGCGAATCTGCCTGCTAGAAAGCCAGCTTTGTGTACTCCACTACCAGACTAAGACTGTGCACTCCCAGAGAGTGAGGACAACACCCATCTCGTTCACATGTGTAACTGGCTTACAAGGCTAAGAAACAGCTTCTCTATGAATGCTTGCTGAATACCTTTTGAGTGCAAGTGAATGAAGAGATGACTGATCTGGGAGGCCACAAGAAGGGGCTGCCCTGAGTAGATTGTAGCACATGACCCTGGACACCACCACCTCCCATTTACACATGGTCCCCTCTCCTGGCTCTAGAACTCACAGGGCATAATGTATGTTCAAGAACCTTGGGCCATTTCTCAGTTGACAGTCGATAAATCTCTTTGACATGTTAGCTGATAACAGGGCATAAAATCTAAGCCTTCTGGGAGAAATCTTGAATGTCAAAGGAATGGATATATTTATGGTGCTGGGACTTCCGTGATCACCATGTGGGTTTGACCCTCCAATCAATCACACCATGTGGGTGTCACCATTTTGCCTTCTTAGTATGCTCACCTGAACCTGTAACCTCATCTCCCTGAGACTCGGTTTATTGCTTTCTTTTCTCTAAATGTGGGGATCATTATATGCGGAGAGTAGCTCCTTTTCAAATGGTTGTGGGCCGTTTGTGCATCCTTGCAGAATACTTATGCAAGCCTTTTACTCATTTTTCTGGCAAATAGTTATTTTAATGATTATTGATTTGTAGGGGTCTTTTAGGTATCTCGGAGATATAAAATATATTCTAAATATGTTATCCCACTTCTGTAATTTACGTTTTCTCTTAATAGTATTTTAGATAAATGAAAGTTCTTAATTTTTACTAATTCCTATTTATCATTTTCCCCTTTATGGTTGTGCTTTTTGTTCTCCATCTGATAAATTGCTCCTGGTGCCAAGATTTTGGAAGCATTTTCCTATGTCTTCTTCTAGATGCTCTGTAGTTTTTCCTTTTGTGTTTAGATCTGCAATTCACCAGGAATTGATTTTTGTGTATGGTGTACGGTAAGGTAAAATTCATTTTTTACCATTTAGATATCCAATTAACTCAGCACCATTTACTAAAAGGGTTATCTTCTCATTGCACTTCATCATCTTTTTTGCAATACATCAAACGACCTCATATGTGTGGTCTATTTCTGGACTGTATTCTGTTCCATTTGTCTGTTTGTATACCCTTGTGTCAATACCACAGTGTCTTAATTACTGTTACTTTTTAATAAGCTTTCATATCAGTAATGTAATGGCTCCAGCTTCGTTCTTCTTCAAGAATGGCTTGCCTTTCCACATCCTTTTACATAGCCATGTAAATTTTAGAATCAGCTTACCCGTTTCACACATACACACAACCCTGATGGAATTCTGATTATTATTATTATGTTGAATTTATAGACCAATTTAGTAAGAATTTACATCTTTATAATATTTCAATATGTGAACATAGTATATATCCCTTCGTTCATTTAGGTCTCTTAATTTACCTCAATAATGTTTTATAGTCTGAGGTATAGTGGAATTACATAATTTGGAAAGATTGTTTCATGGGTATTTTATGGGGTGTTTTGTTTGTTTCTTTTTTGAGATGGAGTCTCACTCTCTCACCCAGGCTGGAGTGCAGTGGCGCAATCTTGGCTCACTGCAACCTCCACCTCCCAGGTTCAAGTGATTCTCCTGCCTCAGCCTCCTGAGTAGCTGGGATTACAGGCACCCACGACCACACCACTCTGTATTTTTGGTAGAGATGAGGTTTCACCATGTTGGCCAGGTTGGCATTTTATGGTTTTGATGGCTTTTAAATTTATTTTGGTTTTTAACCATTTATAATGGTTAAAAATATTTTAGCTAAAAAAATTGCAAAGATATAAAATATAAATCTTATCTTCATCATGAATCCAGCATTCTTGCTAGCTTTACTTATCAGTGCAAATAGATTATCTGCATAGCTTTTGGATTTTCTACATAAGCTGTTTTATGCCACATGCAAATAATGATAGCTTTTTCTATTCCCTTTCGATCTTTATTTCTTTTTAAATCTTTGAGACAGGGTCTCGCTATGTTGTCCAGGTTGGTCTCAAACTCCTGGGCTCAAGCAATCCTCCAATCTCAGCCTCCCAAAGTACTGGGATTACAGACATGAGCCACCATACCCTGCTCCTTCTCAATCTTCATGCTTTCTTTTCTTGTCCTATTGTCCTAGCTGGGACCTGCAATGCAATGTTGATGATAAATGGGGATGGTGGTTGTTGCTGTTTATTTCCAGTGTCAGAGAACCTGGACAGAATTTCTAACCAATCATCTGCGATAAAGCAAGGCCTCCCCTCTTCTCAGGTCATTAAATCTGGTCTTTTAATATGCTTTGAAATTGGGGCTTGGGGGAGTTCGTGTCAGCAGAAACTGAAAGGGGAAAAAAACCTACAAAATAAATGTCAGAACTGCCATGCCTCTATGTGTCCACCTGCAGTACAATTGGTGTGTCTATGTGCTGAGGTCTGTGGTGTTGGGAGAGCAGATGGAGTCTTATCACCAGGAAATAAGGACATGCCAGTCCACATAAGACCCTTAATCCCCAGCCCCAACTGGGGGAGAATCTGACTGGCTCAACCGAATTACCAAATCATAGGCTTGGGAAATACCTCATTCAATCTTCTACCCATGCCACAAGTCCCTGAGAATATCTTGAAGAGCCTGGAGTTGGAGGACAATTTTGGTTACCTTCACACCCAAGAGCACTTCTTCAGTAACATCCCACCAGCCCTTTCATGGCCCTGACTGGCCCCTTTCTGCAGTTTCTGACCCCACAGAGCTTCCTGCCCCCAACCGTTTAGCAAGATGGAGGTGGGTCTCACACCCCATTGGTACCTTCGCTGCTTCTGCGGGCACTCGCGGAGTTCTGAGTGGGCAGGCCATTAGCGAGCTGAGCCCTGTCCCTGGTTTTCAGTGAGCTCTGGAGGGACCCTCCTCCAGGCAGAGTGGGTGGTGAAGACCCAAGCTACCACAAGAAGAAAATGTAGATACTGGCAGAGCAACTTCTACTGGGCTCCCACTCCTCTGTCACTACTTCTTAGATGAACTGGAAGGTATCCAACCCTGATCTGCATTGCCTGCATTTCTCCAAGTCCTTGTTCTTTTTCCTGGTCAGATCCGGTGACTAGTTTATAGGGTAAGATGCTCCCACCCTGCCTCCGCTTCTCTCTGATTTTTCACTGTACTTACTCCCCAGGAGGGATGTCCACCAGCAGAACCCATATCTGACTCTACTGTACCCTTGGACTTAGTCTCCGGAGGACAGGAAAAGCAAAGTCCCAGGGCAGGGTCTGAGTTCTGTCACATGGGTACTATGTGGCACTAGCTCTGGGCAGCTCCATCATCTTCCCCAAGAGCCCACTGTTGGATTCAGAGAACAGAATCCTTTAGCCCGCACACTCCCTGTGGCAAGAAGCATAAGGAACATGATGCCAGAAGAATTCTTAGATTCCCTGTCAGTGAGAATGCTTCTTCTTGAAAGAAAAAGAGATTTAATGGGAATGACAGATCACAAGTTCACCCTCTCTGTTTGTGCCTTGTTTCTCTTCTCTTACCTCTCTCAGCCCCATCTATGACTGCTTTCAATTTTTCAGACCCTGAAGGAGGAGAAAAAAGCACTGACCCGCGGGACTGCAGAGAACAAGCAGCTACTCCGAGGGAGGGAGATGCAGCGGGGGGCTTTGCGTGAATGGAGAGGGGGGCTACACAGCGGGAGCCTCGGGAGGGTGGTGGAGCCAGCCTGGGCAGTGCCATGGGCCAGCTCCTCCCCATGCCTCATATGCATTCCTCACACTGCCACTGGGACTGAGGCATGAGCTGTGCATAATTAATTTTTATTGAAAGAGTTTTTTTGTCTGCAGACATTGTGTTCTGCTTTTACCATGACGATAAAGTCTCCAGTACAATTTTGGATTTAATTATAGCCCTATTTCGAGGGAATAAAAAAAACCTCCTATGTCAGAGGCACAGATAATTGGTGATGCCAGGTGGAATTGAGACATGGGTTCTGGGGCGCAGAGCAGTTGCTTCCGGCTGATTCAGATCTCATGATCCATTCAGCTGGGCTTTGGTTGGGTTCTGGCCTCCCTCCCCTCTATTCCCATCGCCGGAACCAATGCGAAACTGGTGCCTGACAGGACAGAGACAGGACTAAGTCACGCATACAGACCAGCTCCTAACCCTTCTTCCCAACCCCTGCCACCACCCTGTATTCCAGTGACCTTAAGCCAGGCCAGGATTTTTCACTCTGGTGTTATTAGTAGATTCCTTAGGCCTGGGGGGGACCCTGGAATCTGTGTTTCAGATATGTTATCTGTGATTCTTGTGATGAGGCATGTTTGAGAAACCCTTCAGCAGGCAAAGGGGCTTGGTTTCTGTGGATGAGCCTGATCCTTCTGAATAAGTCACTAAAGTGAGACTTAGGCAGCGGCAGATGAGACTGTAGGATTGGCTTTGGGCAGCTGGTCTGGGAATATGATATCTCATGGATAGGGACAGAGAGGAAAGTGGCGGAAAGGTAGGCAGGGAAGAGGGATCAGAAGGAAAAGGATGTTCTCCCAGGCAGCACTTGAAACCAGAAGAGGTTCATGGTGGTCCACATTAGGATGGTGAGCAGCAGGCTGGACACGGAAGCAGGATAAAGAAATCATTTGATTGGCTAAAGCTAGGCATTTGCCATATTTGGATATGACTCGGTGGAAAGCCCCAACTTAGAGGTTAGTGGCAGTTTCTGATTGGTTATGCCTAAGTTTTGTTTTACTGTTTACATTGGGCTTCAGTTTGCCTGCACAGGAACCCAAGACACTGGAGCCATCTCAGCTGACTGGCCTCCCAGTTAAAAAACTTTTAACAGTGTTTAGAGCAAGAATCCTGGGCAGGCTATGCCAGGACAGCATCATGGACCACAGCAGTGGAGACAGACTGCAGTTATAGGTGTAGCCCAGCTTTGGAAAACACAATATTCACATGGATGAACTCAGAACTTAGATGGTCAGAGGCTAAGAGGGGTTTCATGCTGTAGCACTTAGTGAACAATCTTAGACTATTGTAACTATTTCACATATATTTTGTCTTCTCAATGAATTTATAAGCAATTCCAGGATTGGACTCTACTATGTAAAGTTTCTTCAGTTATATTTTTTCGTATATGACTAAGAAAGCTTGAGTTTAAAAAAGCGCATTACAAAAACAATTGGTTCAATGCTTAAGGACCAAAGAAATGCAGTGTCTTAATAAAATCAATTTTCCTGCAGGAATTTCAAAAGCAAAGCCTTTTTTATAGCTATAAGTGGGTAGCTATAAAATCCAAACATCACTGAGCAAATCCAGCTTCTGATTATATAGAGTTTTGCAAGGAGAAATGTCCTCCTTTTTCCTTTCGTCAGCCACATTCACCTTGACACAGGCTTCATGCATGTCCTTGTCACTGTGATTATCTGTGTTCTCCTCCAGCACCTTGCAGGACCAGCCCTAGGGCAGGTGCAACAGGTATCAGTCCATGTGGCACCATTTCTAGGATCCAGGAAATAGACTTCTTGCTCCTTAAAATAATCCTCCCCCATCTTCCTCCTCTCCCCAGAGAGTACCTAAAATTTCTTCTTGACAATGTGTTCTGTTCCTTACTTTGAGATAGAGCTTAACAAATAAAAACACCAAGAGAAGTAAGACATTGGCCCAGATTGAGAATAAAGAACAAACAGGTGATAGTTTTGTCACATAGGAAGGGGAAAGGTGACATGATAACCAGGCAGCCCAATCTATACCAATGTAGAGACTGTGCCTGGGATCCTTGGTTATCTCTGGGAATCATCTCTTTTCATACTATGTCCCTCACTTTGGTAAACTCATACTTAAAATCCAGCTTTTTATATTAAGTGCTGTCCCTTCATAGGTTTGAGTGCCCCTCCTCTGTGCTCTCTTTGGCTCCTGATGTTTGCAATATCCCATTGAACTAATTTTCCATGGCACATCTCCCCCAGCATAATGCGAGCTACACAGAAGCAGGCATTGGGCATCCTTCTTTATGTTTCCTGGCTCTAAGCACAGTGTCTTGTACACAGTGGGCACTTCATAACCTAAATTTAACAGTGGTACAATGGAATGAGTATGGACTTGGGAGTCAAGGATATCTTTGACGGTCTCAGAATTTGCCAGATTTTTGACCTTGAGCAAGTAGTTCTGAGCCCTCATCTGTAAAAATGGGCATAATAAAATGAACTTGCGTGGTTGAAAAGATTTCATGAGATAATGCAGATGCTTCAGTCAGCACAGAAATTCACTACTTGTTTGTAATACGAAAGGGAAACCTATGGTGAAAGCTTACGATGAATCATCAGCCCTGAAAGGATGTGTGCTGTACACGCAGCTGTTTCTATAACCTCTGAAGCACATCTCTCCACATATGCTTGAGAAAGTAAAGAGACAAGGGAAAATGACTATCAGTCAAAAATCAGAAATGAGATTCAAATATGGCCATCTTGGGAGAAGTCTCAATTTTACCACATAAAAACCACCTTCCGATCTCCTTTTCTCTTCCCTCAGTAGTATCTTGGGTTGGGTTTCATCATTGCAGCTTTAAACAATCACTTGAGCTTCAAACTTAGATCTCAACATCTAATGTTGATTTTAACATCATTATTCCCTCCACTCTGCCCAGGAGATTTAGGTGAGATGAGATGAGGGAGGTTGAGGGATTCTACCCTGGTGCCTGGCATTTTTCATGTGCAATTCCAGGCAGCCCAATCTATACCAATGGAGGGGCAGAATCGAACCAGGGAACATGCCCACTCCACCTCTGTCTTTAAAGTCTAGCTCCTCCAGGGTTGTAGTGGGCTGGGGGCTCAGAAAGGAGGTAGCGGTGCCACAGATGGTGTTATAACTGACAAGTCAGTGGGAGGGCTGTCCTTGATGATTATTTGAAATGCTTGTGCTAAAACCCTGAATGTGTCTTCCACGCCAGTAATGCTTTTGGTACCTGTGACAGGGTGGTAGTCCAGACAGAAGAAATAGCATATGCAAAGGACCAGGACAGACTACCTAGCTTTCAGGCAGACAAGAACTTGGGAATGGCCCGACAGGGACTTGGGTAATGAAAGTAAAGCAAGCAAAGGTCAGATCAGGAAAAAGTCCTTTCCTGCCAGGCAAAACAAGCTGGGTTTTACCCAGTGGATGATGGGGAAATGTTGAAGGACATTTAGGCAGACTCATGGCATGTTGGGAAAATCTTCCAGGTAGAGCTTCACGGGTGGATTGGAGAGGACAAGGCTGGAGGGCAGGACACTCATTGTGAGGCTCAACTGAGGAGCTCAACTCCGGGCCCTTGCTGCGCACTCGGCCTCCCATGATGCTCTCTGCCAGGTATTCAGGCCAAGGCCTCACCCACTAAGTTCCAGCTCATTTCCTCCTGCCCTGCTTCCTAGGTTCTCCTTTCCAAAGCTGCCCAAGTGCAGATGGGCTAGGGAAACTGTCAGACTCATTGCTCAAGGCAGCACTTGCTGCCAGTAGGAGAAAGGAGGCCTTCCTTTTATGGAAGGCCTGGGATTCTTCCTTGACAACAGCTCTTAGATCCTTGCTTAGTAACGGAAGATTCCCCCCTCCTGCCTTTCAAGTTCTCCCATCAGTGGCTCCCACGCAGGCCCCACCAACTCTCAGCCTGTGGATGGCACCCCCTGCTGAAGCTGAGGAAGAGACTCTCGGCCAGGTCTGAGGGCGCATTTGAGTTTCCCCGCCACACACACACACGTACTCATGCACAAGGAATGACCTTGACTTTGCCAATGGAGGGAAGTATATTTTGGCAGGCCAGGAAACTACACTCAACCCAGTATGATGAAAAGTAGTAGTCTAGTGACATTGGAGCCACACAAAACCATGCAGAATTAGGGAATACTAGATTCCCACTCTGCCTCGGAATTGGGCAGATTAACTTCTTTAAGCTTCAATTTCCCGAACTGTAAAATACAAACAATCCCTACCTTTTGGGGTTGTTTTGAGAATTAGTGTTTGTAATGTCCCTTACATAGAGATCTATAATCAGTAAATAACTATTAATGTTATTAACAATCCTGTGCATGTCAACATTTGAGTCCTCCTAAGAATACTCCCTACCCCAGCTCCTGTTCTAAGAGCTTTTAATCAGTTTCATTTATTACACTTATTGAAACCCTACTAAGTTCAGAGCATGGTCATAAATAATCATAAGAGATAAATTATATAATAATCCTATCTTTGGATTGTTTGCAAAAGATGCAGAATGAAAATTTTGCTGAAGTATTAGACTTTAATAATAGTAAGTTTCATGTATATCTCCCTTACCGTCTGCTTGAACTTGATTTTTAGAGCCTGTGGTCCCCTGTGAAGAAAGAAAAGAAGAAATGTATTGTTCAGCTTAACCCTAAGCCAGATATTCTCAATACTAATGCTTTGGTGATTTTTAAAAGTGTGTGTGCATGTGCCTCTGAATGCATATGTGAGAATGAAAGACAGGTTAAAATTATGAAATTGAACTGTGTGGTGTAGTGGGAAGAGCCCCACCTCCTTGGGACATAAGAAGACAATTACTGAACACAGATCCTTGGACACACCTTCTCTGAAATGCTGGTCATAATCTCCTCTCAAATCACAGAAGAGTCACTGAATCAAATAAAACAGTCATAAATATTTCACAAAAGAAAACGTTAAATCTCTAGCAAAGGTGCTAAAGTAGTTGAACATAAGCCAAACCACATATGGGTGAAGGCTGGAGGACTGGTATGTGAGATGAGGAAGGCATTTCCAGCTACAGAACTTGGCAAGTGGTCCCTCCTGGCATATAGTAGGAGTTCAGAATTGACATCCCAAGGCTTTTGTAGAGAGGAGGAGGGCAGAAGACATGGTTTATTTCCCACAAGTCCATCCCTCCTCCAGTACTCAGTGACTGCTTCTTGCCATTTCTCCCCAGGTCTTCCCACCATGGTCTTTCTTCCTTGTCACTGGCATTGTTGATTACCTATAGCTTGACTCTGCAGGCTATAGGTAATGCCTGTTGGTCTTTGTTGCTTGTTGGTCTTCACCTCTTCCATCATCATCCTATACACTAGGACCTTTTAAAAAGTGGTGGCTACTCATTTCAAGCCCACAATCAGAGCTCTTATCCTTGGAGTCCTAGATTTTGTAACCCATCAGAATGTTATGACAATAATTTTTTTAAAATGATTGAGGGGCTACCATATTCCAGCCCTTTTGCTAAGCACTTTATATATATATATATTACCTCATTTATACTCTATAACCATCCTGCAAGAGAAGTTCTATTATTATCCTTATTTTACTGATGAGGAAACAGGTATTAAGATTGAATAACTTAACACAGTTAGTAACCAGAATACTCCAGTCTGACACCAAAGCCCATGCTCTTAACCACTCTATTCTACTGACTATGAACTTGGAACCAGGTGTGAAATTCCCTTTACCTGAAGGTTATCTTGAGGTTATTAGGGGAGATTCAGACAGTGCTCTGGAAAGATGAGATCAGTGGGAAAAGTAAACTGAATCTTCTTGGTTTCATATATGAGTAAGAGGACTGAAGTCAACTGGCATGGAAGACAGAACGATGTCTTTGTGGGCACCATGGTAAAATGAGCACTGGACTGAACTAGCAGACATTCTTCTGTCACCAGCCTGCTGGGTGACCTTGGGCAGGACCACCCTCTGGGCCTTATTCTTACCTTCTGAAAAATACAAAGGAGTTGGGAAAGACGCTGTTATGATCTCACCCATCCAATTAAACTAGAAAAGGATGTAATTTGGGGGATATCATTCCCAGGAAAACTATGCAGGCCCCTCCTCTTGGAGAAAGATCTTCAATAATTTCTTTTTCATTTCTTTGGCATTTGGGTCCAAAACACAGAGTTGACAGTTGTCATTAACCATAAGAATATGGCAGACAGAGGATAAGGAAAAGGAAGAAAAATCTAGAAGCTTCTTTTTGCTGTTTTTTTTTTTTAACTTTTTCTTTTGGCAGCCAAATAACACATCTTGTCTTAGAGAGGCTTTCATGGTGTATAATTTAAGACCTATAAATAGATGGCTGTTATTAACAAACACACACACACACACACACACACACACACAATTTTTCTCTCTATTCAGACATCAGCAGAAATATTACAGATAGGGATATGTGCAGTTTTAAATGGGAGGCACCTTTTTCTCTCCTCCACCAGCTGGAGGGCTGCATCTGTCTCTTCCTCCGCCTTTCCCTCTCAACTCTTTCTATTCTTCTTGGTTTTATTTCCATCTCTGTCCCCTCTGCTGCTCAACCCCACCCTCCACATTCTTGCTTTGATCTTTCTTTCAACTCTCCCCTCTAACTCTTTATGCCTTAGTCTTTTCCTCATTAATGATCAGTCCTCTTCCCCCTTTCCAAAGGCAGTTTTAAACCTTATTAGACTTCCCTAAAATTCCACAGGACACACAGGCATAGATACAATCACATTGGTAGAAAGAACTACACATTAAGAGTTAAACAGGTTCAAATAAAAAAGAAGCCAGGCCAAGAAAGATGGAGCTGGTAATAAAATGTGTCTGACAGATGCTATTTATTACAGGAAAATTAAAAGGGGGTCAGACCTGGCATAAGTATGATGGATTCATTGATGATTATTAAAATGTACATTTATATAACAGAGAATCCAAAGAGCTCTTCAGTACATGATTTCAATTGATCCTCAAATCAATAAAGCAGAGGGCAGAGGAGACAATGAAGGTTAGGAGGCTTGATCCTCCCAAGATGCTACAGCCAGTGAATGGCAATCTAGGACCAACTCTGAGTTTTGTGCCACCCTCAGGAGGCATTAAGGCATGTGTCTTATCACCATCTTAATATTTATCACACCAATTTATAAGGTCTGTTTACTTGTTTTTCTTCTCCCCTCTTCTATAAGTTCTTTGATTGCATCCCCAGAGCTAGGAAAATGCCCAACACCGGGAGGGGTAATAAATATTTCTTCAATGAATTAATAAATGAAAAGAAGAATGCATGCATGCACCTTCCCCAAAAAGCCAACCTTAAACTAAGTGGTAGACAAGGTAAAGTTTGACGTGGGACACTTTTTATCATTTCACACCATGTTTGCTTCTGGGGCACCTGCTTCAGCAGATCAGGATCCACATTCTCCATTCAACCATCATGGCCCCAATCCTTTAATGC
The DNA here is from genome assembly GCF_028858775.2 of Pan troglodytes. NCBI lineage: Eukaryota > Metazoa > Chordata > Mammalia > Primates > Hominidae > Pan > Pan troglodytes. The sequence continues at coordinate 20,609,108 of NC_072408.2, read as the reverse complement.
ACCCACTCCTGTCCATCCAGACAATTTCAGCTCATTTATATCCCACCTCTAGCTGCATTCTGCCTGGTCTTATAATCTGGCACTGCCATGACTTCCCTTCTGCATATACTTTAAGCTTTCTAAGTAGCCATGTCTTATTCAGTTCCTTCATCTATTAATTGCAAGAGGATAACTAATACTCATTTAAGGTCTACTATATGCCAGATACTATCATAACCTCAGGAGAGTTACACTTTAATCTTTATTTTATTGATGAGGAAACTGAGTCTCCAAAAGCTTAATTTACAACTCCTCATAGGAGGTTAATACATATTTCGTTAATGCAGGAAGGAAAAATGGTGCAAAGAGTAAGTGATTCAGAATTCAAAGTCAAGCTTTTCTAAACCCCAAACCCAAGATTTCTCCAGTAGATTAACCTCTTCCAATTCTAATTCCAGTTGGAATGTCCCTTCCAATTCTAAGACAACAGCAAGAACTTATTAAATTGTCAATGAATTGAAAATCAATCCCTAGTCTCCAGGCACATGTAATCATCATCATAATACTTTGAAACTATTTTAATCTTTTCTTCTTAACAGCATAAGGAATAGTATACATATTGCTTATCACTGATGTGGCTTTATTTATACACAAGGGGACCTGTTATTAGTTCCATTTTTCAGGCTCAGGCATAAAATGCTATTTCCTTTGTGACCCCAGCTCACCAAGTAAGTGAGAGGTGGATCTGGGGATAAGAGGCTGATTCCCCTGACAGGATGCAAATACCCTGGTGCTTTCACTAGCCCAATAAGAAAGTTCTGGCATTCTCACTAGGTTTCTATTTTTTAACTTTAAAAAAAGTACATTCAGGACGGGCGCAGTGGCTCACGCCTGTAATCCCAGCACTTTGTGAGGCTGAGGTGGGCAGATTACGAGGTCAAGAGATCAAGACCATCCTGGCTAACACGGTGAAACCCCGTCTCTACTAAAAATACAAAAAAATTAGCCAGGCATTGTGGCATGCGCCTGTAGTCCCAGCTACTCAGGAGGCTGAGGCAGGAGAATCACTCAAACCCAGGAGGTGGAGGTTGCAGTGAGCCAAGATCATGTTACTGCACTCCAGCCTGGGTGACAGAGCAAGACTCCATCTCAAAAAAAAAAAAAAAAAAAAAAAATCATTATCATGTCTCTAAAAGGAGACCTGGGAACTGAAATGAAAGCTGTCAACACTGTTCTGTCACCTGGCACACTCCTAATTGATGCTTCTGCACACTGCCCATCGTGATCTAGAAGGATCCTGAATTTCTGTAAAGACATCTGAGCAGGCAAAGAAAGACTAAATTATTCTTTTTTTTTTTTGTAAGAACTATGCATTTATTCTCACTTCCCTGCCATTCTTGTTTTTCCTCCCTCAAACCCAGGTAAATCCTGCTGGTGCTTCAAAGCCCTGGAATACCTTAACTACTCTGGAAAATCATCTCAGATCACAAGTCTCTCCTTGATTGCTGTCTTGTCTGAATCCCAATTTCTTTCCTGGTCAGGGCTTCTTAATTGTTTCTCATGTTTTAAACTGTTTACCATACACACACACACACACACACACACACACACACACACACACACATGTGTGACGCCCAGGCTGGAGTGCAGTGGTGCGATTCAGCTCACTGCAACTTCCATCCCCTAAGTTTAAGGGATTCTCCTGCCTCAGCCCCCCGAGTATCTGGGATTATAGGCACCCACCACCATGCCCAGCTAATTTTTATATTTTTAGTAGAGAGAGGGTTTCATCATGTTGGCCAGGCTGGTCTCGAACCCCTGACCTCAGGTGGAAGTCCTTGACCTCCCAAAGTGCTGGGATTACAGGCGTGAGCCACCACACCCAGCCAAGTTTTAAACATCTTAAGATACAGACCTAAGCACTAGAAATGCAGTAAGTGCATAGGAAATACATTTCAATTCCTTCAAAACCAGAAATATACAAGTTCTATGTATGATAAACCTCTATTAATCTAAATTAACCAGAAAGGACTTTCTATTGCTCTAATTTCACAGACGTCAAAGACTTTCAGTCTCCTGCCAAGTAGGCTAGTGCATCTTTGGAAGCATGCACAGGGGACAGGAGGTCAAGCCCTGTGAGGACCTTGATCTGACACCAGGAGCAAATGAATCCTGCTGGGACACTGGTGTCCATGTCTGCCCCCAGCAGCACACGGCTTCTAAAGCCATGAGAAAATGGGGCCGGAGGCTGACTCAGAGCTGCGACTATATTCAGTGTTGGGGCAGCACACGCTGAATCGCGTCACAGCAAATTTAGGCCTGTGCTGAACAAGGCAGAGAGCTCAGCACCTCCTCCTTCTCAACAGCCTGTCCATCGCCTGACATCTGGGCCACAGCCCATCTCCAGAGCTGTTCCTCAGTCTAGAAAAGGACATGCCCCTTGGACAATGGGTTCCCAGTAAAGGGGGTTATGAATGCTGTGAGCACCAAGGAAGGTGGTGTATTTGGAGACCGGGGCTTTGACAACATTTTCTTAAGGCTAGGATACATTTCGTGGGCTGGATTATTTTTCCCTTTTCTTCTTGTTCAGATTCTGTTGGACACCAGTGGCCGACAGCATCGCACAGTTACAAGCCTAATCTGTCCTCTTGGGTGTTTGAATTTTAATGTGGGAAATTATGTATTTGCTAAAAATAACATTTTAATCAAATGTCCTCTAGAACCAAGCTCAGTGGGGCTGTAACATTACAAAAGAAAAGAAAGGGAAGTCAAGATCCAGAATTCAAAGTCAGTGAGAACCTCCAGGTTTCTGCTTTTCAAAGCTGTAGGGAACCCGTGTCGCTATGTGTCTTACAACAAGACTATCAGATTGCAGCAGAGACTGCTTCTGACCCGCTGTTTAGGAGAACAAAAACTTTCTTCCGATCTGTCCTTTCCAAACCCGGTTTTCAGGTGGAGGTAAATTTAACCACCAAGAACCAGCACTGATTAGCAAATTTATAGATAATTCCTACATCTGTTCCCAAGATAATGTGTTTTATTATTTTTATTTTTTCTCTCTGCATGTGTACAATTCAATAGATAACTGCTGAGCCTAGAATAGTGAGCAGTTGTGCCTCTATTTACTCATCTGGTTTTTTCATAGCTGATTTTTAAAAACACTCTTTTGAAATGCTAAGAGGCTCATGAAATATTTAAGTAAACAGACTATTAGGCTGAGAACCTGTCAAACAATAAAGAAATAATGTAGCAATTTTCTATTTGGTAGACAGAATAGGGAGCTACCTTGCAGGAGACAAAATATAAAAAATAAACTCTCTGCCTGACAACAGAGCTAACCAAGAAGATCCTATAAAAGGACTGAGTTAGAACAATAAACAACAAAAACATAATTTCCTTCATTTGAGACAAGCTTTTCCATTGGAAACACCTTTTGCAGACACTAATCTCATTTCCATCCCATAATCACTGAGGCAGGCAGAGGTTACCATCCTCATTTTACAGGTGAGAAAATTGAGTCTCAGAGAGGTTCCATAGCTCGCCTAAGTTCACATAGCTAAGTAGTGATTGAACCAATGCTAAAACCACATCTTTTTACTTTAAACTCTTTACTATTTTCAGGAGACTATGATGAAAGGAGAAGGCGTTACATAGCACTAGTCATCCTCTGTTTCCGGGTAAACCTGACAGTGCATCTCCTGTGGCCTTTTTTCCTGCTGCCTCAGCCTGGATTACACTTACAGGATTATTATTACTGCTGTTGCTCTATTGAGCAGGCCCTTATGAAAACCTTTCTGCTAAGGATGTCAAAGCAATTCTACCAAAGGAAAAATCCAGCCCTGAGAGGCTATAAACCACTTTATTCCAGTCCACCTAGTAATGCTACGAGAAGAGCAGAGTGTCTTCATCTTCCTCTGTCAGCCTTTAATAAATCCCAGACTAGGGGTCAGCAGTCCATGACAGAGATCTCCTGCTACTGCTGTGTATGGCATGTGTCAATCCTAGTCAAAACCCCTAGTCAGAGCTCTCTCCTCCTTAAACCAAATATTTGTGGAAAAGTTTAAAAATGGCAAAATGCTGTATAAATGTAAAGCATTATCAGCTTTATATTTTGTGGGCTCAACAGAAATACTTTTTATCTAACTTCCCCACATCCTGCCTTCTATGTCTGCCAGCTGAGCACCCGTTTGGCTTATAGTAGGCACTCAGTAAAAATGTGTTAATATTAATATTGACTTGAACCCCTTAAGAATATCCCTTCCAGGAATATTCTCTGTGGCTCTTAAAGCTGTAAAGACCTTCTAGATTTAATTAACCCCTCATTACAGCATGCCAGGGATAGATGAGGTTCAAACAATAAACCTTCAACACAGGATGAAAGGTCAGTTCTGCATATGCTAAAGAGCACTCCAGACATATAGACCTGTTGTTTCTAGCATGCACCTGCTATTTCTTGCTTATCCTAATGCGGTTCCCTTCTCCTGGACTATCCTTCACTACTCTGCCTGGCAATTGTCCTCTAAAACAGAGCTAAGGTGTCTTCTCTTCTGGGAAGACATCTCTGCCCTTAGACTAGCCTGCACCCTACTGTAATCATTGGTTTCCTCCTTCATCTTTTCTATGGGTGGTAAACTCTGAAGGCCTAAGTATTATTGCATTCTGCATCCCCAGTGCCTAGCACATGTTGCTGGCACACTAATGGTGCTCAGTTGATGTGTGTTAAGTGACCGCTCAGGGCCAAGACTTGTTGCAAGAGAAGCTGGAACAATGAACAGAAAATTCCTTCTCAAGTCCTCTCCAAAAGTCTTAGACTCGGTGTCCTTGGCTCCCAGATGGACTGCTCTGGGTTTTGTTTTGTTTTTTTTTCCATGTATTCTTCAAAGTTTACTCACAACTTCTGTGGATCAAGTATCTTCCACAGCCATTAGCAGATGGACACTGCCATCCAGGGATGATAATTTAATCTTCCCCTACCCTTTTAACAAAGTTATGATATATGGGTATATGTGCAAAAAAGTACACAAAACACATGCAGTTTAACAAATAAATAAAATACAGAGGACACCCACATGTCTACCAGCCAGGCCAAAAAGGAACCTTCACCATAGAAGGTCATGTATGTCCCTTTACTGATTACTACTTTACCATTTCCTCTCAGAGGTCACTACAACATTGACTTTTGTGATTGTCATTTCTTTGCTTTTTATGGTTTTACCACTCATGATGCAACTCTAAAGTCTTGTTCCCTGTTTTGGAAATATATATAAATGGAATCATTATGTATTATTTGATTCTCGTTTCTTTCATTAGATACTGTGTTTGAGATTTGCACGTACTGTGGAGCTGGGGCACTATTATTGCTGTACGGTATGTCATTGTGTGAATATACTACAAAGTATAATTCATCTATTCTGTTTATGGGTATCTAGACTGTATCAGTGCTAGAGTTATTACGAACAGTGCTGCAGTGCTGCCATGTACATGCTTGTAAAGGTTGATTGGTACACATATGCACAAAATTGCTAGGGCGTATACCCAGGATTATATTTCTGGGTGTGTATATTTAGAAGCAATATACTAAATAATGCCAAACTGATTTCCAAGTAGTTGCACCAACTTATACTCTCACCAGCAGTGGAGGAGCTTCCAATTTTCCACTACCTTTTCATGGTCAGACCTTCCTGGCTTTTGCCCATGAAGTAAGTATGTAAGAAATCTCTTTATGACTATATTTGATTTACTGATTGATCTTATATTTAGTTCCATTTGCGTTTCCTTTTTGTACAGCATCTGTTTAAGCCTTTTACTCATTTGTCCCACTGAGTAAGATGGGAAAATTGGTTTGCCTTTTCCTTAGTGATTTGGAGGAATTCATTAAATGTTTCTGATACTACTCTGTTGTTTGTTATAGAAGCTAAAAATATTTTCTCCAACTCTGTGGTTTATTTTTTTTTCTGATGTCATATCTTTTGTAATTGATTTTTCTTCCACCCATAGTCTTTAATCCACTGAAACTGACTTTTGTAGTATATGGCATGAGGTAAAGCTCACACTTTTTTCCCATGTGGGTACCTAATTGCTTCAGTAATTTGTTGAAAAATCCTTGCTTTTCCCACTAATCTTGACATATGATACAGCTAGTGAGTTCTACTTCAAGAGTATCTTGGATATTCTAACTTTTTGCATATTCATATAAATTTTAAAATCAGCCTGCCAAGTTAAAGAAAAAATACAAATTCATGAAGTTTTGTTTGGGTTTGTGTGGAACTTAGAATTCAAGTGACATTTTTACAAAAATCAACTATTCTGATTATAAACTTAGTATACAATCCACTTATTTTGTTTTCTTTTTTAATGTCTCAATAAGACTTTTAATTTTCTTGGGAGAAGCCTTAAACAGAAATATTTTGTTAGTTTTATTCCCAAGGATATCATCTTGTTTTATGCTATTATAAACGGTAGCACTTTCATTTCATTTTCAATTTCGTGCTTGATTATATGAATTAAATTTATTGTTTGAGTATTGAACGTGAATGCTAGAACCATGTCAAACTCTCAAATTAATTATAATAATTTTCCTATGAATTCCTTTGGATTTTCTACAGATCTCATCTATGAATAGTGGCAGTTACTCTTCCCCACTTTTCAATTCTCACACCTTTTATTTCTTTTTGTTATTTTACTGAGCCAGCAAGGAACTCCAGAACAAAATTGAATAGAAGGAACAATAGTGGGAATTCTTGTCTTGTTTCAAATTTCAAAAGTATTCTCAAAGTTTCAACATCAAACGTGATGTTTGCAATAAGACTGTAGTAGATACTATTCTATTCCTATTTTGGTAAGAGTTTTATGAATGAATGTTGACTTTTACCAAGTAATCTCCCTGAGTCTGTGATAATCACATCATTTTTCTTTTTTGTTAATGTGGTGAGTTGCATAAATTGCTTTTCCTAAGTCACACTAATCTTGCGTTCCTAAGAAAAACCCAAATTAGTCATGATATATATATTTTTTATATATTCCTGATTTCAATTTACTAATTGTACTTTACATTTTATATTACATTCATGCATAAGATTGGGCTCTAATTTTTCTTTCTCATTTTGCCTTTGTTGAGTGTTACAATCAAAATTACATATAGCCTCATAAAACATAATGAAGTGCCCTATTATCCTGTTGTCTGAAGAAATGTGTATAAACTGGAAATATTTCTCCCTCAAACATTTATAGAACTTACTGATAAAATCATCTGGGCCTAGAGTGTTCTAGATAAGATTTTTTTCTAATAATTAAAGAACAATTCAGGATTCTTATTTCTTCATGAATAAGATTTTGGCAAGTTACATTTTTCCAAGAATGTATATATTTCATATTTATTTTCAAACATATTGGCATTAAGTTTTTCATGTATCCTATTATCTTAATGTGTACTGTATCTGCAGTAATGTTCACTTTTTCATTCCTAATATTATTTGTACATTTCTTCACCTTCTTGGTCAATTTCACCAGAGGTTTGTCAATTTTAGTCATAGTTTTAAAGAAATAAGTTTTGATTTTGTTTAATCTCTATTTTATATAATATTTTTCTATTTCATTAATTTATCTTGTTTCTTTTAATCTACGTTCTTCGGATTTATATTGCTTTGTTTTTCCTAATTTTGAAGTTGAAACTTCTCATCTTTTTTCCAATCCATGCCTTTGAGGCTATACATTTCCCTCTATCTCATGTTCTAACTGCATTCCACGGTTTTGTGGTAACTAGCTTGTAAAAATATTAAAAAGGAAAAGGAAAAAAGAAGGCCTGATTTGTAGCATGCCAATTTCATATTTGTCTTGTAAATACTCCACCATGACCAATTTCAAGCTACAAATGGTTTAACAACCAGTTGGAAAATTTTCTGAATATTTAACATTTAATATTGCAAGCTGATACGAACCAGCTGTAGCACACTCAAATTTTCAGTAGTATTTTCATGATTCCTTAATTCAAAATAGGTCCTAATAAACACTATACTTTGTTATCTGTCCACACGTCTTTGATTATTAAGAAGTGTGTTCAAATTTGCCATTTTATGGGAATATTGTAATTGTTAATTTCTTAATTGCTTTTATTAGAAATCATGCTTGATACAATTTCAATCCAGTAAAATTTATTGAGATTGACTCAAAGTCCAGAAATAATAGATTTTTATAAATATTATTTGTGTGCCTGAAAGAAATGTTTTCTGTAATTTTTGGGTACAATGTTCTATATCCATTCAATAGGTCAGATTTTTAATCTGGTTTAAATCTTCTGTGTCATTATTCTTTTTCTGCAAGATGTATCTATGACAGAAGTATATTAAAATCTCCTATTCTGTGCTCACTTCTGCAGCACATATACTAAAATTGGAACAACACAGAGAAGATTAGCATGGCCCTTGCACAAAGATGATATGCAAGTTCGTAAAGCATTTCATAGAATAAAAATCTTCTATTATGCTTTTTTCCTCATGCAATTCTTTGTTTATTTGGCTTTCGGGGACAGCGTATCTTGTTCAATTCTGTAAATTTTTCTCATATATTACAAAGCTTTATTTTATGTTCTTACATATCAAGTTGTAATAATTGTGTTAATTAAAACATTTTCATTGTGAATTTATACTTCTCTAATAATGTTTAGAGTGTATTTTGTTTTATATTAGTGTATTCTTCTAAGATGTCTACTGATTACTATTTGCCGGCTATATTTTTTCCATCCTTTTATATGTCACCTTTTTGTATCCTTACATTTTAGACATGTCTCTTAAAATATTATACACAGGAATGTATGTGTGCGTATTTATAACTGCATATATACAAAAATATGAGTATTTATACAATATAGTACTCTCTTTCATGTTAATTTATTTTTATATGATGTCATGTGTATATGTATTTACTACAGCTTGAAAATCTTTGTGTTTTCTGGAGAACTTAATCCATTTAAAATTTTTAAATTTCTAATATTTGGGGGTTAAAATTTTATTTTGTTTTTATATTTGCCTTGCTTCTTTTATTACCTTCTTTTGGGTTTGTCTATTTTTATTATTTCTGTTTTCCTTCTGCTAGGGAGTTATACTGTTTGTATTATTTTAATATTTACCCTCAACATTGAAACATACCTAATTTCTAAAATTTTAAACTTACACAATATATTTATGCTCATTACAGGTAGTATAAAGATCTTAAAACACTTAACTTCACTTTTCCCCAACTTATATTCTTATTGAATGTTTTGTTTTTTAATCTGATAAGACACAATTCTCAGGTTTCCAACTGACAAGTACACTTATATTGGCATACCTATTTATCATTTTGTCCTTCCTTTCTTCTTGCCTGAGAACATGTGTGTCATAAAGACTGGAAACCCAGGTCCAAGAGGGTAAGACGGGATTTGCAGTGGGCATCAGCAGCTTGGCCTGATGGAGCCAGGTTTGAGGGGTTATCTAAGAGCTGATGGTCAAGCCATAGCAAGGGTCAAAAGTTAGGTGAGAAGAGAGTAGTCAGGCAAGTCTAGCCACGCAGGGAGCTGGATCTTAGGCAAGGAGCTGGAAACCAGGGATTTGGGCAAGACAGGACCCAGCAAGCTGTCCTGACTACAGATATGAGGCATCACAACCAGAACACCTGTATGCTGAGGCACCTCCCAGCACCATCAGGGAGCATCTTATGTTTCTTTTGCTGAGAGGGGCACAAGCCCACAGGTGTGGTCAGTAAGTCTGTCAGGGAGCTGGAGGCTGAAAGGAAATGGAGTCAAATAAGAACAGATCATATTGCAACCATTGACACTGTTCTGTTCAAAGTATTGATCTCCAGAGCATAGCTCAGTGCCCAACACTTAATAGGCACTCAATCAATATATATTTGTTGACTTGTTTACTGACCCATATTGAAAAATGGGAATATGCCAGGCTTCAGAATGATAAAAAACATGAATTGGATATATTTTCTAATCTCCAACTACTTATATCTAGGGGCTGAAGTCAATGTAACTAAAATATAAGGCGTGGTATAGGTACTAACAAGAAGTTAAAATGGAGCCATTAGTGCTACCTGAGATTATCAGGATGGCTTCATGGAGAAGGTGGCAGGCTTGTTGGGAAGGTCAACTAGGGGGCATCTTCAGGACACAGATGGCCAAAGGGAACATTGCTATTATTCTGGACCTGTGCTTCCTGAGTTATTAGCACTGAGGTCAGGGCAAGGCCTTGCTCCATGGTGGACAGTATTTCTGGTGAAAACCTGGCCAACAGGGGAGACTCCTTCTACCCTGTCCCACCTCCCCACCACCAGCCAACTGGGAGTGCTGTTGTTTCTGCTTCTTGAAAGTTTCCTGCCCAAGATGTTGAATAGCAACCATCTGGTGATGTGTGTCTCACTCCACCTCACAGTCCAGATGTATGAATCCTACGGCGTTCTAAGTTTCTAAGGATGAGATCCAGGTCAGCTTCATTCCCATGTTCATTTTCTGTATAGTTCTGCCAACCCCAACCAGATACTAGCAAAAGTCCTGGATTTAAAGAGTAATCAGTTAATGGGACCAAGTACAGTGGCTCATGCCTATAATCCCAACATTTTGGGAGGCCAAGGTGGGAGGACTGCTTGAGGCCAGGGGTTCAAGACCAGCCTGGGCAACATAGTGAGACCCCATCTCTACAAAACATTTAAAAATTAGCTGGCTGTGCTGGTAAATGCCTGTGGTCTCAGCTATTCTGGAGGCTGAGGCAAGAGGATCACTTGAGCCCAGGAGTTCAAAGTGGCAGTGAGCTATGATCACATCACTGCACTCAAGCCTAGGTGACAGGAGGAGACCCTGTCTCTAAAAAAAAAAAAAAAAAAAAAAAAAGGGTAATCAGTTAATAAGTATTGGATAAATGCTAGAATGAATGCCTAAGTTTAAAAATGGGGGAAATAAATGAAGCATAGGAAGAAGCACAAGTAGGTCTGTCAGGCAGGTTACCAAAACAGAGCTGAGTGAGAAAAGAAAAGAGCATTCAAATGTTTGGGTATCATTTGGCCACATAAAAGCATATCAAAATTCTGAGTGCTTGGAGGACAAGACAGGGGCAAGGTAAAGAGACCAGGAAAGGGACCAAGGCATATTCTTGAGGATCCTCAAAGCCCTTTAGGATCCTAAACCCCATCACTGGGATTCAGCTCTAGGTTGAAGGATGACCATGGCCTACATCACTTTCTATTACCAGCCCAGACTCCCCCAGCCAGGGGAGTTTTTATTGCAGCAACGCAAGCAAGAAAGGGGCATGTTGTGTAGCTTCCACATTCCATACACACGAACCTGCCCAGACTGCTGATACTCAACTTTCCCACAATCCCCTGTAAGCACCAGAGAAGTCACCAGAAAGGGAAGCAAAACATAGAGCCTACCTAGGATTCCCTTAACTATGATGAGCTGTCTGTCCACAGCATCCCAGGACCACAGACTGAGGACCTGCTCTGAACTCCAAGGCTACTTAGACAAAGCAGCAGAGGCAGGCAGAGTCCAGATTATTAGTGGGGTCTCCTATGCTGTCAAGAGGGAGATAACCATTACCTGAGCCACTTCACAAGCCCACCAGCTCCTCCACAAAGCCCTCCCTGTGATAGTTCTTTTCTTGTCACTTGTCATTCTGAATCTGTTTAGCACCTATGTTATCCTGCCTTACAGGTACACATAGAGAGTTTATGTGTTGTTATGCACAAAGATTAGAAGAGTCTTGACAGTAAAACCATATCACGTTTGTATCATCACAGGGTCTAGTATAGTGTCATTCATCAAGGGTCCAACAGTGAGTCAGTCAACAAAGACGTACAGTTCAGTGTTTTTTTAAATACCAGGCTACACTCAGAGAAGATGTTCCATGGGAAGCAGGTTGATGTTGAGATTTGATTTGTGTGGTGGTTTCCCAGGGGCTGCCACGCAGTGAGTGGCTTAGAACAACAGAAATTGATTGTCTCACAGTTCTGGAGGTTGGAAGTCAGAAGTCAAGGTGTCAACATGGTTGGTTCCTTCTGAGGGCTGTGAGACAGAATCTGTTTCAGGCGTCTTTCCCAGCTTCTGGTAGCCTCACACGTTCTTTGGCTCATAGACGTTCTCCCTGTGTCTTCACGTCATCTTTCTTCTACGCACAGCTGTCTTTATCTCTAAATTTCCTTTTTTCGTGAGGACACCAGTCATATTGTGTTAGGGCCCACCCTAATGACTTCATCTAAATGTGAGCATTTGCAAAGACGCAATTTCCAAATAAGGTCATAGTGACAGGTCCTGGGGGTTAGGACTTGAGCATTTTTTGGTGCATATAATTCAACCCATAACAATTGTATTTGTATATTTACAGATTCAGAGAAAGGGCATTTCAGGCTGTAGATAGGAAATAAGCTAAGGCATGGAGATAAGAAGGGTGGGATTTGTGTGTTTGAAAGAGTACATGGTCTCCTTTGGTTCTGTGATTGGAATAATATAATGAATATAAGTACATCTGAATTGTATGCCCATATACATGAAATTTGTTTGTATATAAAGTTCCCAGTATAGACTCTGACTCACTTTTTATGTCTCTGGTTCTAGATTTGCCTCATGTGTGTTTTAAGAGGTTACAGTTGGCTTAAAATACTGCCTTGGTATGTTTAGCACCCTTTCTAGTTTCACATAGGTGAGACACCACCTGATGTAATAGGGTGCCCTTTGTGACAGGTTGGTAGGAACTTTGATCAGGAAGAGAAATAAGCATAGATGGACTTTCAGAAAAGGAGACTGACACCTCAACCATCAACTCCCCCTAAAACGTTATGTAAACCAGGCTCATTTCCCATTCTGCAAGCATCGTGCTCTGTCCTGGATTGACAGCTCCCAGGAGAGTGGCATGTGCAGCCTGCTCAAAGCTAAGAGTAGAGTTTGTCAATCTCATCTTCATTCAAGCACCACCTAATCCTTCAGCATGCTGTAGCTGTGACCCAAGTACCACTTCTGAGAAGTGCCACAGGGCCACATGTAAACAGATGCTTCACAGTGTTTTTTGGTGTTGACAATGGTGATGGTAGAGGTGATTCTGGCAGAGCTCTGACAGTGGTGGTTATAGTTCTAGTGACAGTAATGGTGGCAAATGTAATGTGTTAAGCCATTACTTCAGTGAGTGTCACATGCCTGAAGCTTGGCGAGAAGTGGAATGAGGCTGCAGAACTTTTTATATCCTTCCCAATGCCTAGCTCTAGGCTTTTCCTACAGTGGATGCTAAGTCAATACTTGTTAATTAGATAAATTATTATTCAATGTGATTCTTATTGAGTTCACAGTTCCATGCTCAGGAATTGAATCCTCATTCTGCAATTTATTAACTCTTTGATCCTACAGAATTTACAGCAACAAGTGTTGATACTTGATCTGGATATAGTGAGCCTTCAGTTAATGGACTCTTAGTATTATTATCCTCATTTGGGATTTACTAAAAAGCAACTTAGAGCTCTAACAGGCTAGTCATAGAGGCTGGGAACCTCTTTGCCCACTTTAAACATCAGTATAGCAGTGGGTGAACTGAAGGGGCACTACCATATCTCTACAATTGATACCCATCTGCCTCTGCCCCTACACAATGCTAGCTGTGGGTTTGCAGTGAAGTTTATAAATGACCAACATGCCAATAAAGTGACCCGCAATAAAGGACTGAAATTGTTGTTATTGATTCATTAAATCAAACCTCATTAGCTGTGACTAATATCTCTATGCCCTGTATCTTAGGGAAGGAGGGGCTAAGGAGTTGACTTAGGCATCACCTTCCTTTCCCCATTGCAGCATTTCTCAGAGAAGTCAAACAAGAAGGCACAGGGAAGGGCCAGCGCCTCATCAACAAACAGGTTCTGCATCAGCTTGGACTGGATTGCATTTTGGATAGTGTATTAGTCTGTTTTCACACTGCTGATAAAGACATACCCAAGACTGGGTAATTTATAAAGAAAAAGAGTTTTAATGGACTCACAGTTCTGCGTGGCTGGGGAGGCCTCACAATCATGGTGAAAGGCAAAAGGCACAAGGCACGACTTAAATGGTGGCAGACAAGAGAGAATGAGAACGAAGTGAAAGGGGGAACCCCTTTTAAAATAATCAGATCTCATGAGACTTATTCACTACCATGAGAACAGTATGGGGGAAACTGCCCCCATGATTCAATTATCTCCCACCAGGTCCCTCCCACAACACGTGGGAATTATGGGAACTACAATTCAAGATGAGATTTGGGTGGGGACAGAGCCAAACCATATCAGATTGTTTTTTTATCAACTTCTTTCTTTTCTACTGATTGCCTGCCCCTTTATATCCTCTCCCCATTCCCTCAGCGAGGTATTAAATTAACTCAGCTAGTTTCCACCCAAATAAGAACGGGAGCCATATTCAGGAAAAGGCCAATATCCATTTACAGTGACTTATATATGAAGATACTGCATATCTTTCAAGAAAGTTTTAAGTAGCAAGCTTAGAGAGGAGATATGTCCCTCTCTCTTCCTCCCTCCCTCTCTCACTGAGGCCTTCAGATTTTAAACACACACACACACACACACACACACACACACTTATAAGCAGCTCTTGAGGGTGAAGTGACGCCTTAGAAGAGGAGGCAGGTGCATAGGCAGAGAGCTTATGTCCCACGCAGGGTGATCAGCCCTGATGGAGGTACAAACAATTTGCTGTGAAAACCTGAATGAGTCCAGCTGGGAGGATTGGAGAAGTCAGCTGCAGCCCATTTCAATCAGGGCTTTGTTTTTCCCAGCTTTGTTAGTAGCTGATTGTCTCAATTTTGGTTAGATCTGAATCAGCTGTTAGCATTGTGGACCGATCCAGAACAGCTATGCTCCCATGTTTCTTAACAATAGCTCACATTTATTTAGTGCAGCTTTTCCACAACCTCCACCATATATTATTTTATCCTCCTATGATCCCTATGAGCTAGCTCTGGCAGAAACCAAGGGTGGCCAATGCTGAGCTCAATGCTGCCACCCAGCAGGGGGAACTCAATGTGTGGGATTGGCTGAACGGGATTGGCTGGCCATGTGGATGAAGGAAAGCACCTATTTAGGTCAGTGGCTTTCTTAAAATGTCAGGGGTCTTTAATACCAGATGGGAAACAGAATCCAGCCTTTCAATGTTTTTGTCCACTTCTCTCACTCCATCTTTATGTGGATGGAGGGAAGGGGGAGAGCATATAAAGGGGTAGGCAATCAGTAGAAAAGAAAGAAGTTGATAAAAGAATCTGATATGGTTTGGCTGTGTCCCTACCCAAATCTCATCTTGAACTGTAGTTCCCATAATTCACACGTGTTGTGGGAGGGACCCGGTGGGAGATAATTGAGTCATGGGGGCAGTTTCCCCCATACTCCATCCACATAGTCAGGAATCAGCCATTCACAAGGTGGGATTGGTGTTCTTCCCCAAAATTCCCAACCTTACTGGAGTTGACTTATTTTTCATAGGACCTCATGGTTATTTTCAGTCTCCATATTAATCTGCAGATTTCAGTAGAACAATGAAGAAAACATATTTTGATTGTCAGTATCATCACCTCCATTATCAAAATTCATGTGGAAAGGCTATGAGCTACATAAGACATTTGCATTGATTAAAGTCACCTTTTTGCACTTCTGTTCCATTGCCAGACAGACTTCTCATTACTTGTGGCCCCAAGGTTGCAAGCAAAAATTATTTATGTATTTGTACATTACTTAAATGTATACTTAATTTTTTATATGGAAGATGATATAGCCACAACCTTAAAGACATAGAAGAAAATCACTTAAAAACTCTTACAGCATTAATACCAGGTTCATTTATTCATGTCACCTTCCCAGATCTGTCATACTGCATAGTGAAAATTACAATGATAGTTTTGGACTATTTTTGTAAATCTTATTTCATCAGTTACTAGTCTATCAAAAATATTTTCCATATTGTTCCATAGACATTACAGTTATAATTATCATTTTAATAATATATTATTCCATCAGAGTGATCAATCATCATTTACTGACTCTTGAGTCCCTCATGGTTAGTCATTATTTCCAGTTATTTGTTATCATAGATAACACAGCAGTGAAGATATTTTAATCACAGACCACAGTGGTTTTATTTTGATGCCTATGACTCATGCTGATGCCCGGGGGTTTCATTTGTAGAATTCAGCAATGTTCATTATATAGTTACTATGTGCTGAATGTTATGTTATGAATACTAGAATATTATACAATTCTTTCCTTCAAGAAATGTCGAGCTTTGTTGGGAATGAGATAAAGGCACATGAGGCCACAGGAAGCTGTATGAGAAAGCACACTACGACATCCTCATACTGGACAGACACCAGGGACTCTGAGCTCTTTGAAAAATGTGCGCGTCAAAAGGGATGGTTGGAAGGCAGACAGAGGACAAAGCACAGCGTCCACTTTGTCACTGCTCAAGACGCCCCTGGGGGGCTGGTGCCTGCCCTCACCATCTCTCAGAGCAAGACTACACTTCACCTACATTCTGACGCATTGCCAAGGCCAAAGATATTAGTGATGGGGAACAGGGGAACCCCAAACCATCAGGAGAAGGAACAGGATGAGGGGGTCAAGAGACAGAGACAACTCACAGAATTAGCTCTCAGGCTCAGGGATGGCATCGTGTTTCTGAGGTTGGCAGGAGTGGGGGCGGGGTTCACCAGGTGCCTCTGGTGCTGAAACCTGCACTACACAGGACAGAAAACTCCCTCAGGGCCAGGGCCAGGGCCAGGGCCAAGATACCTCAGGGGGACCAGACATCTGTGTTTGCCTCACTCTTCATGGAAGTAGAAAACCTGTCAGGAAGCACATTAATTCCCCATAGAACACTATGATGGTATTTCATTCAGATACCCATTTGACAAACATTAGACAGCTACAGGGCTTCTGTGTTCCGGGAACCAAGCTAAACTTTGGAGCCATACATCTGAATAATATGTGGCTAATTTCAAGGATCTTATAATCTACTGAAGGAGACAGGCTTACCAACAACTACCTACCTTATCTGTAAGAGCAGAATAAAATGAGCTCTACAACTAGAGAAAGGAGTGGTGCATTTTGAGTGGAGCATCCAAGGAAGGATGGAGTAGATGTGGCATTTGAATAGGGCTTGGAAGGAGAGGATTCCCAAATTCCCAGAATGGGACAGGCAGTAGGGAGGGCATCCAGCTTAGGCAATCCCAGGGGCACAAATGGGCAGTGAGCCTGAGTAACCATGAGTGGGCAGTTCAGGGGGAACAGAGTCTGCACCTGGAAATGTGCTGGATGCTGAGACTAGAAAAGTGGATGGGGCCAGATCCACTGATGCCAAAAAATGTGATCTGAGTTCTCCATCCATGGAGAGCTCCCAAAGGAGCCTATGAAGTTCCTTCACTCTTTGGAAGCCCTGGACTTAGCTTGGACTTATCCCCAGCTCCTTGTTACCCACCTATGTGCCATCAGACTATGATTCTCACCAGGGCCCTGGCATGTCCTGGAGCAACTGCAACCTTTGGCTCTGGCACCCAGCTAGCCACCCTTTGCCCTTACACATGAGGCTGGAGCACCTGTTCAAGCTTTGCTGTGCACCCACCTCCTGGCTCCCAGCCTTGCTTTGCCAGCCCAATATTGGAGCAGAGAGCTCCGGATGACTGAACCCACGAGCCTCTAGGAGAGAGTAGAATAAACCCTACATACACTAGGTCACCAAGGAACCAAGCCACCACAGTGGCTCTGAAACAGCATAGTTCCAGGAGTACGAAGTCAGGACGCTGCTTAAGGAGCCTCATTGGCCCTTTGCATTGCCTTCTCCAATCCATGCGGAATTGGGCATCATGCCCAGGACAAAAAGAACATGGTAGTGAAAAGGCCAGAGGCTTTTTGACAATGAGAAGCAAAGAACAGGAAAAAAAATGTTTTCTAGTTCTAAATTCTAAGCCTCAGGGGGGCATCATTTACATGGTATCTCTGGGAGATTTGTTCACTCAGCTAAATTAATTGAGTAATTAGTATTTGCACAGCATTTTATTGAATGTTATTTTAGATGCAGAGGTGAAGCTGATAGACCTTTCTCTCAGGAACATAGAGTGTTCAATACAAAATGAGACATAGCCTTAAGAGAATGCATGGGAAGGGCCATAAACTGTGAGGAGGAATTGATTTCTTCCAGCTTGGAGAGAGAAAGAGGCGAGGCAGAAGAAAGCTTCAGAAAGAAGGTGATATTTGAACTGGGGGAAAGCAGGGCATTGAAACACAAGTGGAATTTGGGCAGAGGCAGAAGGGGGTGGGGTGAAGAGAGCCATCCAGGCAGTGGGGACAGAGAGGTTTACAAGCCCAGCAGCTGCTTGAGCTCAGACATGCCACCTTTCATTTCAGTATCCTCCATGCCTTGCCCAGAAGTTCAATATCTAGTGAGTCAATGAATGAGGGAGTGATAAAGAAAAAGTAGTTTGATTTAGTTGAAACATAGGGAACATGAAAAGAGTAACGAGAAATAATGTTGCAAAGGCCACACCTTGAATGGATGTGGATTTTATTCTGCAGGGAAGAGAAGAGCCATTGAGAGGTGTTTAGCAGGGTTAGGACATGATGAAAGCGGTGCTTCAGGCAGATTAACCTGATACGTAAGACTGATTTGAGGGAGGCAGAGAGACCATTGGGAAGTTTACTGCTGCAGTCCAAGCAAGAGGTAATAAGCACCTGAATTAGGGCAGCAGCAATGAGAACAGAAGAGGGGACAGGTGAGGGAGAGAACAGGGAGGCAACATTGACAGCAGATGGGCTGTTGTGGGGGAGGGCGAAGCAGGGAGATTTTGAGCCTGGGTGGCAGGGAGGATGGTGATACCATTAACAAAAATAGGCAGCACAGGAGGTGGCGCTGGCTGGAGAGGGGAGATGACGAGCTCTGTTTGGCACATACTGAGATGTGGAGATACGTTCTTTTCTACCTGAACATGAATCAACTCTTTATCAGGAAAATACATTAGAGAGGTGGAGGGGCTCTGCAGGCCAAGCAGCAGTGTTGTTCCATTTTTATGGACTAGGTCAAGACCCAAGCCATTTCCCAAATGCTGATTTTACAGACAACTCTATGCTTTACACAGAGAATGTTTTTGGGAAAAAAAAGTGTTGTTTTGATAATGACTTGAGATAAAAACCTGCCGGTGTTCTTCCTTTTCCTCATCATTAATGAATTAGGAGATACTCAAAACCTAATAAGAAAAAAAAAGCACATAAAAGACTCATAAGCATTCTTCAGATCTTCTTTGCCAGTTGGTCACTTTCATTTTATAAAGCTAGAATTTCCAGTTTTTAAACATTACATAACAGCAGTATTTGACTATAGCTTTAACAGTATTTCAACAATAACAAAAAAAGTGTTAAATAAGCACTCTCTATGGAGTGGTACCATATGAGGCACGAGAAAAACTGAGATGAAAAGAGGAAAAAAAAAAGGTTTCCACCCTCCAGGAGGCCACAGTCTTGTAGAGGGGATAAACAAAACAATAAGTACATACAGCATGTGATATGTACCATAATAGAGATATAAGCAGGTGAGCAATGGTATTTGAGAATTATTTATTCTGTCTTCCGAGAAGTGATCTGGAAGACTTTGCAAAAGAGGGGACATTTGACAATGGATATGGAGGATTACGTTGGAACAATAATGGGAATATAACTTCTAAGCAAATATAGAAGGTAAAAAGCAAATGAAGATGATTTGGGATTTGAGGGGAAGGAAGGAGAGTAACAAGAGAGAATTAGGGGCCAGATCATGAAGGGCCATTCTGTATGTCACCTACTGAGAGAAACAGCTTTTAATTTTGATGAAGTGTTCAGGTTTGCACCTAGATGAGCCACCATGGCAGCTTTATGGAGAATGTCTTTGAGGGGTGTGAGATGAGGCCAGGACAGTGGCCAGGGGACTTGCCACAGTCGAGGTGACAGATGGCAAAGGTGAGAGGAGATGAAGAGGCAAGAATAACAAAAAATGGTTTTAGGAAATACAAATCAATGGACTTGTTGATTAATTAGAGAGAAGGGTCTAGGATACATCTCAGATTTCTGGATGATGTTCCCACCTGTAGAGAAAGAAAATACTGGAGTGGAAATAGTTTGAGACAAGGGTTTTATGTTCAGATTTGGAAATGTTGAATTAAAGATATTTGGAGTCATCCAAGTGTAGCTGTCCAATAGGTACCTGTGTGTATGTATGTCTGACACAGGCGGCGAGTGAAGGCAGGAAGCACAGGACTGTGATCCTTGAGCGTAGGGAAATACACACAGGGCAACATGTGGTATCTTACAGTTTGGCGTCAGAAGTCACATGGAGTCTATTCAGTTTGCTGCCACACAAGTCTGCTCAGGTTCAAGTAGTTTTTTACTTGATAGAAAAGAGGAACATTAAAAAAAAAAAAAAAAAAAAAGCAGCATGTAGAACTGAAGATATCCTTGTGGCCAGATTTAGAAAGTACAATCTGCCCCACCTACCTTATGATCTACCAATCCCACTTCAAGGTATTTATCCAAGAGAAGTGAAAGTATATGTCCACAAAAAGACATACACAAATGTGTATATCATGATTCACAGCATCCACATTCAACCCAAATATTCACCAACAGGAAAATGGATAAACAATCAAGGTATATTCATAAAAGAGAATGCAACTCAGCAAGAAAAAGAAATGGATTACTGATACTCAATAACATGGATGATTCTTACATTATTCTAAGCTAAAGAATAAAAGAGTCTATATTCCATTTAAATGAAGTGCTAGAGGAAGCAAAACTAATCTTTGGTGAAAAAAATATCAGAAAAAAGTTTCCTCTGGAGGGTGGCAGTGTTGACTGGGAAAAAGCCTGAGAGAATTTTCTGGAGTGATGGATATATATATTTTGATAGGGGTATGTGTTACATAGACATATGCATTTGTCAGCCTTGATGAATTATATACTTAAGATCTGTGCATTTATACTATTTTTCCAGAAAAAAAAAGTTATAACCAAAGTTGAACTCTGGCTAATTTTAGGTTTGGTTTTAGCAGTGATATGGATTAAGAATTCTGAAATTTTTCTGTTATCCTAGGTTTGAGAAAATGAGTAAATACATTGACAATAATGAGAGCCAAGTTTCTAACTGCTAGAGAGAGTTGTCATACCAAAAGGGGAGAAAAAAGTGTGCCCTCTAGAACACATGATTTTACTACATATATATTAATCATCTTTCTATTATATATGTACATAATCTATCTCTGTCTCCAAGAAAGCCTAGAAACAATAATATACCAGTAGCACTAAGTGTGCACAGAACCCAGATTATAATTTCTAAATACCTTTCTCCATTAAAAGGGACCCAGATCCCTTGGAAAAAAGGCTGATTCCAGGCAAAGAAAGGATAAGATGAACCTGAAACATCTTGTTTCACAAGAAAGAAAGAAAATTCTCAAAAAATGATGGGGACACATCAAAAGGACACAAAGTCAGCTTGAAAGAGCTCATACTGGCCAAATCAGGGTAATTTGAACATCAAAAGAAACAGTAACTAATTTATTATAACTCATTGAATAACATAAGAATCTATTTTTAAAAAAACTCTCGAAAAACTAGCAGTAGAAGGAAATTGCCTCAATATAGTAAAGGCTACATATGAAAAACCCACAGAAAACATCATATTTTATAGTTAAAAAAAATTTCCTTCTAAGGAATTTCTAAGGAATAAGGCAAGGATGCCCACTCTTGCATTTCTATTCAGTGTAACACTGAAAGTCCCAGCCAGAAAAATTAGACAAGAAAAATAAATAAAATGCATCCAAGGCATTCAGAACAATTTTACTTCTTCCTGTTTACAGGTAACATGATTTTACATATAGAAAATGCTAAAGATTCCATTAAAAAGACTGTTAGAATAAATGAATTCAGTACAGTTTCAGGACACAAAAATCAACATACATAAGTTGATTACATTTGTATACACTAACAATGAACTATGAAAAGGAAATCAAGAAAGCAATCCCCTTTATAATAGTACCAAGAAGAATAAAAAATATGAAAAAGCTAAGGAGGTAAAGATTTGTACTGACAACAAAATACTAATGAAAGAAATTAAACAAGATACAAACAAAGACATTCCATTTTTATGGATTGGAAAACTTAACATTGTTAAAATGTTCATGCCACCCAAAGCAATCTACAAATTTAATGTAATCTCCATCAAAATCCCAATGACATCTTTTACAGAAATAGAAAAAAAAATTATAAAATTCATATGGGACCACAAGAGACTATGAATAGCCAAAACAATCTTAAGAACAACAAAGCTGGAGATATCATACTTTCTGATTTCAAAATATATCACAAAGCTACAGTAATTAAAATGGCATGATATTGGCATAAAGACAGACATGTAGACCAACGGGACAGAACAGAGCTCAGAAATAAATCCATGCATATTTGGTCAACTGATCTTTGACAAGCGTGCCAAAAACATACAATGGGAAAAAAGACAGTCTCTTAAACAAGTGGTTTGGGGGAAACTGGGTATCTACATGCAAAAGAAAAAATGAAACTAGATCATTATCTTATATCATACATGAAAATTAACTCAAAATGGATTAAAGACTTAAATATAAACTGCACCGAAACTGTAAAACTCTCAGAAAAAAATATAACACAGGGAAAAGCTTCATAACATTTGTCTTGGTGATGATTTCATGGATATAATACCAAAAACACAGGCAACTGAGGTAAAAATAAACAAATGAGACTACATCAAACAAAAATGCTTCTGCATAGCGAAGAAAACAATCAAGAATTAAGACAACCTGCAAGATGGAATAAAATATGTGTAAGACATATCTGATAAGAGCTAATCTCCAAAATACATTAGAAACTCAATAGTAAAAAAAGTGAAACAAACCCAATTAAAAATGGGCTAAGGGCTTGAATAGATATTTCTCTAAACAAGACACTCAAATGGCCAATAGGTATATGAAGAAAATGTTCAATGTCGCTAATCATGAGTGAAATGCAAATCAAAACCACAATGAGATATCACCTTACATTTGTCAGGATGACTACTATCAAAAAAAAAAAGAAATAAGTAAATAAAAGACAAGTATTGGTGAGGATGTGGAGAAATTAGAACCCATACACACTGTTGATGGAAATGCAAAATGGTGTAGATACTATAGAAAACAATATGGTGGTTCCTCAAAAAATTAAAAATAGAACTACCATATGCTCTGGTAATCCCATTTCTGGGTATTTATCTAAAAGAATTGAAATCAGGATCTCAAAGAGATGTTAGTACTCATGTGTTCACTGCAGAGCTATCTACAATAGCCAAGCTGTGGGAACAACCTAAAATGTCCACTCACAAATGATCAGATAAAGAAAATGTGGTATATACATGAATGAAATACTACCAGCCTAGGCTGGGCATGGTGGCTCATGCCTGTAATCCCAGCACTTTGGGAGGCTGAGGTGGGAGGATCACCTGAGGTCAAGAGTTCAAGATCAGTCTGGCCAACGTGGTGAAACCCTGTCTCACTAAAAATACAAAAATTAGCCAAGCATGGTGGCAGGTGCCTGTAATTATAGCTACTTGGGAGGCTGAGGCAGAAGAATCACTTGAACCCAGGAGGCAGAGGCTGCAGTGAGCCGAGATCACGCCATTGCACTCCAAAAAAAAAAAAAAAAAAAAAAAAAAAGGTGGGGGGTCGGAATACTGCCAGACCTTAAAAAGGGAAGGCTATTCTGCAATATGTGGCAATATGAATGAACTTTGTGGGCATTATGCTAAGCGAAACCAGTCACAGGAAGACAAATATTGCATAATTCCACTTATATGAGATATCTAAAACAGCCAAACTCATAAAATCACAGAGTGGAATAGTGGTTGCCGGGAGAGGGATATGGGAAGTTACTACTCAATGGAAATAAAGTTTCAGTTAAGCAAGATAAATAAATTTTAGAGGTTTGCTTAACACATTATATCTATAGTTAACAATAATGCATTGCACACTTAAAAATTTAAGAGGGTAGATCTCATGTTGAGTGTTATCACAATAAAAATTTAAAAATTATAAGTTCTTACAGATATAAATAAATTAATAGATTAAATGTATTTAAAGAGCCCAACAAGTAAATAGGGAAGCAATGAAGGACTTGGAAAGTCATCAACGGGTGTTAAAACTAGTAAGAGAAAGTCTCTTGAAAGACAGGATATCTCTTATCCTGAAACTGTTTTTTCATACATTACTTATTAATCGCAAAGGAAGAAAATGTGACTTAACAGAAGTGAAAACTGGCAGATGCTACCTTACTCAAATAAGCAAAGTTAACATCACCAATATTGGGACAAACTGACATTATGAGCCTGCCAAATGATATTTCTGCCAAGAATTCCCAGCCTGAATGTACTCCTGAGGAAATATCAAACTCTGCAGAGCCAGCAGCCCCTCCCAGGCCACTGTGAAGGGGAAACAGCTGGGAGTCAGCTTGGTCTGCCTGACCACTGTGCTGCTCCAAACCCTTCATTGGCTCCCACTTGCCCTGGGACAAAGACATGAGCTTCCTTATCAGCATTAATTACAGTTACATGTCATTGAGCCTCTCTGTGTGCCTGGTAGTATGAGAAAAATTCAAGGACATTACGGCACTTCACAGTATTATATTTGCCCACTTTACAAACAGGGAAGTGGAATGCTTTTGCCAACAACTCCCCAGCAGAGAGATCTGTGAGCTTCGGTGTGTGGTCCTCTTTCCTGTCCTCGATGGCATCTGGCCTTTGTTGAAGAACCAGTAAGGATTTAGGACTAGAATGCTGGCATTGGCATCTTTCTAGATGGGTAAACTGGACAAAGTCCTC
This sequence comes from Pan troglodytes, assembly GCF_028858775.2. Lineage (NCBI taxonomy): Eukaryota > Metazoa > Chordata > Mammalia > Primates > Hominidae > Pan > Pan troglodytes. The sequence continues at coordinate 20,584,243 of NC_072408.2, read as the reverse complement.
AGGCTTCATTTTGCTTATCTGTCAAGTAGCAATGACAACAACATTTTCCCTATTTGAGTGGCAGGACTATTAAGGAGCATAATAATTGCAAAGCAAAAAGTGGGCTGGGAGGATAACAAGCATTCCTAGCTTGGTCCCTGGCACACGGCAGGCATCAGTAAAGGCTGGAACAGCAAAGCAGTGTTTATATTATTAAAAATATGAAAAGGACCAAATGTCCAATTTTAGAGGATTGGTTAAATAAACAGAGTACATTTTCACAATGGCAAAAACAAAAGACAAGCACCTCTGATTTCGGATCTCAATGTTAACAGCATTTACTAGGCCCCACTGTTTGTTCTGAGGTCTGAACCCAGGATTCTCCCCTTAAGGAGGGCATGTGCACACAGATGACTAGAGCCCTCTCCTCTCACCTCTTTCCAGTTTGCACTTCTCCCTATAACAAATGCACACGCCAGGTTTCCTCCACCTAGAATGCCACCCCTTGTCCCTAGCTAATTCCCACTTGTTTTCTGCCTTACCTCACTTCTTCCAGGAAGACTTTCCCAATTTCCCTTTCTTTGCCTCTAGCCAATCTGGACTCTCAACAATCCCACCCAAGGGAATGTCATTGCTCCATTTAAAAGAAAAAAGGAAATAGCAGACAAACCCAAGTACTGCGACTTTCTACAAAATAACTAGCCAGTACTCTGAAACAATGTCAGGGTTGAGAAAGTCAAAAAGCAGTTGAACTGTTTCAAATTAAAGACACTAAAGAGGCATGACAACTAAATGCAAAATATAATCCTGGGTAAACCTTGAACTAGAAAAATATTATAAAAAATATTGAGAAAATGGATAATATTTGAATATGTGAATTAACTACAACTATTACATCAATGTCAAATTTCCTGATTTTGATTATTATACTGGGGTTATGTAAGAGAATATTCTTGTTCTTTCTTTGGAAATACACGGTGAAGGGTCAAGTTGTAAAGCGGGATGATGCCTCAACTTACTCACCAATGGTTTAGAGAACACAACCGTACACATACAGGGAAAGAGAGATGAGGAGGGAGAAGTGGAAAGAGAAGGGGAAGAAAATGATAAAACGGTTTTGGTGCAGGGCATATGGCAACTTTTCTTTGGAGTTTGCATGTAAACTTTTCTGTAAAGTTTATATACAAATAAGTCTAAACCAAGACTGGGAAGAAAAAGGAAGTAATAAGTTCTAGAAAGGTGTAAGAGTGGATGGAACAGAGTATGAAAAATAATTGAATGATTGGAGTACTCCTAGGTTTCTAATAGGAAAACCAGGTGAATGTGAGTTTCTAATGGAAGAGGATCCACCAGATGAGGAAGGTGGAAGGGAGTGAGATAATGAGGTCACTGGAAACAGTATTGAATTTGATTGCTAGCAGAGCATTCGGGTTGAGCTATGCAGCAGGCAGGTGGATGGGTTGGTCTGGGGCTCTTTCATACAGAAACACTATGCCCACTTAACTCCTGAGGGTGGGAAGAAGAGAGAAGCCCCAGTTCGCACACTTGTTTTATTCCAGTCACTGCCTAAACGTGCCTGACTTGTTCATTCCAGGCCGTGGTCCTGAGAGTCGTCTGTGATCCTGGGCCTCTGTATCTAGTAATTACTTTTTGAAATCAGGAAGAGTTTGAAGAAGATAAGGAGTTGAGTGACGGGAGAGGAGTGGGTGCTGGTTCTTACAACAGATGCAGGGAGGAGCACGTTTCCCCAGAATGTAGCAGCATGCCCTCTCCCAGCACAGCCATGCCAGGGAGACCTCCCGTCCCAACCTACCCACTCCCCCACTAAACCCCAAAATATTAGATAACCTAAGAGCTCAAAGTCCTTCAGAGCAACCAAGAGATTCTGACCAGCAATAGGAGTTTTTTTCAGATCCCCTGAACTTCAAAAAACTTCACAGAACTCCACTCACCTGAAGAACTCCACTCACCAAAGGCTTTTATCCTCACCATCTATACCCAGCTCACTTATGTTGAGCCCCACTTAGTTGCTGAATTAGCCTCAGCAGTGTCACACCGACATACACTGTCTCCAATTCAACATTTATTGTTTTTTTGTTTGTTTTTTTACTACCTACCAACACACAGGCTATTTTTCAGCTAATTGTTTACTTAGCTCCTGGGTCAGGCCCAGAACTCAGCAACACTGCCTAGCTCCAACCCGTTCTAGTGCTCTTAAAAAGCATTAGGAAATACTTCCAAGGTACAAAAATTATACAAACAATAAGATTGTTGTCTAAAGCCATACCACCCTGAACACGCCTGATCTCGTCTGACCTCGTTCAGCCCTGGTTAGTACTTGGATGGGAGACAAAGAATAACATCGTTTCTACATACATTAGTTCTATACCACCACATGACAAAGTTCCAAAAACTTAGCAGTTTAGAACAATACTTGTTTACTAGCTCACAATTCTGTGCGTCAGGAGTTCAGGCCCAGTGTGATTGGGTTCTCTGTTCAGGGAAACACACAAATCCAAGTATCGGCCAGACTTACTCACTGTTCATCTCATTGGTGGCTCAGCGTCCTTTTCCAGGCTTGTTTGGGTTAACAGAATTCAGTTCTTTGCTGTTGTAGGACCAAGGTCCCTGTTTCCTTGCTGGCTGTCAACTGGGACTACCCTCAGCTTACAGAGGCCACGCTCAGCTCCTTGCCACATGGACCCCTTCATTCCAGCAAGAAACAAAAACTCTCCTTCACAGAATCCCTCGCATGCTTCAAATCTCTCTCACCAGGAAAAGTCCCACCCCTTTTAAAAGGGCTCAGCTGATTGTGTTAGGCCCATCTAGGATAATCTTATCTTAAGGCCTATCTTTTGGAACCTTAATTACATCTGCAAAATCCCTTCACAGCAGAAGCTCCACCAGTATTGATTGAATAACTGGGAGAAGCTGTGAGTACCCCAGGTGTGAGAATCTTGAGGACCCTTTTAGAAATCTGCCTACTACTCCCTATGTACCCACCATTCAGCTTGTGAAAGGAACTATTCTAATAACCTGTGTCCCTAGGTAGCCTCCCTTTGCCATCATGGGGCATTTATCATCATGCATTCATATGGTTTGGCTCTGTGTCCCCACCCAATCTCATCTCAAATTGTAATCCTCACGTGCTGAGGGAGGGACTTGGTGGGAGGTGATTGGATCATGGGGGTGGTTTCCCTTATGTTGTTCTTATGATAGTGAGGGAGTTCTCACAAGAGCTGATGGTTTTAAGTAGGGCACATCCTCCCTATCTCTCTCTCTCTCTCCTGCCACCTTCTGAAGTAGGTACTTGCTTTTCCTTTGCCTTCCACCATGATTGTAAGTTTCCTGAGGCCTCCCCAGCCATGCAGAACTGTGAGTCAAATAAACTGCTTTCCTTTATAAATCACCCAGCCTCAGGGAGTATCTCTATAGCAGTGTGATAATTGACTAATACACGAAATTGGTACCAGGATAGTGGGGTACCACTATAAAAATAACCTGAAAATGTGGAAGTGACTTTGGAACTGGGTAACAGGCAGAGGTTGGAAGTGTTTGGAGGGCTCAGAAGATAGGAAGATGTGGGAAAGTTTGAAACTTCCTAGAGACTTGTTGAATGGTTTTGACCAAAATGCTGATAGTGATATGGACAGTGAAGTCCTGGCTGAGGTGGTCCCAGATGGAGATGAGGAACTTACAGGGAGCTGGAGTAAAGGGCACTCAAGTTATGCTTTAGCAAAGAGACTGGCAGCATTTTGCCCCTGCCCTAGAGATCTGTGGAGCTTTGAACTTGAGAGAGATGATTTAGTGTATCTGTGTAAGAAGTTTCTAAGCAGCAGAGCATTTAAGAGGTGACTTGGCTTATTCTGAAAGTGTGCTGTTAAATGCATTCACAAAAAGATGGTTTGAATTGGGAACTTATGTTTAAAAGGGAAGCAGAGCACAAAAGTTTGGAAAATGTGCAGTCTGACCATGTGGTAGAAAAGAAAACCCATTTTCTGGGGAGGAATTCAAGCTGGCTGCAGAAGTTTGCATAAGTAATGAGGAGCTTATGTCTTTGTTAATAGCCGAGAAAATGGGGAAAATGTCTCCAAGGCATGTCGGAGACCTTCACCACAGACCCTCCCTCACAGGCCCAAAGGTCTAGGTGGGAAAAATGGTTTCATGGGCCAGGCCCAGGGCCCCACTGCTCTGTGCAGCTTTGGGACTTGGTGCCCTGCATCCCAGCTGCTCCAGCTTCAGCTGTAGCTAAAAGGGGCCAACATACAGCTTGGGCCATCGCTTCAGAGGGTACAAGCCCCAAGCCTTGGCAGATTCTACATGGCTTTGGGCCTGTGGGTGTGCAGAAGACAAGAGTTGAGCTTCAGGAACATCTGCCTAGATTTCAGAGGGCGTGTGGAAATGCCTGGATGTCCAGGCAGAAGTCTGCTGCGGGGGCAGGGCCCTAATGAAGAGCCTCTGCTAGGACAGTATGGAAGGGAAATGTGGGGTTGGAGCCCCCACACAGAGTCCCCACTGGGCTACTACCTAGGGGAGCTGTGAGAAGAGGGCCACCATCCTTCAGACCCCAGAAAGGTAGATCCATCAACAGCTTGCACCCTGTGCCTGGAAAAGCCTCAGGCATTCGACATCAGCCCATGAAAGCAGCTGCAGGTGCTGTGCCTGAACAGTCCAGGGGCGGAGCTGCCCAAAGCCGTGTCAGCCCACCCCTTGCATCAGCATGCCCTGGATGTGAGACATGGAGTCAAAGGAGATTTTGGAGCTTTAAGATTTAATGAGTACCTAGCTGTGTTTCCACTATCTGCCCTCAGAATTATATTCACGAGATTTATCTATGTTCATCTGTGCAGCTTTATTTCATTTATTTTCACTGATGCATAGTATTTCCTTGTATGACTATATAATTATCTATTCACTCTTCTATTAATGAATATATAGTTTTCAACTTCTTGTGATTACAAATGATGCCGATACAAACATTTCTGTATATGTTTCTTATGTGTATACCTAGGAGAAGAGTTGATGGGCCACAGGGTATGAACATCTTCAATTTTACTGGGTATCACCAAGTTGCTCTCCAAAGTAGTTGCACCAATTTACACACCCATGCCAGCTGCTATTTATTAGTAATATAAATGGTCAATGTATGCATTCATTATGCACCAAATAATAACTTCTGTACATACATTATTGTATTTCATTATCACAAAATTATGAGTGAGGGATGATTGTTATCCCTATTTTACAGATGAGAACACTGAGACTTAGAAGAAGTATCTTTCCCAAAGTCACAAAGTTAGTGACAGAGCTGGGATTCGAATCCATCAACTTGAATCCAGAGAAAATGTTCTGCATCACTGTACAACACTGACTCTTTTCTCCTTTGAAAACAAGGCAAGATGCAAGAGGAAAAGGAAAGACTGGATGGAAATCAGATGTGTGTCCCTCCCCCTCTTCCCCCCTCCCCCCACAAAGCTTTTCTCATCCAGACATTCTTGGGACTCCATCTACTGGAAGATGAGGTATAAAATCTTATTGCGTAGGAAGAAAAGTTCAAATATGGGACTGTTCGGTGTAAATGGAGCTACTGACCAGAGTCACGCCTACAAAGACACATGATGCACTGTTCTGAAGTCAAGTCAATCTCAGCTTGAATTTATACTCCACTGCTAGCCAGATGATTTTTTCAGAAAGTCCTTTACGTGGTCCAATACTCAGTTTCCTCATCTATTAAACAGGATAATGATAATACCTACTGAACAATTTGAGAGTCGGTTGAAATAAATGACGACATCTTGCACTGAGCCTGGCATCTGATGGGCACTCAGTAAATGTTGGCAAGTTGAATCCTTGGAAGTGGGAGATTTCAGAACCTTAAACGTTCTATTCAGTCTTTGAGATTGGAAGAACCCAAGCATCAAGGGTGTGTGTAGCCATTCACAGGAGGAATGGTCCCAGCACTGTCAGCAGGTCCCAGGGGGGTTATCACAAGGCTCCAGGCAGCAGTTACATAATTCGGGGAAAGTGTGAGTCAGTCATATGGCACATGTGGCCATGGAACTCTGGGCAAGGAGGTGAAATACCATGTGCTGTTAGCCCCAATCTGTGATCCACATCACTCTGGCACAAAGAGACCAGATCCTCCAACACAGGAGAAAAGCCATGGATGTGGTTGTGCCTTATCAGGGGGGAAGGGATTAAAAAGCAGCAAGAGCCAAAAGATAAAGTAATTGACATTTACTTGCCGAAGTCAGAGATATGCCAACAGCATCCACGAGGCAGGCAGAGTTCAACTTACAAGGTGGATTCTGAAAGACATGACTCAGAAATGCACACATGCAGCTTTGTCCACTTACTCTGCCAACAACCTCTCCTAAAAGTCAGGGTAGGCTGGGGGCTAGATCAGGCTAACTCCCCTGCAGCAGTTCTGTGCTTAGTGCCACCAAGTCCAAGATAACCAAGCCTTGATCCTGGCTCTCGGGGACCTTGGCTCCGGCTCTGTCCGGCTTCCTCTGCAATGGCATTCCACGGCTATGTGCTCCTTGTTCCAGTACCCTGGGTCTATTTATTCCCCAGGACTCCTCTCCCTCCTGGAAGAGTCGAATCTCAGAAAGAAATCCCTCTGAACCTGCAAGATAAATGGCCCATTATCTTATCCTACCTAAACTGTGTCCCCTCATTAAGGATCGCCACTAACACTGAGAACTTCAAGTAATCAAGGGAGATGAGGTTGCTGAGATAATCTCTTGGCACATCTCCAAGCATGCAGTGGAGCCCTGACAACTGCCAGGCTGGAGAATAAGCAGGTGTGTCATTTTTATACATTATATTTCCAAAAGGGAAAGGCCCAGAACTGAACAGCATCCTCAGCCTAATGCCACTGTAGGTTTTAGATGAAGTTGGCCTCATCTGGAAAAAGCTGGCTCTGGGAGGAGTCAAAACTAGAAAGGAGGCTCCAAATGCACCATACCCTGTTGAGGGGATGACAGCTAAGAGCATGGAGTGGTGCCCTAGCCAGAAGTCCAACCGTGAGAAAGGACTGGATCAGTTAGATGCCTAAGTCATGGGGATCATGGGAAAGGCACACATCTCATTCTGGCAATCCAATGCTCTTGAAAACCCTGAAAACCGCCAGTGAAGTTTTAAGCTGCATGAGCCATTAAAGATATTGAAAAAGGGAGATGGAGGAGAAGTGAGGAAGCGCAGAGGGAGTGGGGGGGAAAGGGGAAAGGGGAGAAAGAGGAGAGAAGAGGAGGAGGAGGAGGAAAAGATCTTGCCTTTTACACACAAGCCCAAGGAGCTGAATCTTATAGGAAGGAAATCTTGCCTATTCATTTGACCTGTTTTGAATGAGAATAGAGAAATAGGGCTTGCTGTTTCCAAGCTGCAAGTACTAGAACTTTTCCTGCTGGGATTGTGCTGGAAGAAAAATCAAACCGCGGCAGGGCCTTTTAGACAGAGGAGGTTGCCTTCAACACCAGCCTGGGGGAAAATAGTTCTGAGTAATAAGCTAACTTGGGGATTAAGCCCCCTATGGCTGAGGGTTAGTCGCTTCCCAGAGCGTTGCAGTCTCCCATCTGCAAAATGCAGTAACAGTCCTAGACCTGAGCATGGGGAGGGGAGGGGCAGAGAGAGTCTGGAGAGAGTGGATACAACTTCAGATGCAGCTTGGCTTCTAGAAGTAAGGCACCAATTCTTTTATTTGGGTGAGAAGTATTTGCATCTATATCAGGTGACAGATTTTGCCCCAGCTCCACCTAACTCTAATTTCCTTACAGGGCTGAGCTCCATAAAATGCCTGGCCTGTGTGTGAAGGGTGGCAGAGTTTAGAAATATGTTCCCTCCCAATAGCCTCCCAGGGCCTGTCATGAATATATGCCTCAGCAAAATAAAAAATTAACATGACATCACCCTTTGGGGTCTCTGGAAAAGGGTCAAAACTACAAAAATATCGACAATGTTTATGGAATTTTTGTCATTATGTGCACATGATATGTGCACATTTATAAATATTAAATGTTCAAAACCTATAAAAAGAGTAATAAAAATGAACCATAAACAACTGTTAATATTCTGGTGTATTTCCTTCCAATCTCTCTATATGTAAATAAGATAATGGGATCACATTATGTGAATCCAATTTTACATCTTACATTTCATACTTTACACTATACTGTGGGCATTTTCCAAAGTCATTAAATATTCTTCAGAAACATGATTTGTAATGGTTTCATAAAATTTCCTCCTATGAGTACAATATAATTTATTTAATCTTCATTTAAGGACATTTATATAGGCTGTTTCCCATTTTTCTTTCTTATAAATAATGATATACTTAAATTTTTGGATGAAATTATGATTATTTCATTAGGATATATTCTTAGAAGTGAAATAACTGGGTGAAAGGCTGAAGAACAGGCTTTCGGTGGCAAATAGCAAAAAGCCAAACTCAAATCAGGATGGCCACCAGCCACCATCATGGCTATAGATGTCCTCAGGCACATCTAGTGGGAGAGTGTACATTGCTGTCTCTGCCTTCCAAACCACAGTCTTAAGATTCACCCTGATTGGAATATAGGTCTGTGCCCATCCACAAAATAAACACTTTGGACCAGAAGTTCAAAAGTTCTAATTGCCTAAGCCAATCAGAGACACCCATGTTAGTTGGGATGTCAACTGCCCCTAATGCACATGGTCTCTTGGAGAAGGATGGATATCCAGATAAAAACCTAACCAGTATTAGGAGGGAGAAAGGCAAAAATGAGGGCTGAATAAACACCCACAAATATTAGCTGCAAGAATGAACTTTTTAAAGAACTTGATATGAATGTGCAAATTACTTCCCCTAAGGGTTGTACCAATGTAGAATCAGCAGTGTGTTAGAAGGCCTAAGTGTGCCCTCCACAGCATCCATTATTTTATTTTAAAGGAAGTTTAAATTACCCAATTCTGATTTGATGGATCTAAACAGAGATTGCATCCCAATTTAAATGTATTTTCCTTGATTATTTATGTACTTGTGGACATTTAGGATTTCAAAACCTTAAAAGTTAAATATTGATTATAAATATTCTAAAGACTGGTAAGCCTCAGGCTGATCTACTCTGTCCCTGACCATTGAGAAACAAATATTGTTAATATTTGGGGCCCTATCTCTACCAGTGATTGGAGTCCATGTTTAGCCTTTAGCCCTTAACTGAATGTTCCCTTAGCGAGTGCCTGAGCACCCCTAATGTCCTCTGTGCTTCTGGGAAGACAACTCTTGCCTAGTCCCAGCTCCAATTCCCAGTTTGCCCTCCAGGGCAAAGTTCCAGGATTGGCACTTTGATATTTTGTTCCAAATGAAAGGGGTGGCTGGCTGAACCTTAGCCCCTGATTTCTAGCTGCAGTCCTGTGTTTTGCATAAGCAGGAAAGGAGGATCCTGCCACTGTAACTTGTTCTTGGGGATTGAAACTCTTTAAGTGCCATCTCAGCATCTCAGGCCGGACAAGAACTTATAGTATAATTTGACTGCTTGCAAAGCCAGTCCTACAGCCAGGTCAGTCTCTCCAGAACTGGCCCTCATGACCCTTGTTGGGCCATCCACCTCCAGCCCACTACTAACATCTCACCCTGCCTCTCTGCCATGGTTGGCCTAATACTCCCAATGACATGGAAGTCTCCTCCTTCACCAAAAACCACTGCTCGGCCTGTTCTGAAACCCTGCACTACTTGGCTTCACCTTCCTGGGGGTTGGCATTAGAAAAGAGGAAAAGATATATGTTATTCAAAAATAGAAATAGACTTGAGATTACATCTACCTTCCAGATAAAGCTCTAGCAAAAATTCAACAGGAAGGGAGGTCTCATCAAATAGGTTGTGGGGTTAGCAATAACAATATATGCTGAGCTTGGACCTAGGCTTTCAAAAGGGAAAACGGAGTTCACAGGTATTTTTCTAGAAAAAATCCCCCTGGATGATGCTGGTTCAACATGCTGAAAATCTTGGACTAGCTTCTTTTTTTTCTTTTCTTTCTTTTTTTTTTTTTTTTTTTTAGACAGGGTCTCCCTCTGTCATCCAGGCTGAAGTGTAGTGGCATGATTACATGATTATAGCTCACTGCAACCTAAAACTACTGGGCTCAAGCAATCCTCCTGCCTCAGCCTCCCAAGTAGCTAGGACTATAAGGCGTATGCTACAATGCCCAACTAATTTTTTAAAACATATTTTGTAGACACTGCATGTTCTCACTCATAAATGGGAGTTGAACAATGGGAACGTACGGGCACAGGGAGGGGAACATCACACACTGGAGCCTGTCGGGGGGTGGGGGGCAAGGGGAGGGATGGCATTAGGAGAAATATCTAATGTAGATGACGGGTTGATGGGTGCAGCAAACCACCATGGCACGTGTATACCTATGTAACAAACCTGCACATTCTGCACATGTATCCCAAAACTTAAAATATAATTTTAAAAAAAGGAAAAAAAAGAAAATATCAATAAGGTATAATTATATTCTAAATTTTAAAAAAATAAAAATGTTTTGTAGAGATGGGGTCTTGCTATATTGCCCAGACTGGTCTTAAATTCCTGGCCTTAAGTAATCCTCCTGCCTTGGCCTCCCAAAGTGCTGTGCTCACAGATAGGTGTAAGCTGCTGTGCTCACAGATAGGTTTAAGCTACTGTGCCTCATCAAGGACTAGCTTCTTAATGCATGGAATGCTTTAGTTGGCAGGAACTTTAGAGATCACTTCCATTCATTCCACTTTTCAGCCAAAAGTTGCTGGAGATATAAACAGGAATCAGATATGGCCTCTACCCTCAAAACTAGAAAAGCCAGGACAAATAAGTGCATGCAAAAAAAAAAAAAAAAAAAGTGATACTGGTGCTGTTACAGCCATTTATTCAGCTGGGGCACAAAGAAAGAAGGGTTCAGACTGGCTCCACAGAAGAGGTGCCTTTGGACTGAGTTTTAAAAGTCAACAAGAGTTCTCCAGCTGCACAAAATGGAGTGGGGTGTGTTAAGTATGGAGAAAAATTGAGGGAAAGCTAGAAAGTATGAGACATCCTAGTATATTCTGAAGAACTACAGGTAATTCAGCATTTCTAGGTCATGAGGACAGAAGGACAAGAGATGGGTTATAGGAACTGATCAAACAGGCAAAAGAGTTTGATGTTTATACCATGGGCTAGAAAAGAAAGGACATAGATATTTATTTCTGATATCCTTATAGAAATTTAATGAAGCACCATACTGAATGCAAGATCGTTGTCATAGTCCAGGTGTAAGATCGAAGAAGGAAGGCGTATGAGAGTTGGTGAAAACTAGAATGCTTTAAAATTAAAATTAGAACCAGACTTGGTTACCAGTTGGATATAGAGACTGGGGGATAATGAGCAGTAGAGGAAGGCTCTTAAATCCTCATTCACACATTCATGCATGCATTCAATCACTTATCCATTCAGTATCTATTTGAGTACCTGCTTATTGCCAGATAGGCTTGAGGAATACAAGCTAGTCATCCCTGTCTTTATAGAACTTACCGATAATTAAACAAATGATAACAATAAGAATGACTGATGTTATGATAAGGGAAGTACAGAGAGATTAAGGGCAATAATTAATCTTGTCTAAAGGACAGATAGAACCAAGCTGAGAGAATGATATTTACACAGATATATGAAGGATGAGCTGAAGTTAGCCAGGTAAAGGCAAGAGTGCAAAACAAAGTGTTCTGCATAGAGAAAAATAATTCACAAAGACCCAGAGGAAAAGAGCATGGCACATCTGGGAATTGAAAGAGGAGAAATATGGCTGTCACATAAAAAAAGAAAAAAAAAAAAAGAGGGAGAAGGGCAAGGCATGAGGCCAAAAACAAGACTAGATCCAGAAAACAAATGCTAGGTAAGCCTTGTTGCCCTTTATATCTGATCCTAAAGGCCCGCTGAGCCCTGTTGCAGAGTTGAGAACATAATACAAGTTCTCTAAACCCTGCAATGTGGCTTATCAGGTGAGTGGCATGATTAGATATACATTTGGTAAAGATTATCCTATCTGCATTGCAGAGAATGGTTTGAAGAGGAGCAAGACTTGAGGCAGGAAGACTCAACAGGAGGTCCATGACATCAAAAGCAAATTAAGGGGAGGCAGCTGGGTAGTGCCTGGGGTGTCCATCTATGAAGGGAAATGAATTCTCACTAAGTTTCTAAAATATCAATGGAATTGAACAAGAAGGTGACAATTGTATATTCCGGATGTCTTGCCAAGCAGAAACATTGCATGTGATTGGAAAAAATGCTTGATAAGCCACTGTGGTTGTGTGGGACACCTTCCTGCCTCAACCACCCCGCCAACTCTACCAAGGGGCATGGTAGACCTACAGCAGATGATTTCTAAATTATTTAATGAGGAAGGATGCAAGTGCAAAGCCAGAGCTGAGTTGTTCAGGGCAATATAACAGAGGTCAGCAAACTTTTTAAATAAAGAGCCAGATAGTAAATAGGTTTTGTAGGCCAGATTCTGTTTGTCACAACTACTCTACTCTGCCATTATTGCATGAAAGCAGCCAAGTACAACGCAGGAACAAATGGGTATGGCCGTGTTCCAAAAAAACTTTATTTGTAAAACAGGTGGTCAGCTCACCGGCCTTCATTTGCCAACCTCTGCAATAAAAGATAATTTGATTGCTCCTTCCATGGATGTTGCTTTTCTACAATTTCCCTCTAAATAAATGATGAATATACACTTAAACAATGTTGTGAAGGTGTGTCAAGAAACTAGTAAGCCAGGAGAGCCCACACATCTTGCATCCCTGCCCATTGAATGATAGATGGCTGTCATCTTGATTGAGGCAGTGGGAAAGAGAAGTGAATGGAGCTGAGGTCTATGTAGATGTCGGCGTTATTAGGACTCAGTGATTGGTTGGATGTGGCATTAGGTAGAGGATGGAGTTAAGAAAGACTTCTGCATTTCTGGTCTTGCCAGCTGGTAGACTATGGGGGCAAGAGAGGAGAGGGAGCTGTTTTGGGGAGTGGGAATGAATAGAGCACTTTAGATGTTTTCTATTTAAAGTATCCGCATGACATACAGATGGAGTGATCTCTCTAGTAAGAAGTGGGATTTCTGAGCCTGGAGCTCAAGACACACTTCCTGGCTGGAAATATAGGTTTGAAAGTCATCAGTAAGGATATGAGTGAAAGAGTCCAGAAAGAAAGAACAGCAGAGGGCTAAGAACAAGCCCTGAGAGATGCCAGCATTTAAGGGACAGGTAGACTAACACAGAAACAGAAAACCAAACACTGCATGTTCTCACTTATCAGTGGGAGCTAAACAATGGGTACACATGGACATAAAGATAAAAAAGAATGTACAGTGTGGACTCAAAAAGCGTGGAGGTGCAGGGATGGGGCTGAACTGAAAAACTACCTATTGGATATTATGTTCACTATTTTGGTAATGGGCTCACTGAAAGCCCAAGCCCCATCATTATGCAATATACTCATGTAACAAACCTGCCCATCTACCCACTGAACCTATAATAATAATAAAATAAATAGGAGAATTCCCTTTTCCTGCTAGGACCCCTCAGCCTATCCATCCTCTTCTTTCTTTCTGGGGGCACAGGGCATCACGGCAAGCCCAGGCTGGTGTCTCTGCTGCCCCCACATGCACCCTACAATTCCTTGCCGTCTCCTTCTCCAACACCTCTTCTAGGCTACCACCATCTCCAAAATCACCAAAGATGGGCATGTCAAGGCAGACCAACAAGAACCATCTAGTGCATCAGAGAATCAGGAAAATAACTCTAATTCCATCCCCTTGTAAGGTGAAGAAAAGGAAAGTTTGTGTTGAGGAGGCCCTGGCTGAGCAGCCCTCCCTGTCCTGGAAGACAGGTAGTGCTAATTGGAGCAGTGAGCCCCTACTGAGACCCAGCAGGATGAACATAACTGACTTCCCATCCTGCCAAGACTCTTCTCTCCCTGTCTCCATGAGGAAAAATGATAGAAATCCTTGGTGCCCATTCGCCCCAGAAAATCAGCTCATAGCGAACACCCTCTTGGGACTGTGCAGACAGGGCAGTTCAGTGAGATATCCTGGGAATGAAGACAAAGCCCATCGCCCCAGAAGAATGTGACAGAGGCCACTGGGAATTGACTATGATAGAGATCTTTGTGGGTCTGCAGCCTCTGGTGCTGATCTAGATGTGAAGGCAAGACATGAAAAAGGGTCTTCCCTCTAAGCTGCCTGCAAAGCAGCTCTTTCACTGAGGGAGTTCTGTTATTGCCCTTGGAGCAGTCTCAGACTTCAGTGATTTATGGTCCCCAGGGCTCATTGTCAAACATCAGATTTAATCATAGAACATTCACGGTTAGACCATTTAGAACTACCCCTGGCTCCAAGTCTATAAACTGGGGAAGCTACAGGACTGTGTTTTATCTATGTGGTCATGGTAATCAGCATGCAGCCTGAGAGTAATCCTGGCCAAGTTCCCAAGCATCTGGTGGGCAGAGGATGTGTGAATCTGTATGTAACCAGTTTATTGAGCAGTCTGAACTTGGTGGGGTGTATGCGTAAAATAATTGTATTTTTTTCCATCATGGCTTTCATCTCTGTTCTGTAGAACCTCCCTTTCCTAATACGTAGCACATTGCTCAATAAGGTCTTGGGCAGATTCCATAACTTTCTGGTCATGCTTAGCTCTTCAAGTGCAGCCCAGGTTAAAGTTTTGATCTGTAATGCACTTAAATCACGTCTCCCTCTCTTCCCTCCTGCACAGGTTTGAGCTATGTATTCGTTTTCTCAGGCTGCCATAACAAAGTACAACACATTGGGGAGCTTAAGACAACAAAATTTATCATCTGAGTTCTGGAGAAAAGAAGTTCAAAATCAGGGCTGTGATCCCTCTGAAAGCAGTAGGGAAGGATCCTTCCTTGCCTCTGCCAGCTCCTGGTGGCCCCAGACACCCCTTGGCTTGTGGCAGCATAATTCCAATCTTCATATGAAGTTCTCCTGATGTCTATTCTCGTGTCTTCCCTCTGTATATGACTTTCAAAATTTCCCCCTTTTATAAGGACACCAGTCACAATGGATTAGGGCCCACCCTAATGATCACATTTTAACCCTCTGCAAGGCCTTCTTTCCAAATAAGATCACATTCTGATGTACTGGGGATTGGAAAGCCAATCTATCATTTTGTGGAGGACACATTCAACCCCTAACAAGCTGAAATCCGGGACTTTGATCTGACTCTGAGCCACTTCCTGCACCCTAATCCCGCCAATCCTGATTATCCCAGTGATGTTGGCAGGGGACGGGAGGGATGGTGGACACATGCCTCTGCGTGGCTGGCCACTGTCCGTCCTCTCTCTCTCTCTCTGCTGACTATGGCTGCATCTCTAGTTTACCCAGACTGGCCATTGGAACCCTCCATGCAGCAGGCCTCCATTGCGGGCTGTCTCTCCTCAGATACACGTGTGAGTTCTTTAGAATACCTGTGAGACTCCCTGCAGCACAACCCTTTGATGTAAAGGATTCACCTCCAGCTCGACCTTTTCCACCCGTCTGTCCTCCAGCTCCCAGACCTGTGAACCACCTCCCAGCTGTCCAGCCTCCTGCTGCAGAGGTCCTGACACTTGGCAGGCTTGGTGCCCCAGTTACCAATCCCAGGGCAACAGGAAACATTTCACTCACCATCCTGTGTGTGTATATATGTGTATGTCTATGTACATGCCCACCCACACATATACACACATACACATACATCATACAACAGAGACATCGCTCACACAAACCAACAGCAAGCGAGTTAATGTCTTGAACAATGTAGAAAACTTAATAAGTTGATTATCAAGTTGATTATCAGCCCAGAATTATTGATACTATCTATGGAACAAATTGTGCTTGCCTTTACTTTTTTTCCTAAGGCTAATGATTGATTTTAAACACCATTTTCATAAACTCTCTCTCACGGAGATAGTTAAAGAAATAATAGTTACAATTTGCTGATTACCGATGGACATCAGTAAAAAGGAGAACACATAATGATTGCTACTGCTTATTGATTACTTTCCATATGCCTGGCATTGAGTTAAATGCTTTTATATGCATAACCTAATTTCTCTCCAAGACCTGTGAGCTAGAAACTATTATTACCTCTATTTTATAGGAAACTGCTCAGAGCTGTTAAGGGCCATGCCCCAGATTAGGCTGCTAGTGAGATCTGGAGCTGGCAGTTGAACACCAGCAGCCTGACACAAGTTCCGACCCTGACTGCTATACCCCTCCTACCTTCCCTGGATTCCACACCATACACCCACCGCCACTGAATCCTGCTGACTTAGGGGACTCCCCTAGATCGTTTCTCAAATTCGCCCCCTCTCCCACCGATGTAACTCTACCCCAAGTACACAAGACATTCATATAAATGCTCGGTGTCATCTGTCCTCCCTATATGATCCTCCACAACTCACTGCCTCTGGCCTCTCAGGAACCCTGTGGATTTGCACCCACCTGTACTGAACTGAGCTGTAGCGCTCCTGATAAATGCTGAGCTTGAGGTGGAGCTCATCAATATTTTAGGTTTAAATAAGGGTGCAGGGGACAGGGAATAAAAATAGGCACAGAAAGGGAGGGGAAGAATGTTCCCCTCAATAGAAACTGAAGAGAGAGGGGGAAGGGAGGGAACTGTGATCACACCCATTCTTTTTACGTCTCAGAGGTCAATTTGAAATATTCAGGCTAGAAGAAATCTATGTAATATAACAAAATTCTTGTGCAATTATAATTACCTCTGGCAGTATTTTTGTTGTGTTCAAAGCATCTTTGAATATGAAATTGGGAAAGGCAATGGAATGGAAAAGAGAGAACAGGAAGCCGACAGAAGGGAAGAAGGAGAAAGTCCAGATTGAGGCCAAGTGGGAGGAGGGTGAGAATATGTGTTCAAGTTCCTCTGGCATTTTTCTCAGCAGAGTGTCACCTGTCAAGTGAGGATAGCCATTGTCAAAGGCTCCAGCAAAGCTTCTAGTAAATGTCTGACCACAGTGCAAGGTGATTTATAAATGAGCAAAAACAAATAGTAGAGAGTAAGACAAGAGAGAGTTGGCAAAGTGAAATATAAGGTACTCAAGTCCATGGTTTCCATTCCTGGTGTATTTGGATGGAAAAGATAACTCATAATTCACAATAAGCAATGAAGCTGGGTCCTCTTGTAAGGAAGAGTGAGGAAGCACATTTTCCCATGAATGGAAAGAGGGCTGACATAACCACAGGAAATGCACACATACCATCTCCTCTCACTCACTCTCATTGCTTACTGCTAGTGGCACCTCATTCCCTGACATTCACAGTTTAATGTTCACTGAAGATACACTGAGTCATTTGCCACGGGGAATGCGGGAGGCATAATAGATTGAGTTTGTGCCCTAAGAATGGTCAATAGGTGGTTAGTATCAAAGCTCCAAGAAATAGAAGATTCGCTCGAGTCATGTTACAAGGAGAGAAATTTTATATGGAGGCCTGGATCACTGCATTAGGGAAGGGAAAGGAAAAGGAATAAAATCTCCAACATAGATTGCTTTCATTTTTCAAGCACTTTCAGACCTCTACCACTCACATCTTTTTGACAATCTTAGTTCAGGATCTATCAGCCTTTATTGCCAAAACAGCTTTCTCATATCCAATCTAAGTCCACCCTATCAGAGCCTAAATATATGTCCCAATAATGCAGTGACCATTCACAGATATGAAGGCTATTTCAAAAGTCACCCCCTTACATTTTACCTCTATTTTTCAATCTCTTAATCATCTTCATGACTAGATACTGAAAAAGTTTTCCTGCTCCATTGTAACTTTACTGCACTACCAAAGGCCTCCATCAGCTTATTTATTACTTACCAGTGTATCAGACCTTGTAAGGGATACACACGCAGGGGTACAATACACCATACCTACCCTTCAGAAGCTCCTAACCTATGACCTCTAATTGTTAAATCACAGTATTATAAAAATATTGAGTTACAAGAGAACCTGTAGTATGCTTAACACACCATGACCATCCACATTATTGCTAATGATATTCATATGAGCCACAGATGTTGGTGGGCATGCCATGGGCTGGGAGTTATGTCCAATTGCCAGGTAAGGTACCTTTAAGGTAAATTACCTTTCTCACTCTGTGAACCATGTCTAAATGCAAGTCATCAAATACAAAATTACTATTCTGATAAATCTGATGTTCTTTGATATATTAGTATAAAAAAGGCAAATAGTTTATAAACTTCTATACTTTGTTTCCATTAGTAATGCTTTTCTTGAAAACACCATAGTTGAACAATCCTTTATCTGATCCAATTTTTCACCAAGTTTATGGGGTTTTCTGTGACATCCCTGATGTGGTCATCCACTCTTTGGTGACAAAGTCCCAGGAACAGAGGGTTCCTTGACTGCGTAGACACCCTGCTTCATGATCTTTTCTTAATCCTTCCCACCTCGACCTCTGCAACTCAATCCCCCCTCAACCACCAACACTGTTGAATAAAGCCTCTCCTTCCTTTGAGTAATACACCCTGTCCCAACTCTGCTCTGATTGTGTTTATCCCATCTTAGTTGATCTAATTTGCCAACTCTAAATGTGATTGTAGCCTAAGGTTTGAATTTCTGCCTCTGTCTCTTCTCTCTTGATACTTTCTCTTTTGAGGACATCTACTTTCACTAAGCCCTCTTGAAGCTGCATCCCCCTCCCTGGGCTTTAATTCTACATTTGCCTTTGTCCTCTGTACATTTCCATGTGGAAGTCTCTCTTTGACCCTGAGTTCCTTGCCCATAAGTTGAAGTTATACTTCCCTTCCCATACAAATGAATATAAAGTACCCTCTTCCGATTCCTAAACTTCTCTATATAATATTGTCTATTATCTCTAGAAGATACTGGGCACTCTAAAATTGCTTATTGAATATTGTTATCCCACTTTGACTGTAAAAATTTAAAGTCATGGGTCCTGTCTTACGTATTTTGTATTTTTAACACCTAAGGCAGTCTCTGACTGATATAGCAAGTACTCAATAAATGAACGTGTGTGTGTGTGCAGGTAAGTAGGTGTCACTGAATTCTTTTGCAATCCAGGCTGGAAACATTCAAAACCCTTGTTTGACCCATTTCTCTCTTCAACTCCATCTTCACCCAGCCACAAACACTTGTGATTGTTCCTTTGCAGTTTACCTCTATGTGTCTACCTACATCCAACTGGGAATGGCCACCACTTCCGATAATAGTTCCTTCTATCCTGTGCTTGCACCTCCGAAGTAGCCTCTCACACAACCACTCTTTTCAAAGCTTTTCTTGTTTATTCTTTTTTTTTTTTTTTTTTTTTTTTTTAGATGGAGTTTCATTCTTGTTGCCCAGGCTGGAGTGCAATGCCATGATCTCGGCTTGCCACAACGTCGGCTCACCGCAACCTCCACCTCCCAGGTTCAAGCGATTCTCCTGCCTCAGCCTCCTGAATTAGCTGGGATTACAGGCACGTGCCAACACGCCCGGCTAATTTTTTGTGTTTTTAGTAGAGAGGGGGTTTCTCCATGTTAGTCAAAGCTTTTCTTTACCCTGCTGCCAGACAAATTATAAAACATCATGCCCGCATGCAAAATATTTAGTGGTTCTTCATTGCAGGAACGGTGATATATAAACTCAATAGTCTAGCTTTCATTGTCTTTATGACCTGGTCTTAATCCTTCTCCCCAGTTTTATTTCTAACCATTCAGTTTTCTAATTTTCTATCTGTTCTTAGCCAGCCTGGCTCACTTGTTTTCCTCGGACACATTTTCCTCTCTGTCCTGCCCTACCTGTACTCTTTTGTTTATGCCAATCTCCATTCTGCCTCCCTGATAATGTCTCCCATCATCTTCTTAGCCAATCCCATCCATCCTTCTAACTCATGTAGAGGTCCTGTGTCTTCTGAGAAGCCTTCCCAACCCACCTCCTTGGAGCTCCTAGAGCCATGATAATCAATATCATTCATCGGGTAATTAATCACATAATGTCTATAACATCTCCTGTGCTGCTGTCATCTTAAGCTGCTATTTATCCCTCATAACGTTATTTAACTTTTCACTAATTTCTATCATGTTTGTACAACAAGATTATAAACTTGGCAGGGGTAGGCACCTTGTCTTATAATCTTTGTATCCCCCATAGTATTTAGTAAGATATCTTATGCACAGTAGGCACTCAATAAATATGCTGATTTATTCTCCCCCATCCTTCAAAGACTAGTTAAATTCCACCTCATCTAGGAACCCTTCCCTTAAAACTCCAGCACACATTTATTTTCCTCTCCTACCCGCCAAGTTCCATTGTACTTACTGTCTTTCCTGCTCAATACACACAGTATGGAGTATAATCCTGTTTATGGCATCTTGTGTATAGATTGTGTTCATCCCATTAAACAGTCTGTTTCTTAAGAAAAAAGGCCATTGTCTTTAAACAGTCTGTTTCTTAAGAACAAGGCCATTATCTTTATATTCTTCTCAGGGTTAGGGACTGGATAAATTCTAAATAAATATTTATTCATTAATCTAGAATAATTTTCAAATTGTTGTTAGGTATAATCTAACAAGATCAAAATTAAGCAAGATACCTCAGTAAGACTTGATTTGGATATGAATATTTGTCATCACAGCTTGCTGTACATTACTTATAAATAAGGCCCTACAATATGGCATGTGATTTCTGTGTCTGGGTTTCAACTGTGATAAAGAGATATCATGTCACTTGCCTGAAATCTACATGACAAGTTAGAACTAGACCGAAGCAAACATACACAATCATAGATGCCTCACTCAACCTGTGGTTGGCTTGTGGGGCTTTTTACTTCTGGCAATTGTTTCTTTAGACATGGTATATTCAAACAGCAGCTATAATGGCTATTATGAAAAAATGTCTAATCCTCAAGTCCTTTGCATTTTATTTGATAATAGACTTATTCATTGATTCATCCACTACAGAGACTATGTTAGCATTGATTGTACAAAAGTGAACAAAGAAGAAATGGCCCTTGCTTTATAGGAAGAGAATTGACTAAATAAGAAATCACAAGCAAATAGCGACAAATATTCTGAATAAAATAACCAAAACTTTTGGTGTAGGTAATGTCAGTCTGTTCAGGCTCTATAACGAAGACCATAAACTGGGTAGCTTATAAATAACAAAAATTTATTCTTCACAGTTCTGGGCCGGGAAGTCCAAGATCAAGGTGTCAATAGATTTGGTGTCTGGTGAGAGCCCAACCATTTCCTGGTTCATAGATGGTGACTTCTTACTGTGTCCTCACATGGTTGAAAGGACAAACAAGCTCTTTCTGGTGTATTTTACAAGGGCACTAATCCCATTAGTGACCTAATCACATCCCCAAGGCCTCACCTCTTAAGACTATCACACTGGGGATTAGGTTTCAACATAAGAATTTGAGGGACACAGACATTCAGACATGGCAGATAGGAAGGGATGGATTCTCAAGAAGGCATATTTAAGCTGAGGCTTGAAGGATGGAAGGGAGTCAGTCAAGGGAAGAACTGGGCAAAAAGCATTTCAGAGAATCACATGGCAAAATCCCTGAGATAGATTTGAAGAACTGAAGGAAGGGCAGTATACCTAGAGTATAGCAAATGAAGCGGCTTTCATAAGTGTATACATTTAAGACATTAAAGACATTACTCCATTTCATCCTTGCTAATGCCAGACTCCATGCCTTCCCCGGCTACACTCTAGGAGGGCAGAGCACTGTGGATTGTGGTTGATAATGCAGGAAGCTGGAGGCAGAGGAAAGACACCGAGCTGTGTGATGGAAACCCAAGTCAACTTACCAATTCTACTCCTAAATAACTGTGTGACCTTGGACAATTCCTTTCACCTCTCTGGCCCTTTCTGTTGTCTGAAATAAGTTACACATTCATTCATTCAACTCAACAACTATATACCAAGTACCTGTTATGTACCAGGGCATATTCTAAATACAGGGAACATATAGTGAGAAAGGCAAAGGACAAAATCCCTACTGTCATGGAGTTGTACATTCTAGTGGGAGCAGGCAAACTGTATTTTCTTGCACACACACTCTGTCACACACACACACACACACACCATACACACACACACACTGTTAACAGCCAGTAAAGCAGGGAAGAAGTCAGTGGGACTGGGGAATAGTCAGTGAAGAGACTCATGAAGATGACCTTTGAGCAAAAACTTGAAATAGATGAGGGTGCAGGCCAAGTGAAAATCTGGGAGGAGAGTGTTCCAGGCATAGGAAAGAGCAGCAGGAGTGTCCGGCAGCAGGAGTGTCCCCATTGCATTCATGGAACAGCACAGAAGCGGCATGGCTGAAGCAGTGTGAGGAAGAAAATGAGAGCAATTATAATTGATCTTCAAGTTATCTTTCCCTACAAAATTCAGGGGGTCATGCTAATCTGCCAAGGGGATTGTCCACAGATGAATGATTGAAACTGACATACGGAAGTAACACATACAACAAGGTGAGAGTCACAGGTTCCCTCGGTTCCAATGAGAAATTAGTCTAACCCAGGAGCAGGTGGTAAAGGGGGACTAGAGTGTGATGATGAGATGTGGACCTAAGCCATCAGTAGTGTGAGGATCCAGAGCAGGAACATCGGAGACACAGAGGAAGTGAGAGCAGAGGAGGGCAAGGCACAGGGCGGGGTGGGGGTTAAAATGTACAACGCATGGAAGAGAGGTGGCCCAGGGGAGACCACCATTAAGGCCCAGAGTGGCAACTCGTTGCAAACAGTGAAAATAACTGACTTCAGCCAGTGTGACTTCAAGAAAGAAAGTTTAGAGACTTCATAAATGTTTTCTAAAGTGAAACAAATGAAGAGAAGCAAAGACGTTCTCGACAAAGAAAACTTGCCAGGAAAATGAACCAACATGGAGACTAGGTCTAGGCCTAACTGAGGTTCCCTAAACACTGCCTGAGTGCCCAAGACTCTGCTTGCTGGTTTAAAGATATGATTTCATTTAATCTTAAGACAGACCTGTGAAATAGGCATTATTTCCGCCCTTTTACAGGTGAGAATGTCTTCCTGGTCTGCGTGCAATGGCACGTGGTATGCATTGGGTAGATTCAGGATATAGTAAAATGTTGCCCCTTCAGCTATGGGGAAGCCAGGGCCCTGGGAAGTGTCCCAGCCATGGGCAGCATCTTCAGTCTGTCATTATCACTTTTTACATGTAACATGAAAAAGGCTGGGATTTGTTTTAAGGTTCTTTTAAAAGGAGAGAAAAGGTGTAGTTAATATGACATAATATTAAGGTTGGTGCAAAAGCAATTGCAGTTTTACCCATTAAAAGTAATTACTTTTAAATTTTGCCATTAAAAAGAAATTACTTTTTTTTTTTTTTTTTTTTTTTTTTTTGAGACGGAGTCTTGCTCAGTCGCCCAGGCTGGAGTGCAGTGGCGTGATCTTGGCTCACTGCAAGCTCTGCCTCCCGGGTTCACGCCATTCTCCTGCTTCAGCCTCCTGAGTAGCTGGGACTACAGGTGCCTGCCACCACGCCCAGCTAATTGTTTTTTTTTTTGTATTTTTAGTAGAGATGGGTTTTCACCATGTTAGCCAGGATGGTCTCGATCTCCTGACCTCGTGATCCACCTGCCTCGGCCTCCCAAAGTGCTGGGATTACAGGCGTGAGCCACTGTGCCCAGCCAAAAAGAAATTATTTTTAAACCATAGTTGCGAACTGTGAAGCAAAGAGAGGAAGAAGAGAAGCTGTCAATCAGCAGGGAGATGGAAAGACTTGGGAGAGGGGACCTATTCATGGGAGCTCAGCAGGTTTTACTGTGGAGGTCTACAGTGTAAAACCCTCCTGCATTTCTGTACAAAATCTTTAGTAAACTCGACATGGCTCTAGAATACTTGTGGCATGAGTGGCCCCACTGGAAGGGCAGAAAGAGGTGCTGAATCCTACTGGATGGGTTGAGAAAATGTCAGCCTACACAGACAAGTGGAACTAGGAATCTGCCTTCTTACAGATGGGAAAACAGGCTCGAAGCCTGTAGGCTGCTTCCCAGGGCCACATGGCAGCAAGTTGCTGAGATCTTTCAGCTTCCAAAGCCAGAGTTCTTCCCACTCCAGTGTCCTTGGTCCATTTTGGTTGGCATCTCAGCAGCGACTTCAAAAATTTCAGCCTTAAAATGTTTTGTGTGCTTTTTCCACCAAATGGACCACTAGATAAATGTTTCATCTTCACATCCTTTTTTTTTTCTCTGTTCAAACACAAAATGAGTTGAAAACAACATAAGAGGGAATAAAAGAAACAAGCAAATGGAAAGTTCCGTAAGAATGAATATAATTGGAGCTAGGTCAAACACCGATGAAATCATGGACAAATGAAAAAGACAGGATGCTCGATTTTACTAGAAATCACAGGAGAGTGAGCAAATGCAGCCTTCCTTAGTCTTTCAGTTCAATAATGAGGAAAGCAGAAGTGGTTCTCCATGATAGTTCTGAGGAGTTGGGAAAGAACAACCATGGTAAATCAGAAAACATGTACTTCCAGGGTAGCATACTTAGTGATATAAACAAATTGTTGTTGTTGTTTTAAAGTTGGCTTCCCTAAAATAATGCCTGAAGGCTGGGGAAGGAGAGAAATGAATCAGAACCTAGAGACAAAATGCTTTTTGGTGTGCTCCTATCCTCGAGCTTCGGCTCAGACAGGGCATATGCATCATTTGAGGAGCAAATAGCTCACCTAGGGGAGCAGTTTCTGCAGCTCCCTGCCAATGCTATTTTTCTGAATTGCTTATGTAGAAGTGCAAGAAAGTATTAGGATTGATCAGAAGAGCTGGTATCTTCGGCAGTGTCTCTTAACTTTTGTCTGGACTGAAAGATCTAAAACAAGCAAAAGGCCTTCCTTATCATGTAATGGCACAGAGGCACATACAGATAAAGTTTGCATTTAAGTTGTCAGGGAGCAGAGATGGAAGGATGGGGATGGCAGGGCATGGAACTCCTAAAACCTCCTAGGCAGGGTTTCTCAGAGTGAGGTCCCTAGACCACCCTCATTCAAGAGACCCAGGATGCAAATTAAAAACACAGACAGACTCTGGGACTTCCAGATTCCAGTATCTGAGTTTTATCCCACTCTTCAGGTGATTCTTATGTACACTAAAGTTTGAGAACCTTGTCCTAGCATGTCTGTGAAGCCAGGTTTAAAACTCCTGATTTAGAACCACCTAAGAGTGCTTATTTAAAATGCAGATTTATACTCAGAAACTGTGGTGGAGTAGGTCTAAAATGGGATCGAGAAATCTACATCTTAATCACCTGGGTGATTCTGGTGTGGGAATTCCAACACCACACTTAGAGCAATGGCCTGAAAGAACAACTCAGGAGAAGTTAGCATGGGAGTTTTTTGCTGGTTTTGGTGTCCTCCATGAGCCTAGTGGTAGAGCCAACTCTCCATTACCCAGGCTTCTTCCATTATAGCTTCCCATTTTTTTTAGAGCTAGCAATTACTTTTTTATTAGAAAAATTAGTCTAGACTCATTTTAAAACATTTCATCCATATGTTGTCATGAATATGCAAAAGTACAAGTTGCTTATGCAAAAGGTATAAATTTTGTTACTCCTGTCACCAAAAATAAAGATGGGCGCAAAAGCAGAAAGTTACTTTTCTCAACTTTCAGAAGTACATTCTGTTTGTATTCCTGAAGGATTGAGTTTACCAGGTGGACTGATTTTGCATGCTTTGGAGTAGTATTATTCTGAACACAATGCGTTTCATTTTCATAATATTTTGTCACCAGCAATGCAACTGAAATTATTGTCTCTCCAGTTATTTGTGCAGTATCTTAAATTATTCGCTGCATATTTCACTGCATATTTCGCTGCATATTATTCGCTGCATATTTCGCTTCACTTAAATTATTCGCTGCATATTTAAGAAACCCACAACTAAATGTAGAATTTCAAACATCTACTTGCGTGTAGATTACTCTCAATTGTGCAATTTGATGAATTCTAAACTGCCCTAGTCAATTTTTGCATTTCTCTGAAGATCTTAAAGTGGCATCCTTTTGCAGAAAACAAAATATATGACTTCGCCTTCTATGAAATTAGAGAACTACAGTGTGGTCCCTCAGGCATTGAGGGTATTGCTTGAATGTGTGTGCTTACCACTTATTTTCCTGATAGGCTAACAAATACTTAGAGAAATTAAGAAACTTGACAAGAGCCCCACGCACAGAACATGCTTCAGTGATGTTTATGCTCTTTGTTGCTAAAAGAGTCATGATGTGAAGATCTTCACTGTGAATTGCGCTGTGGAGCCTATCTTCATTCCCTAGGCTTTAAATACCATCTATATGCTAATGACTTCCAAATTTATATCTCTCACACCACCCTCTTCCCTGAGCTCGACACTTATACATCCAGCTTGCTATTAACAGCTCCCTTCAGAAATCTCATTGGCATCTCAATACTGGCATGCCCCAGCCTTCACCATCTCAGTCAAAGAAACCACAAGGCACCCAGTTGCTGATGCAAAAATCCCAGAGGCCTCTTCCCTTTCTCTGACCCCCACATCTCATAGAGAACCCCATGAATTATCCAGTAGGATATATTTTAAAGTTAAAACTGAAGTTATTTCATTGCTAACTTTAAGACCTATCCTAAATCTAACTTCCCACCACAGTCCAAATGACTAACATCTCTCACTTTCACCACTGCAATTGCCTCTGGGCTGGGCTTTCTATTGACTATATGGCAGAATATTCTGTATTTTCCCCCTTTTATATGAAGTTTTTAATTTAATTTTTAATTGATCCATAACAGATGCACATAGTTTCAAAGTACATGTGATACTCTAATATAATCATATAATTTGTAAAAATCAAAACCGTGTACTTGGGATATTCATCACCCTAAATATTTGTCTTTTCTTTATGTTAGAACCATTCCAATTCTTCTCTTCTAGCTATTTTGAAATATACAATAAATTATTGTAAACTAGAGTCACCCAACTGATCTATCTAATACTGGGTCTTAATTCCTCTATCAAACTGTATATTTGTATCCACTAATCAAATTCTCTTCTTCCCCCACTCTTTCCTAGACTCTGGTAATCACCAGCTTACTCTATATTTGGGAGAAAAACTTTTTTAGTTTCACATATGAGTTAGAAGATGTAATATTTGTCTTTCTGTGCCTGGTTTATTTCACTTAATATAATGACCTCCAGTTTCATCCATGTTATTGCAAATGACAAGATTTCAATCTTTTTGTGGCTTAATAATATTCCATTGTATATGTATACCATATTTTCTTCCATTCATCCATTGATGGGCACTTAAGTTGATTCCATAATTTGGCTATGGTTAATAGTGCTGCAATAAACATGAAAGTGCAGATGTCTTTTCAGTATACCAATTTCCTTTCTATTGGATATATACCCAGTAGTAGAATTGCTAGATCATATGATAGTTCTACTTTTTGTTTTTTGAGGAACCTCTATACTGTTCTCCATAGTAGCTATACCAATTTATATTCCCACCAACAATGTACCAGGGCTCCCCTTTCTCCACATCCTTGCCAGCATCCATTATCGCCTATCTTTTTGGTAAAAGCCGTTTTAACTGGGTGAGATGATATTTCATTGTAGTTTTCATTTGTATTTGTCTGATGATTCGTGATGTTGAGCATTTTTTTTTATAAACCTGCTGGTCATATGTATATCTTCTTTTGAGAATGCTCCTTCAGATCTTTTGCCCATTTTAATCAGATTGTTTTGGAGGTTTGCTATTGAGTTGTTTTGCCTTTTCATATATTCTGGTTATTAAGCCCTAGTCAGATGGATGGTTTGCAAATACTTTCTCACATTCTGGGGGTTGTCCCTTCACTTTGTTGATTGATTCCTTTGTTGTGCAGAAGACTTTTAGCTTGATGTAATTCCAATTGTCTATTTTTGCTCTAGTTGCATGTGCTTTTGAGGTCTTACACAAAAAATCCTTGCCCAGACCAATGTCCTGGAGCATTTCTCCAACATTTTTGTCTGGTAGTTTCATAGTTTCAGGTCTTAGATTTAAGTCTTTAATCCATTTGACTTCATTTTTGTATACAGTGAGAGAGAAGAATCTAGTTTTATTCTTCTATATATGGTTATCCAGTTTTCTCAGTAACATTTATTGAAGAGGTTGTCCTTTCCCCAATGTATGTTCTTGGTGCCTTTGTCAAAGATGAGTTGGTTATATGTGCATGGGTTTATATCTGGGTTCTGTATTCTGTTCCAGTGGTCTATATGTCTGTTTTTATGCCCCTACTATGCTTATTTGATTACTATAGCTTTGTAGTAAATTTTGAATTCAGGTGGTGTGATACCTCCAGCTTTGTTCTTTTTGCTCAGGATAGCTTTGGCAACTTGGGGTCTTTCACGGGTCCACATAAATTTTAGGATTATTTTTCTATTTCTGTGGTGAATTGTCATTTTGATAGGAATTACATTGAATCTGTACATTGCTTTGAGTAGTATTGTCATTTTAATGGTATTAATTCTTACAAGTCCATGAGCGTGAAATATCATGGTTTCCATTTTTTGTGTTCTCTTCAATTGCTTTAATAAGTGTTTTATAGTTTTCCTTGTACAGATCTTTCAATTCTTTGGTTAAACTGATTCCTAGGTATTTTGTATTCTTTATAGCTATTGTAAATGGAATGCTTTCTTGATTTCTTTTTCAGATTGTTTGCTATTGGTGTATATTAATGCTACTGATTTTTGTATGTTGATTTTGTATCCTGCAACTTTATTGAACTTATTTATCAGTTCTAACTTTTTTGGTGGAGTCTTTAGGTATTTCTAAGCAAAAGATCATGTCATCTGCAAATAAGACTAATTTGACTGCTTCCTTTCCAATTTGGATGCCCTTTCTTTCTCTTGTCTCAAGAACTTCCAGAACTATATTGAATAAAACTGGTGAAAGTGGGCATCCGTGTCTTGTTCCAGCTCTTAAAAAAATGCCTTCAAATTTTCTCCATTCAGTATGATGTTACTGTGGGTTTGTCACACATGGCCTTTATTATTTTGGGATATATTCCTTCTATACCCAGTTTGATAGAGGATTCTTTATCATAAAGAGATGTTAAATTTTTTTAAATGCTATTTTGGCATATATTGAAATAATCATATGGGTTTTGTTCTTGGTTCTGTCAACATGATATATCACATTTATTGATTTGCATATATTGAACCATCCTTGCATCCCTGAGATGAATCCCACTTGATCATGGTAAATGATTTTTTTAATGTATGGTTGAATTCAATTTGCTAGTATTTTGTTGGGAATTTTGGCCTATAGAGGCCAATCTACGATACTGGCCTGTAGTTTTCTTTTTTGTTGTGTCTTTGTCTTATTTTGGTATTAGAGTAATGCTGGCCTTGTGGAATGAGTTTGGAAATATTCCCTCTTCTTCAATTTTTTTTAAGAGTTTCAGTAGAATTGGTATTAGTTCTTTAAATGTTCAGTAGAACTCAGAAGTGAAGCCACCAAGTCCTGGGCTTTCCTTTGATAAGAGATTTTTTTATTACAGCTTCAGTCTCATTACTTGTTATTGGTTTTTGGAGGTGCTCTATTTCTTCATGGCTCACTCTTGGTAGGCTGTGTCTAGGAATTTATCCATTTTGTCTAGGTTTTTCAGTTTGTTGACATATAGTTGTTCATTGTAGTCTTTAATTATTCTTTTTATTTCTGTGGTCTCATTTGTTATGTCTCTTTTTTTGTTTCTAATTTATTTATTTATTTAGGTCTTCTCTCTTTTTTTCTTAGTTAGTCTAACCAAAGGTTAGTCAATTTTATCTTTTCAAAAAACCACCTCTTCATTTCCTTGATCTTCTGTTATTCTTTTAGCTTCAGTTATATTTCTTTTTGCTCTGACTTTTATTATTTCTTTCATTCTACTAGTTTTGGGTTTGGTTTATTTTTGCTTTTCTAGTTTCTTGAGGTGCATCATTAGGTTGTTTATTTGAAGTCTTTCTGCTTTTTGATACACATGTTTATTGCTATAAACTTTCCTCTTACCATTGTTTTTGCTGTATCCCATAGATTTTAGGGTGTTTTATTCCAATTTTCATTCATTTTAATTAATTTTTAAATTTCCTTCTTAATTTCTTCATTGACCCATTGGTCATTCAGGAGAATGTGGTTTAATTTCCAAGTGTTTGTGAAGTTTCCAAGGTTTCTCTTTTATTGATTTCTAGTTTTATTCCCTTGTGGTCAGAAAAGATAGTTGGTATGATTTCTACTTTTTTTGAATTAGTTCAGAGTTTAAGATATGGTCTATTCTGGAGAATGTTCCATGTGCTTATGAAAAGAATGCATATTCTGTAGCAATTGGATGAAATGTTCTGTAAATGTCAGTTAGGCCTAATAGGTCTCGTGTGTATTTTAACTCTGCTGCTTCTTTGTTGATCTTCTGTCTGGATGATCTGTCCATTTCTGAGAGTGCAGTATTGAAGTCCCTCACAATTATTGTACTGCAGTCTGTCTCTTCATCATATTTATTAATGTTTGCTTTCTATACTTGGGAGCTCCAGTATTGAGTGCATAGATATTTATAATTGTTTCCTCTTGACAAATTCACCCCTTTATCATTATATAGTGATTTTCTTTATCTCTTTTTATGAGTTTTGATTTGTAGTCTGTTTTATCTGTTGTAAGTGTAGCTACTCTTGCTCTTTTTTGATTTCCAGTTGCATGGAATATCTTTATCCATCCCTTCACTTTCAGTCAATATATGTCTTTATAGGTGAAGTGTTTTATAGGTGAAGAGGCTGCATATAGTTGGGTCTTATTTCTTTATCCAGTCCGCCACATTATGCCTTTTAAATGGATAATTGAGTATATTAACATTCAGTTTTATTATTGATGAGTAAAGACTTACTACTGCCATTTTGTTGTTTGTTTTCTTGTTGTTTCATAACTCCTCTCTTTCTTCCTTTTTTACTGCCTTCCTTTATGGTTAAGTGATTTTCTCTGGTAATATGTTTTAATTCATGAGGTTTTTTTTAAATTTTCAGTGACTCTATTGTATGTTTTTGCATTGTGGTTACCATGAGGATTGCAAAAAACGTCTTATAGATATAACAGTTTATTTTAAAGACACGACAGATCACAAAGAAAAGAATAAACAAAAAATGAAAAAAAACACTAGGGTTTAACTTTCTCCCCCTCACACACATTTTGACTTTTATTTGTCTCAGTTTACATATTTTTATATTACCTATCTCTTAAAAAGTTGTAGGTATCATTGTTTTGACAGATTTGTTATTTGAGCTTCATACTAGAGATATGAGTGGATTGCACACCACAATTACAGTATTAGAGTATTCTGGGTCTGTCCATGTACTTAATTTTTACTGTGGGTTTTATACCTTCAAATGTTTTTGTTTGTTTGTCTTTGGTTTTGTTTTCATGTTAGTGTTTCTTTCTTTCAGATTGAAGAGCTTCCTTTAACATTTCTCATAAGACAGGTCTGGTAGTGGTAAATTCTCTCAGCTCTTGTTTGTCTGGGAAAGACTGTATCTCTCCTTCATATGCGAAGGATAACTTTGCTGGATACAATATTCTTGGATGGCAGTTTTTTTCTTGGATGGCAGTTTTTTTCTTTCAGTGCTTTGAAAAATGTCATTCTATTGCCTCCTGGCCTGTACGGTTTCCATCAAGAAATCTGTTGCCAGATTAATTAGAGTTTTTTGATGTGTTATTTGTTTTTTATTTTTATTTTTCCTCTTGCTGCTTTTAGAATTCTCTCTTTGTCCTTGACCTTTGAGAGTTTGATTCTTGTATGCCTTGGAGTAGTCTCATTTGTGTCAAATCTGTTGGGTGTTCTCTGACCTTCCTCTACCTGGATATTTATATCTTTCTCACATTTTGGAAAATGTTGTTATTATTTATTTGAAAACATTTTCTACCCTTGCTCTTGCTCAAATCCTTCTTGAAAACCAATGATTCTTAGATTTGGTATTTTGAGGTAATTTTACATATATTGTAGATATTCTTCTTTGCTTTTCATTCTTTTTACTTTTCTTTCCTCTAACCATGTAATTTCAAATAGCTTGTCTTTGAGCTCACTGACCTGCTTGTTAAATTTCTCTGTTAAATTCTGAATTGCTCATCTATGTTAATGTAGAACTGCTAAGTTTCTTTAAAACTACTATTTTTGCATTCCTGGTCAGAGAGTTCACATGTCACCATTTAGTTAGGGTCAGTTATTGTTTCCTTGCTTTGTCTGTTTGGGGAGACTATGGTTGCCTGTTTGCTGTTGCTTCTTGTGGATGTACATCTATGTCTTTGCACTAAAGGATTACTTATTCCAGTCTTCTTTGGTGTGTTTTGCTTTTTATTGGATATATTTGCTTAGAGGTTCTTTACTGCTTGTTTACTGCCTCCTTTTTGGCTCTGGGTGGTGCCTTAAACTTCACCTTAGCTCTAGTAAACAATCAGAGTGCTGCCCTTCCTGAATGTGGGGAATCCCAAAGGGGATACCTTGGCAGTATAAGAAGGCTGGCTAGGGGTTCATGCCCAGGGGACCTCTAGGATGAACCTCCTACAGCATGGTGCTGCTAAACAGCCACTCTGATTTGGCATTTCCTTTGGCCAAGTTACAGAGCAGAGTTTCCAGGGCTGGGAATGGTAGTCCCACCTCCCTCCTTTGTCTCTGCCCTTCCTCAGAAATATTTCTCTCTTCCAGAGCTCTCCACACTTCTCATGGGTTAAGGCAGAGACAGGTCTCTTGCCAGAGAACCCAAGATGGGGGGGAAGCTGGTTATCCATCTCCATCTCACTTTTTCTAGTATAGAAACAGTGAGTTGCAGGAATATTTTCTATGCACTGGTGCTGGGCAGAATGGGGGAAGAGGCATTGAAGATATGGAAGTCTGATTCTTTTACCATCTACTCAGAGCTTTTTCACTTCTCGGTGCCCACCCCCTCCCCATAAGAACTGTCTTACTTTCTTTTTCTTTCTTTTTTTTCTTTTTCTTTTTCTTTTTTTTTTTTTTTTTTTTTTTTTTTGAGACTGGGTCTTATTCTGTCACCCTATGGCCTAATCATAGCTGACTTCAGCCTTGTACTCTTGGGCTCAAGAGATCCTCCTGCCTCAGCCTCTCAAGTTACTAGGACTGCAGGCATGTACCACCATGCATGGCTAATTTTTCTTTTATTGTTTGTAGAGATGGGGTCTCACAGTGTTGTCCAAACTGGTCTTGAAATCCTGGCTTCAAGCAATTATCCTGCTTCAGCCTCCCAAAGCAATGGGATTACAGATGTGAGCCACAGCCACAAAGCCCAGCCTGTCTCATTTTCATATTTGAGATCTGTGTATTCACAGTAATAACCTTGGTGTTGTATATTTGTTTTTGCTTTTCTGTGAGGCCTGAGTCAACCCAGCTTGATTCTATGCCATCATTTTAGAACCAAAATTGTATATCTTCTCACTTAAATAACCCACCCAGGAAAAGTACCTGTTTCTTATGTCATTCTCTGATAGTCCAACCCAGCCAAGGGTAATACTGACTTGAAAAAGGTTAAAGTTTTGTCATGCCAGGTAATTTAATTTCAAATACATTTATATTTCTCAGGGTCCTCTGATATCTCAAGTCCTAGTAGGGACCAACAGTGAGGGGTTGTTTTATTTGTTTATTTATTTATTTTTTTTTTGAGAGAGAACAAAGATGGATGATCTGTCTGTTAAGTCCTACAGTTCCACCAGCAGCAGCCTTGAAAGCATCTGAGGGTGCAGGCTATGGCTCCTTTAGCTTTAAGTGGGCATCTCTGACATAAGCCTTTGAACATAATCATAGCTCAATAATTGTGATTTTATCCTCAGATTCATTGAACATGAGTGGGTACCCACCCATGCCATTGGCCTACTTTTGTTAGACCCTTCTATAGAGTTCTGCACTTGGCTATGTCTGGGGAAGAAGATCTGGGTGATCAAAATCTTGCTCAAAGTAGACCTTATGCTTTTTTCCAAACCCAGGCAACAATTTAGTCTCTGGTGTTACAGAAGGGAGCAGTTCTCAATGATGTAGTTCTCTTTCTACTTCTTTCCCTCAAGGAAAGGAAGATGGTTGAAAGTAAAAAGATATAAATGCTACCACCATGAACAATTCTAAGAACCAAATAAATGATCTGACAAGTTTGTGTGCTCCAAACCGAGTAGCTGGAAGGACTGCAATAGAGAAGACAGTTTCAGAAAAGCGATTGGTCTCAAGAAAGTTTCCTTGAAAACTTAGTTTAAATTGGCTTGGATAGGAACCCGGCCTCATTGATTAAACAATGACTGAAAGACCATAGGGTAATGATAAATTGCCAAGGGGCCTATTTGAGGGTAAGTGTCTAATTGGTGCCATGGGGTTTAGGGTAAGAACCTGTCTTCCTCCACGGCTTTATTAATGACCCAGAAGTGGCGGAAAATGGTATATTCATGCTCAGTTGGGAGCTTATATAAGCAAGAGAACAGTAGAATAATGATACAAATAGACTAAGCAAAGTGGAAAATAGCCCCATGACATTCAACTTAGAAAAATAAACTTTAATATTTTTTAATAGGGGGATAAAGGGAGCCAAGAGGATTGGAAAGAAAATACTTAATGGATATAGCAAAGCTAGAAATACTCAGGTACAATAGCAAGTGTGCAAGCCCTTTGGAGTGTTGGACAGCCAGAGGTCAGGAAGAGTCCATGAAGGAAGGAAGAAACAGGTCAAAGCCACCCTCTACCCACATAGTACCAAAGCTGGCCCTGGCAATACTGTGCACTCTTGGTGGAACTTCTGTGTGTGCTCCAGAAGAAGCAATGTGAAGACAGCTTTGTGGCTGGGATGTGAGTTCCTGATATTCACAAGTTAAGGGACAGGAGAACTGGAGATCAATACCTGGTTGGTGCTCAAGGAAGACACTCTAGCTGAAGCCAAAGTGTCTTGGACATAGTGAGAAAACAGAGCTGGACTTGGCACCCATGTGTCATGGAAGGGACCTGGTGGGAAGTAATTGACTCATGGGGGCTGGTTTTTCCCATGCTGTTTTCATAATAATGAATACGTCTCATGAGATCTGATGGTTTTATAAAGAGCAGTTCCCCTGCACATGCTCTCTTGCCTGCTATCATGTAAGATGTGACTTTGTTCCTTCTTCTCCTTCCACCATGATTGTGAGGCCTCTCCAGCCATGTGGAACTGTGAGTCCATTAAACATCCTTTTCTTTATAAATTACCCAGTCTTGGGCATTTCTTCATAGCAGTATAAAAATTGAATAATACAGTGACCATATTTGGAAATAGGGTTTTTGCAGATATAATTAGTTAACATTAGGTCAAAATGGATTATAGGGAGGCCCAATCCAATGACTGGTGACCTATTAAGAAGAGAAAACAGAGACACAGACACACAGGGAGAATACCTTGTGAAGACAGAGGCAGAGACTGGACGGATATATCTCCAGGCAAAGGATTGCCAAAAATTGCTGACAACCACCAGAAACTAGAAAAGGCAAGAAAGGATTCTTTCCTAGAGCCTTCAGAGAAAGCATGCCCCTGCTTCATCTTGACTTCAGGCTTTTAATCTCCAGAACTGTGAGAGGATAAATTTCTGTTGTTTAAACCATCCAGTTTGTGGTACTTTGAGATGGCAGCACTAGCAAATAAATGCAGAAGGTGATCAATTGCATCCATACCAACGGTACTTGAGACTAAAGACAGTGAAGAATGCTCCCTCCTGGCAGACCAACAGGTCATGGGGAAGGTCCAAACTGGAAACTTGGGTTTGTGGCTGCGAACACTGCTTCTGCTAGAGGCGAGAAAACTCAGAGAAGAGGGAAACTCTTAGTCAAAGACATTTATGTTAGCAGCAGAATAGAAGTAATAATGTTTTATTAAACTCTAAATAAACCCTAATTGGTAAATTCCCAAATCACAAACACATAGTCTGACATTAATTTTTTTTAATTTGGGAATTATTTAAATGAAAGCCTTCAGTGATATAAATTAAATTATACATTTTCATTAAATCTATATTTAATCCTCTCTGTCAAAATAATAGTTATATTAACACATAGTGGTCCAAGAAAGTCTAGGTGTTGGAAATCAATCTTTCTGTGGTCCAAGGCATTGAATCAGGTTAAGTACCTACTATATGACAGGTACTCTGATAAGGGTGGAATACAATTGTTGAAGCCATCAGGTGGGACGTAACAATCTTTCCTGAATTCCAACACACTCTCCTAAAATTCCACCACATAGTAAGGTTTTGCCTCCCAGCAGTTCCCTGCTAAAACATAAACACTGTGTCCCTGAAGAGAGTTACTATAAGTCATTAAAATCTTAGCAGCTGATCTTGAAAGCAAGTGGGCAAGGGATGAACTGAGGAGTGAGAGTAAGGGTGGGAGGAGGATTTAGGGGTGAAGGCAGATGGACTATTGTGAAGGTATCCATGGTGAGAAGCTCTGAGTATCTGGATCCCAGATAAGGACACAAACATCTGAGAGAGGCAACACAAAGAAAGGAGAAGAAGTAAAGGAGAAGTTTGAGGATATCAAAGCACACTTCGCCAGCTGCACAATTCTGCCATCTGGAGCTCTGAAATTTCAGGTGCATGTAATTTTGAGAATCACGGCAAAGCTAGAGTGTTGTCACCAGAATGTCTGTCTTGCCTTGGTTTACTTACTAAGCTATTTGTCTCAGAACAACAGCAGGCTGTGAACACTGTAAGTTATTTATATATTTTTTAATTACTTTTCCCCTGTTACCTGCAGTCTGTTCTTCTCTCATTTTTGTTTAAAAATCCAACAAGAACAACAACCCTCTCCCTATCTTGCCATGGCAGATGCACCCCTGGTCACACCTTTTCCCAGCCCAGAGTTGGGTGGTCTGTTGTAGATGAGCCTAAACTGCCTGGTTGTTGGAATTCTGAAAGAGCCTTTGGGTTTGGATCCCAGTTCCAGAGCCCAGTCGGGATGGACTCAAACGATCAAGGCTCAGAGATGCAGCTCAGCCGTCCAGATACAAAGCAGAGAGACAGTTCAGTGTCACACTATAGACAGTGCTTTCCACACTGATCATGATTCCCAGTCATGAGCTTCCACCAAGACATTTATTTACATGGTAAATTCTAGGGCTGCATCCCCAACCTGCTGAATTAGAATCTCAGAGGGAGGGGCCTATGCACCTGGCAACTATGTCAGCTGAGTTGTTGCTCAGGGAAGCCCTGAGACCACTTCCATGGGCAACTGGGTGCCAGGGAGGATTTTAGGCAGCTGTGAAAAGAGATCAGGTTTGTGATTTCTAAGCATCATTCTGGAGGGTGGGAGGAGATGGATTGGAAGGTGATGAGACCACAGGTGGGGAGACCATTTAGGGGGCTGTTTCAATAATGCAGGAGGAAAAAAGATGAGAGTCTGAACGAAGGCAAAAACCAGTAGGAGCTGGAGGCACATACAGGCATTAGAATCAACAGAACTTAGTAAATGAGCAGGCAGCTCTCGGAGGTCCACCGACTCACGCTGAGCACTCCTCAAGGAAAAGTCTTGATTGACTGGGTTCATTAAAATAAGAACCTGTGGGAAGCAGGAGGTTTCATGGTACTCTGCTGAATGTCTAAATGTGCTGAAACATGTTCTTTAACTTTCTGACCCATTTCCTGTCAGCCACTCTCTTTGGTTTTCATTCAGAACGGTGTTTTCTCCGTAGTAACCCCTGCAAGTTTCCAAGCTTCCTTTGACTCCAGCCTTAAGCTCCCTCATGCTGCCTTACAGGCTGCTGTTTCTGCTCCTCCATACAACATCCCTAATCTCCAGGATCAGGGCTCTGGGTGGACCAGGGCATAAGGTTGTGAGAATTCATTGGTGCTCCCCTGGTGCCCAGAGGCTGCTCTGAGGATATATGCAGGTCCCATTCTTCAGCCCACCCATTCCCTCTGTTCAGGGACACTCATGCTTCCTGACAGCTTCTTCCTTGTGCTCTCTCATCAACTCCTGCACTTTCCAATTGTCCCATGCATTTCTTTTCTCCAGTGCCCACGCCTCATAATTTTTTGTTGCTTCCGTTGTTGACTTTGTGACTGAATGTTTTCATTAAATCACCACAAAATGCCTTTGTGAAGTTGTTTTCCTTAAATTTCACATTCACTGGCCACCACCTGTGTCACTTAACCCTCGCAGCACTCCATGCAGCCTCCAAAGGTAGCTCAACCGAGGGAATGCGGGTTTCACTTTGGCTCGCTCTGCTATGATCCTGCCAGGCAGGGTTATCTTGGGTGCGTACCTGGCTTCTGCACAGAAGGCAGAGAGGTGTGAACTCCATCTCACATCACAGAGGTGGAGTATGGAGAGAGGGGACAGGGGAGACTCTTTCTCCACTGCCTCTTCTCTGTAACTTGCTTTTCTCACCCTTGTTGCTTTTGCTGTTGTTCTCCCTTTTCTGTTAACTCCGATCTGACAGCTATGTGGAGAATGCATGGGGGACTATTTCAGTGTTTGGAGAGCATGAACAAGGATTAACTTCCCAGTACTTGGAAAAGAACGGAGTGGGATGGTGTGGGGGGCAGTCTGGGCAGGAGACAGTGGACAGTAGCAGGAAGGCAGGACAGAAAAGGGAGGTGTCCTCTCTATTCCCTCTGGAGGATGGGAGCAAAGCAGCTGTGTTGTTAGTCCCACAGCAGGAAACCTGTCCTAGAAGGTGGAATCTAAGAGCGCATTCCATGCCATAGTGTGGCCACTGAGGTGCATCCCATTGCTGCCTCATTTTGGGGCTGTGCCTGGCTTTCCTGGAACCCATCAAGGCACTGAGAGCTGTCACAGCCACGTGCCAGGTCCCTCCCAGCACACTCAGGCCTCCTTTTGCTATGGACAAAATTTGGCAGTGACTTTTTTTCCTATAAACTAAACTAAACAAAAAGTCTCTTTTTTTTCATTTACAAAATGAGAGATAAGGGCTTTCTCCCTGTGTCATCTTCCCATTCATCTTCCTTCCGTGTCTCAGATAAGGGAGGAGGAGTTGTTTTAATTATGTTTGCAGTGTGAGAATACAGACTCTTCCTTTATGCAATGCCCAGAGTTCCCTTTGGGGCTGCTGGGCTTTTCTCATGGGTCTGTTTTCTTGGAAAGAAAAGAGGCAGCTTCTCTGTCACTGGGAATGATGCATCCAGCCTCATTCAAAGGTCTGCATCGAAGCCTAAGGGATCCCAGGAATGAGGCAAGGGCTAGTGGTTAGTGCCCAATGCTATTTCTGAAAGAAGATTCTTAATTGCTTATGGAAATTCTGATCTCCTAAAACTCAAACCTGAGGCCGAGCGTGGTGGCTCACGTCTGTAATTCCTGCACTTTGGGAGGCTTAGGCAGGTGGATCACCTGAGGTCGGGAGTTCGAGACCAGCCTGGTCAACATGGTGAAACCCTGTCTCTGCTAAAAATACAAAAATTATCCAGGTGTGGTGGTGCACGCCTGTAGTCCCACCTACTCAGGAGGCTGAGGCAGGGGAATCGCTTGAACCCAGGAGGCAGAGGTTGCAGTGAGCCAAGATCACACCACTGCACT
The DNA here is from genome assembly GCF_028858775.2 of Pan troglodytes. NCBI lineage: Eukaryota > Metazoa > Chordata > Mammalia > Primates > Hominidae > Pan > Pan troglodytes. The sequence continues at coordinate 20,544,699 of NC_072408.2, read as the reverse complement.
CCAGCCTGGGCGACGGAGCCAGATTACATAAAAAAACAAAAAAAAACAAAAAACAAAACCTCAAACCTGAGCCTGTGTCCAAATAAATATTAACAGGACGAAACTCCATTGTGGAGTGTCTATGGGCCCTAGGACTGCTGGTCTTGCCAGCATGATACTAATCACTACGCTGTATTTGTACAACCTTCTCACCTGTGAAAGCACCTTCATACCCACGATCTCCAGTGAGCCTCCTTGGGCATTTCTGTGAGATAGGAGGGCAAGCATAGTTACCCCTGTTTTACAGGGGGTCACAGAGAGATAAAGTGACACCCCCACCCCCCACACACGTATGCACATGCACACACACTCACCAAGGAACAGTGAGTGACCCACTAAACAGGGCCTGACTCAAACCTAGCCTTCCAAGTCCCTGCCCGCTCAGCAGCCACCACATCTGAGGGCTACATACCAAGTCTTTGGCTTGAAATCTTTGAGTTTCTCCTCCTGCTTCTCTTTCTTCCCTACCGTCGGGTCCTGCAGATGTTACCTTTGTACTGCCTTTCTCACTCTTCAATTGGTTATATCAGGTAAGGGAGGCAGAGTTGTTGTCTAGACCCCCAGTACCTCAACATTTGGGATAATGTCCTAATTGCTTTAAGTTGGGTTACTTAGTGTATCAGTCTGTTCTTGTATTGCTGTAAAGAAATGCCTGATACTGGATAATTTATAAAGAAAAGAGGTTTCGTTGGCTTATGGTTCCACAGGCTGTACAGGAAGCATAGCAGCATCTACTGGGCTTCTAGGGAGGCCTCAGGAAACTTAACAATCATGGTGGAAGGCAAATGAGGGGCCAGCATTTCACATGGCTGGAGAAGGTGGAAGAGAGGGAGGGAGGTGCTACAGACTTTTAAACAACCAGATCTCTTGAGAACTCACTATACAGTACCAAGTGGGGATGGTGCTAAACCATTCATGCGAACTCCACCCCCATGATGCAATCACTTCCCATCAGGCCCCTCCTCCAACACTGGGGATTACAATTCAACATGAGATTGGGCAGGGACAAAGATCCAGGCTGGAGTGCAGTGGCGTGATCTCGGCTCACTGCAAGTTCCCCCTCCTAGGTTCACGCCATTCTCCTGCCTCAGTCTCCCGAGCAGCTGGGACTACAGGCACCCGCCACCACACCCGGCTAATATTTTGTATTTTTAGTAGACACAGGGTTTCACTGTGTTAGCCAGGATGGTCTCGATCTCCTGACCTCGTGACCCACCCGCCTCGGCCTCCCAATGTGCTGGGATTACAGGTGTGAGCCACCACGCCCGGCCTAGCACTTAGCCTTTCTAAGCCTCAGTGTCTGAACTTATAAAGTGGGGCTAATATTACTACTTGCTCACAGTGTTATAAAAGCAGGTGCTTATCACAATGCTTACCTGTAGGAAGTGCTTCATAACTATTATTTTTATAATCCTCTCTAACTTTCCTTCCTCAAAGCCCACTTTGTTTCTGAAATCCTCCCTGAAAGTTCAGTAATGTCAATAACAGTAAGGATGATAGACAATAACTAACACATAGATGGCCTTTTTCTTCTGCCAGGCATTATGATGTGCTTTGCAAATATTAACTCATTCATTCTTCACATCAACCTTGATGTTATTATATCCATTGTAATGTAAGGAAATAGGAGTTCAGAAATTAAATAACTTTCCCAGTTGACCCAAGTATGAAATGACAGAGGCTGGGTAGGCTCCATCCTGGGAACTCCAGACCCTTGCTAAGCACCTGACTCACACCATGTCTTCCTGGACTTATGGAGGGCAAGGACCCGCCCCCAGCACATCACCTTTTACCTGGCAGGTGCTCAGGGTTGTTTTTGCTAGGGATGATGGTGTGACTCCCAGCATCTTTCCCCTCCCCCACTCTAGGCAGGATCTGGATTCATTTCCAACTCCTGCTGTGACAAATTACCACAAACTTAGTGGTGTAAAACAATACAGATTTATTATCTACATTCTGTACATTTGAAGTCCAATTGGACCTCGCTGGCGAAGATCAAGGTGTCAGCAGGGCTATATTTCTTCCTGGAGGCTCTAGGGGAGCACCCACTTCTTGCCTTTTCCAGCTTCCAGAGGCTGCTGCCTTCCTTGGCTCAGCGCCCCTTTCTCTGTCTTCAAAGCCAGCAAGGACAGGCTAAGCCCTCATACCGCATTGCTCTGACCTTGTCTCCTGCCCTTCTCTTTCACTTTTGAGAACATATGTGATTACATTGCGCTCACCTGGAGGATTCGGGGGCATCTCCCTACTTTAAGGTTAGCTGATCTGCAGCCCTAATTTTATTTGCGCTTTAATTACCCTTTACTACAACACATTCACAGGTTCCAGGGATTAGGATGTGGACATCTTTGGAGGGCCATTTTCCTGTCTACCACAATCTCATGTGGAATTCAAAATAAAAGCAATATCTCATCATAAAATAAGTATAAAGAAATCTAGGCAAGGCACGGTGGCTCACACCTGTAATCCTAACACTTTGGGAAGCTGAGGTGGGTGTATAACTTGAGGTCAGGAGTTTGAGACCAGCCTGGCCAACATGCCGAAACCCCATCTCTACTAAAAGCACAAAACTTAGCAAGTCATGGTGGCGCACATCTGTAATGGCAGCTACTCAGGAGGCTGAGGTGGATGGATCGCTTGAACCTGAGAGGCAGAGATTGCAGTGAGCCAACACCATACCACTGCATTCCAGCCTGGGCAACAGAGTGAGACTCTGTCTAAAAAAAAAAAAAAAAAATCTCCCAAGACTAAACCAGGAAGAAGTTGAATCTCTGAATACACCAATAACAGGATCTGAAATTGTGGCAATAATCAATAGCTTACCAACCAAAAAGAGTCCAGGACCAGATGGATTCACAGCCGAATTCTACCAGAGGTACAAGGAGGAACTGGTACCATTCCTTCTGAAACTATTCCAATCAATAGAAAAAGAGGGAATCCTCCCTAACTCATTTTATGAGACCAGCATCATCCTGATACCAAAGCCGGGCAGAGACACAACCAAAAAACAGAATTTTAGACCAACATCCTTGATGAATATTGATGCAAAAATCCTCAATAAAATACTGGCAAACCGAATCCAGCAGCACATCAAAAAGCTTATCCACCATGATCAAGTGGGCTTCATCCCTGGGATGCAAGCCTGGTTCAATATACGCAAATCCATAAATGTAATCCAGCATATAAACAGAACCAAAGACAAAAACCACATGATTATCTCAATAAATGCAGAAAAGGCCTTTGACAAAATTCAACAACCCTTCATGCTAAAAACTCTCAATAAATTAGGTATTGATGGGATGTATCTCAAAATAATAAGAGCTGTCTATGACAAACCCACAGCCAATATCATACTGAATGGGCAAAAACTGGAAGCATTCCCTTTGAAAACTGGCACAAGACAGGGATGCCCTCTCTCACCACTCCTATTCAACATAGTGTTGGAAGTTCTGGCTAGGGCAATTAGGCAGGAGAAGGAAATAAAGGGTATTCAATTAGGAAAAGAGGAAGTCAAATTGTCCCTGTTTGCAGATGACATGATTGTATATCTAGAAAACCCCATTGTCTCAGCCCAAAATCTCCTTAAGCTGATAAGCAACTTCAGCAAAGTCTCAGGATACAAAATCAATGTACAAAAATCACAAGCATTCTTATGCACCAATAACAGACAAACAGAGAGCCAAATCATGAGTGAACTCCCATTCACAATTGCTTCAAAGAGAATAAAATACTTAGGAATCCAACTTACAAGGGACGTGAAGGACCTCTTCAAGGAGAACTACAAACCACTGCTCAATGAAATAGAAGAGGATGCAAACAAATGGAAGAACATTCCATGCTCATGGGTAGGAAGAATCAATATCGTGAAAATGGCCATACTGCCCAAGGTAATTTATAGATTCAATGCCATCCCCATCAAGCTACCAATGACTTTCTTCACAGAATTGGAAAAAAACTACTTTAAAATTCATATGGAACCAAAAAAGAGCCCTCATCACCAAGTCAATCCTAAGCCAAAAGAACAAAGCTGGAGGCATCACGCTACCTGACTTCAAACTATACTACAAGGGTACAGTAACCAAAACAGCATGGTACTGGTACCAAAACAGAGATATAGATCAATGGAACAGAACACAGCCCTCAGAAATAACGTGGCATATCTACAACTATCTGATCTTTGACAAACCTGAGAAAAACAAGCAATGGGGAAAGGATTCCCTATTTAATAAATGATGCTGGAAAACTGGCTAGCCATATGTAGAAAGCTGAAACTGGATCCCTTCCTTACACCTTATACAAAAATTAATTCAAGATGGGTAAAAGACTTAAATGTTAGACCTAAAACCATAAAAACCCTAGAAGAAAACCTAGGCATTACCATTCAGGACATAGGCATGGGCAAGGACTTCATGTCTAAAACACCAAAAGCAATGGCAACAAAAGCCAAAATTGACAAATGAGATCTAATTAAACTAAAGAGCTTCTGCACAGCAAAAGAAACTACCATCAGAGTGAACAGGCAACCTACAAAATGGGAGAAAATTTTCGCAACATACTCATCTGACAAAGGGCTAATATCCAGAATCTACAATGAACTCAAACAAATTTACAAGAAAAAAAAAAAACAACCCCATCAAAAAGTGGGCAAAGGATATGAACAGACACTTCTCAAAACAAGACATTTATGCAGCCAAAAGACACATGAAAAAATGCTCATCATCACTGGCCATCAGAGAAATGCAAATCAAAACCACAATGAGATACCATCTCACACCAGTTAGAATGGCGATCATTAAAAAGTCAGGAAAAAACAGGTTCTGGAGAGGATGTGGAGAAATAGGAACACTTTTACACTGTTGGTGGGACTGTAAACTAGTTCAACCATTGTGGAAGTCAGTGTGGTGGTTCCTCAGGGATCTAGAACTAGAAATACCATTTGACCCAGCCATCCCATTACTGGGTATATACCCAAAGGACTATAAATCATGCTGCTATAAAGACACATGCACACATATGTTTATCGCGGCACTATTCACAATAGCAAAGACTTGGAACCAACCCAAATGTCCAACAACGATAGACTGGACTAAGAAAATGTGGCACATATACACCATGGAATACTATGCAGCCATAAAAAATGATGAGTTCATGTCCTTTGTAGTGACATGGATGAAATTGGAAATCATCATTCTCAGTAAACTATCGCAAGGACAAAAAACCAAACACCGCATGTTCTCACTCATAGGTGGGAATAGAACAGTCAGAACACATGGACACAGGAAGGGGAACATCACACTCTGGGGACTGTTGTGGGGTGGGGAGAGGGGGGAGGGATAGCATTAGGAGATATACCTAATGCTAAATGACGAGTTAATGGGTGCAGCACACCAGCATGGCACATGTATACATATGTAACTAACCTGCACATTGTGCACATGTACCCTAAAACTTAAAGTATAATAATAATAAAAATAAATAAATAAATAAATTTTAAAAAAACAATAAAAAAACAAAAGAAATCTAACAACATGCTTTGTTTTTCCTAAAATTACCACATCATTGACTTTTAAAATAATAAAACATATTTGTTTCCAAAACTACCTCTTTGGCCAGCCCCCATTTTGTGGAGGCCTATGTGTGTGTCTCCTCGGGCTGCTAGATACCCATCCCTGACAGTAGAGAAAGTGGCTGAATGTGGGAGGACATGGCCATATCTTGCCTTGACCCCCTCTCTCCCACCTCCCATGGCTGGCCCTCGAGGAAAAGAGGAGGAGATATTCAAAGTAAAGTGGAGGAGAAAAATAATGCAATGACCATCCAGAATGGAATGGATGGATTTCTGCTGGCAAAAAAAGGTGGTGAGTGGACTTCACACCTCCATGTGTGGTGGTGCGGCAGTGGAGCCCAGGCTCGTGGGAACCATCGGAGCCAGGGCGCGGAGTTGTAATAAGCCAGTGACAGCCGGGAGAGAGTGATTGCTGGGATGAGCACATGGAGGAGATGAAGCCAGGGTCCTACTCATAGTAAATGCTTTTCAGTTTTTATCATAATTAAATGTTTTAAAAATGTTAATGGAATAAATTGAACTTGACTTCCCCATTTTCTCCAGATCCTGCAATTATGCTCAAGGCCTGTCTTGAAAGGATGCCAGAGGGTGATGGATTAACTCTAAAATAAATCAAATTTCCCCTGCTACAGAGTTAGGGCGATACAATAAGTGTTTCATGCTGCCTCTGATGATGGAGGAGTTGCATCGCCTTTTCCCTGGCCATTCCATTTGGCTAGGAACAGCCTGAGGCATAAGCTTACTAATGTAGTGTCATAAACCAAACTCTATCAGAGCAATCACCCTCGGTTGCCACAGCGCAGTGGGTGAAAGGGCCTGGGCAGCATTTCTGCCGAGCTGCCACCTCCTTGCCAAGGCTCCCTCCCTGCAAATATCTAGCTAGCAAGCTCTTGGAAATGAGCTGGGCGTGATGCCAGCCAGACTTCCAGCTTGCCAGCATGGGCGGTGCAGAGGGCCAGGCACCTGCTCCCTCTGCTCTTGCTGGTGGGGCTTTCGTGCAGGGCTTTGCTGACAAGGGGATCTCTGGGAGGGATCCAGGAGGGCCAGCGCTCCAACAGCTCCCAGGACTGAGTCAGCAGCAGAAACTCCCGCCTATGCCTGGAAATACTAAATCCAGGACCTGGGCAGGGAAAGAGGCCAAATGGAGCACTGGGCCTCTCCTTAGGATCACTAAGTGTGGGATCATCTGAGTTTATTGAAAGTGGGAATCTTCCTTCCACCTCCCAAATTTGGGGCAGGCAAGTAGAAATGAATACGGGTTTCCCACACTTAAAATTCCCAATTGACATTCATCCTCCCGTCTTCACACCCTCTATCTGCTTCTAAAAACTTTTCGCTTCCATCCTTCATTCACATTTATGGATAATTTACTGCTATCACTTCCAGAGGCATTTGAATAGGACAGGAATCAAAGCCTTAGGCTATAGGGACAAAGAGTTAATGGTAACGTTTCAGGCAAAGGCCAGGAAAGATTATTCTAATCATTAAGGCCGTTCAGGAGTTTCTGAAACCAAACTGAGCATAGAGTTTCCTATTCCAGCTACAAATGAGGGACTTTCTGACAATATCCACATTTGCTATGTGTTCTTTTGACTTTTCTTTGGTTCCATTGTGGTGTTGGGATTAGTCTGAAGCCAGCATTCCATCTCTAGTGAGTTTCCTTTATATGGAGCCCTAACCAGGTCCTCTAGAGCAGCCATCCCCAACCTTTCTGGCAGCAGGTACTGGTTTCACGGAAGACAATTTTTCCACGGACCAGGGTGGTGAGATGGTTTCAGGATGATTCAAGCACATTACATTTATTGTGTACTTTATTTCTATTATTATTACATTGTAATATATAATGAAATAATTACACAACTCATGATAATGTAGAATCAGTGGGAGTCCTGAGCTTATTTTCCTGCAATTAGACAGACCCATCTGGGGGTGATGGGAGACAGTGATGGATCACCAAGCATTAGATTCTCTTTTTTTGTTTTTTTGAGACAGAGTCTTGCTCTGTATGCCCAGGCTGGAGTGCAATGGCGTGATCTTGGCTCACTGCAACCTCTGCCTTCCGGGTTCAAGTGATTCTCCTGTCTCAGCCTCCCTAGTAGCTGGGATTATGGGCATGCACCACCACGCCCGGCTATTTTGTATTTTTAGTAGAGACATTTCTCCATGTTGATCAGGCTGGTCTCGAACACCTGATCTCAGGTGATCCACCTGCCTTGGCCTCCCAAAGTGCTGGGATTACAGGCGTGAGCCACCGCGCCTGGCCCTAGATGCTCATAAGGAGAGCATAACCTAGATCCCGCACATGCGCAGTTCACAGTAGGGTTCGAGCTCTTATGAGAATCTAATGCCACGCTGATCTGACAAGAGGTGGATCTTAGGTGGTAATGCGAGTGATGGGGAGCAGCGGTCAATACAGATGACACTTCGCTGGCTTGTCTGCTGCTCAACTCCTGCTGTGCAGCCCTGTTCCAATACTGGGGACCACTAGGCTAGAGCTTTCTCACATATATTCTCATTCCATCTGTGAGGATGCTGTGGCAGTCTAAGACAGACTGTAGACATTAAAGCTGTCTCTCTTGTGACTCCTGAAATTACTCATCTCCATTTCTTCCATCTTCCTCTTTGAGAATGTTTTAGGTTATTTTTATTAAACAGCTTCTCACCTCCATTCCAGCCTGTTCCAGAGTCTTAATGTGATGTCCAAAACTAGGAAGTCAAAATTCCTAATGATAGAAGTACACTGTAGAATGGAAGATCACCTCCTCAGTTGCAGACTTTACTTCTATTATTATAACCCATGATCCAAGTAGCATTACAGAAGACCTCACAACACAATTGTATATTTTGTTGATGCAGACTACTAAGCCTTTTCACATGAGCTACTGCTAAGCCACATTCTCTTTCTTATAGCATGCAAAGAGGCACATTTTGTAGAATATTATCTTGTGCAATTCCACTCTTGAATCCAGCCTTTCAAAAATCTATCTGTGTGTGTATAGAGAAAGACAGTTTTACTCAGTTCCTGTCTTCTGAAAATCTATATTTCCATTCAAGTCATAGATAAAACATTTGAATAAAGCAGAAGAAAAGGAGAGATTCTAAGCCAGACAAATACAGACCATTTTTCTCCAGGTTCATTAATTAATACCTCTGATGCCCAAATGTTCACCTTGTTACCAATATGCCTATACATCTCTGCATCCAATCCATGTGTTTCTCTTATCCACAACTAGATATTGAGTCCATGTCATTCAGCAGCTGATGTCCACATGTTCCATGTGATATAACTGTTCTTGATTTACCGGTCTAATGTGACCTTGTCGGAGAAAGAACTGTGGTTAGCCTGTTCCAATTTGCCCTCAGTAGATTCATGCTGGATCCAAGTGACCCTAGTGTCTTTTTCTAGATGCTTCTAAACAAAGCCTTCAATAACCTGGTGGAATTTTGACTGTGTTTTAACATCGAGCTCACAGTCTATAGTTTGTAGAATCTGCCTTTTTGGACACTTTGAAAATCAGAGTCCTGTCTAGTGACAGAGGTTACTGAAAGGACTGGTGCATGCTCCCATCGCTCGAAGCTGCTGCCTGTGCTATGGTTAATTGGAGACTGACAGACACATTTCGAGCAGACTGTTGATTGCTTCTTATCCTCTTTACTTTGAAGCCCACTGCCTTTTCCAGCATATGTCTGATCTTTCCTTGGGAGTCAACACTAACTCCAAGTTGTATGTTAGCCTTCAGCTGCTTAAATGAGCCCCCTAAACCCCAACAAGCTTCAGTGAGGCACATGCTATGGGGAAAGGTAAGGTTGTGCCCATCAGTTGTCCTCAGGGGTCCCAGGGCTTACCCCTGGACTTTGGTATGCTTGGTGCAATGGGTGAAAGGCAAAGTGGAATCCCAGAAGCCTGCAGGGTAGCATTTTCCATCCCCTGTGGGACAGTTCTGCCATCTTCTCTGTCTTGAACCAATGCTCACCTTGGCTCCCTCTTCTGAGGGCTTGAGTTAATGTCCCCAGCAATATCCTTGCTTATTCAGGTCACATGTTAGGAACGTGAACCCCTAAGAAGGGAGTGAGGTGGGGCAAAGCTCATGAAATAATGAGGAAAAGATAAAAGGAACTGTTTACCCCAGAAACAAACAACTCTTGAACCTTACTAGGTTCGGGCTCAGATGGGGACAATAATACCTGTTCTACCTCCCTCATAGAAAAATGAGTCAATGTTTGTGCACAAGAAAGTGAGGGCTATTATCGGATGGGTGGGGGAGAGTAGGGAGAGTCATTCCTAGAGTTTTAAAGCAATGGAGCAATTATCTTACTGCTTTAGAGAAACAGCTTGGGGAGAAAGAGGCAGAGGACAAAGGAACTCGCCAGTTGCTTCTGCAAAAAACAAAAAAAACGAAAAAAATCTAAATGAGTTCTCCTGCAGGTAGGAAAGTCTGTCCCTGTTACTCTTCTCTGCACTTCCATTTGTGGGACCAACTGCTGTATTTCCTGACCCTTTGTGGTCAGAAGAATCCTTGGGGGCTTGTGTTAAAAGCAGAGGTCCATAGGCAGGGTTTCTCTACCTTGGTGGTACAGTAGAATCACCCAGGGAGCTTTTAAAACTCTGATTCCTAAGCCACACCCAGGCCAATTAAACCAGACTCTCTGGGGCTGAGACCCAGGTATTAGTAATCTTTAAAGCTCCCCAGGTGACTTCAGTGTTCAGCCAAGGCTGAGAAGCACTGTTCTTGCATCTCCACCCAACCAAAAGAATCAGGCTCTCCAGGCATAGGGCCTAGAAATTAGTATTTTTCACAAGTGCCCCAGTGATTACAATAATTAAGTAAGCTGAGGAACACAGTCCTTTGAAACCTCTTTCTCCTTTTAAGGCTGCTCACCCTTTGTTTCATTTGCCAAAAAATAGGGGTAGAAAGGGCTGAGTGCCTCTCTCTACATATTGGGAGGGGCTGTGACGACTGTGGCTGATGGACGCCTCTGGAATTCTGTAAGGGTAATTACTTGGGAGTCTGACAAACTGACAAATGAAGCAATTTCCATTTCAAACAGAAAATGGAGAGAGATCAGATGCATTTCCTGGCTACTGGAGTAGGCAGCACAATTACAGCTGCTCCAAGGACCAAACCATTGGCCTATCCCTGAGAATTGCAGGGCCTGGGGAGAAGGAACAAGGAAGGTTGTAGGCCCATGGCCCACACTTCTCTTCCTGCCCCCATGGTCCACCCTATACCATGCAGGGCCACAGACATGTGGCTGTGGTTTTAAAGCCAGGGAGTCATTATCTTACCATTTTAAGTGACACCCCGGCCCTCAAACAGCCATGTCTCCAGCCCAGATGCACACTCCA